>NC_137875.1:9379813-9499813 GCF_963924005.1 Protomyctophum bolini | reverse complement strand
AGTGAAATATACAAAGAAATTAGTGACATTCATTATTATACATAAAAAGCGCAAGCCCCTCCAACGTCTGGCTTTCAGAAATGATGTCATATGGCAGCCAAGTCTATGAAGAGTTATGCCCCCCCGCCCAAAAAAACAAAAACAAAAAACAGCACATGATGTGACATCATGTGGCAGTAAGTCTATGGACTTTTAATGTTTGCTTTGAGCAGTGGCGTCATGTGGCAGTCACAGTGGGCTCACACTTCATCACAATTTTTATTTAATGTATGAAACATTTTCAACATGGAAACGATTATGACGATCATTCATGACACAATAATTGCGACTCTCTCAAATGATTGCGATGAGACGATGGGATTGTGTAATAATAATTGTACCAGGCCTACCTCCTCCTGCCATCAGCACCTCCTCCTCCTCCTCCTCCCCGCCTTCCTCCCCCTCCTCCACCTCGGGGTCGCGGGCTCGGACCTCGCAGCGTGCGCTGACCAGTAAGCCCAGAACCAGCACCAGCTCCCCCACGTGCGCTCTCATCAGCAGCATCTCAAGTTCAACCGCCACGTTACGGCCTCGTCTGTGCCGTCAGTCAGTCAGTCAGTCCGCCCGTTCCGTCTTGTCCTGCAAATGCAAAAGAGCATTAATACAAAGCTGTAACCTTTTGTAAACTTTCCTCTTCTTCCCCTGGACTTGAACACGGTTTCCTGCTGAAATGTTCTACCATTGAGCTAATAGAGCCTGTCTGCTTACTCAGGGGATACATTTAATCTGGACCTTCAGGTCAAAAAGATGTTGTGTCAGATCTTGTGTCTAAGTGAGAAATTAAATGGTAAATGGTGCATTTATATATGATCGCCTTTATCCAAGGCGCTTTACAGAGATTGTGTATTACATTCGCCCATTCACACACACATTCATACACCGATGCCGGGGGAAACCATGCAAGGCACCAACCACACCAACCACATCGGGAGCAATTAGGGGTTCAGTGTCTTGCTCAAGGACACTTCGACACTAACTCTGGGGGAGCCCGGGTTCGAACTGGCAACCTTTCGGTTTCCATCCGGTCACTCTACCCCTAAGCCACTGCCGCCCCATTACCTTTGACATGATCTAAATGTCTCAGAATACCGCAAGGAGACACAAATAAGATATACTGTAATAACATCCTCTACCATACAGATTGGACAAAATTACATGTCGTAATAAAAGCTGTTACATAGTGCCATTTATGTATTAGTCACACAACAGTGCCAAAAAAATCAACGATAGTTAAAAGATAGCCCAAAATAGCCCCAGATAGCAGAAGATAGTTGAAAATAGCCCACCACATAGCCCAAAATAGCAGATAGTATATCCAAACTTGGTGTCATCTAATGGTATTTCAAAATGACTGATGAAATTGCTTACTGGACCATAGCAGGAGACTCCAATCCAGGAATCTATTCCATCTATTCCATCATGCTTTCATGGTGAAACAAGAAAAGATATAAAAAACGAAACTACTCCACATCATTCTCTACCACAATGGATCTTATAAATAAAACATTAATGCAAATGTTCTGACCTACGAAATCTACCCGTGACCTGTGCGTTGACCTTTAGCCACTTAAACCCTCTGAAACGTATAGTGAAGCGAACCTGCACTCGGTCTGCTCTTACATCCTATACACCTAATCTCACAGGCTCAACTTGTTGTGAGCTTGTAGATCTGCTATTCTTTTGGGATAAGGTTACCCCCCCATAGAATAGGGATGCTGCTGAGGTTCAGCTGGTTAAAATTCCCTGGGAAAAGCAAAGGTTCCGGCTCCTGGGCGGTCTGTCCGGTCAGCGTGTGTGTGTGGTACAGGCTGCACCTCACAGGTTCACACTGTAACAAGTAGGATTCCAGAAACTTGTGTCACTCACATGTGGCCCTTAATTATAATCCAATTAATCACAAAGTGTATTGAAAAAAGGAAAAACAAAAACACACACACACCGGGACAGTTAGATCCTGCTGTCTGCTTGTTAATAAGGTCCACTGATGCCTCCTCTTCTGTTCACACTGGTGTCTCCCTCCCTCCCTCTCTCTCTCTCTGAGTGTGTGTGTGTGTGTTTGTGTGTGTGTCTCTCTCTCTGTGGCTGTCAGACTGGCTGTGAGGACCCCAGCAGGAAAGACGTTTGTTTTTAAAGAGTTTCCTTTAGGGGAAAGTTACAAAAAAAAAAGAGAAGGGCCCGCCCCCTTCAGATTGGGGAGAAAAAGACCCCTCCTCCATGGCTCCCCCTGACGCTTTCAAAGACCTCCTGGCTGCAACAATCCTCGGAAAGACCCCCCACACCACCCCCCACCCTGCTCAGTGCCCCCCCCCCCCCCCCCCCAACCTCCTACCACCCCTCTCACACACTCGACCTGGACTGGACCTATTCTCTGACCACCACCACCTCTCTCTCCCCCCCTCTCTCTCTCTCTCTCTCTGGACTTGGGCGAGCTACTAGACCGACAATTATATACACTGTAAAAATCCTACGTTTATTTAATCCATTAGAAACCGGGAAAGCATCTGTGTCATTTTAGACCAGTGGTTTTCAACTTATTATGAACCAGGGACCACCACCCTGACTGAGAATTAACCTGGGGACCATTGTTGTGTTGGGAGGGGGGATTATGGTCGTGGTGTGGGGGAAAGAAATTAACCTTCCATATTAAACTCATGTTGCTGTTCATTGTAACTTATTCTATGAGCAGACACTTGCGATTATGCTTATGGGCACATTTCCTTATAATGGTGACTCAACCAGGCAATCTGGTATGTTTTCCCTTGAGATTCTAACTCACTTTTCTGTGGAAGTTCTTGACATCCAACTTCCCAGTAACTGACAACATTGACGTCACCAGATCATTTACTGCATTGTTTCTCAACTTGTGGTCAATACAATAAATTCAAATACGAATCTTCACTTTCCTACATTACTAAATGCATGGTCAGGGACCACATGCAACACCTTCACGGACCACCAGTGGAAAACCCATGTTTTAGACTATAGATGCACGGTGAGTGTGAGTCTGCTATTTTTAAACTTTTTGAGAAATCATTAAAATGTAAACAGATCTTCTCTTCGGGGGTCCCTGGAGGGAGGGAGGGATGTCCTCACTGAAGTGTTTCATCAGCAATCTGTGTGGACATTAACCAAATTATGTGTTGTCATGGAGATGTTTGTGTGTGGGGAAATGTGTGTGGCCTATGTTTTGGGGCAGCTTCATGTAAAACGCTAGAAACACTGGAAGGAGCACTTTGCTTTAACCAATGTGTATTTTACAATATAACTAGTACACAGGTTCACAGCTAGGTTCATACTGTAGGTTAGGGATTTGTAGGTTGCCCAGCATCAAGTCATTACACTGGCCCGGGTCGGGGCGCAGTCCGAAGAAAGAGACAAGATAAATAAATAGGACAACTTCACAAGACAAAGAAGACTAGAGTCACTATAGACTAGGACAACAAGAACTCAGTCAGTCAGTCACAACATGGGTGGAAACTAAACAGACGCACACACGACCCGCAAAACAACAAGTGAACCTATAGTGGTCCCCTACAGTGAAACGGTGGGTCTTTAGCGTGGTTTTAATAGTCCCTATAGGGTGGGGGCAGCTTTGATCATCAATGGGAGTTTGTTCCACATCTTCGGTGCCAACACAGCGAAGGCACGATCACACGTCCTTTCTGTAGTCGACCGTGGAGTTTTCAAGTACAACTGAAGTGGTTGGAGTCTGTGTTGATTCTGAGCAATCTACTGTACAAGCTCACAACGTCAAAATCATGAATCAACTGGTGGTCTCATACACTTCCATTGAGACCCAATAGCTGGTAGATATTGGTTGGGGTATCTATCCCATCTCCCTCTCTCTCTCTCTAATATCCTGGTGAAATATTAAGAAACATGCACACGCACACGCACACACACACGAAACACACTCATTGAATGCAAAAGCGTAGGTGTAGACACACGCGTGCGCGCACAAACAGAGAGCTCTCATGAGGAAGCGGGCCATTTCTCTTGGCAGGTCAGAGGAATGTCTCTGTTCTTATCACGGCCGCTCTGCATTTCTCTTCCTTCACCACACAGAACGCAGGAAGGGGATGTCAGGAGAGAGAAGGGGGGTGGGATGGAATGAGAGAGAGGATGGATAGATGGAAAGATAGATAGAGAAAGGCAGAGAGAGAGAGAGAGAGAGAGAGAGAGAGAGAGAGAGAGAGAGAGAGAGAGAGAGAGAGAGAGAGAGAGAATGAGAGAGAATGAGAGAGAATGAGATATTGAGCAAATGAGAGAGAAATTGAGAAGATGGATTGGATATATAGAAAGAAAGATAGAGGCATAGAAAGAGAGAGAGAGAGACCGACAGAGAGAGAGAATGAGAGAGAGGCCTAGAAAGACAGACAGACAGACAGACAGACAGACAGACAGACAGACAGACAGACAGACAGACAGACAGACAGACAGACAGACAGACAGAGGAGAGAGAAAAGGGAGAGAGAGAGACAGAAAAGGGAGAGCGACAGACAGAAAGGGGAGAGACCGAAAGGGAGAGATGTAAGGAGAGAGAGCAACAGAGACAGAGAGAGACAGACGGAGGGAGAGAGAGAGAGGTTTGGAAGGAGGGGGGATAAGGGAAGGAAGTGAACCCATACGTTAAGTGGTGTAATGGAGCAAAGTCAAATCCCAAATCAAATTGATTTATATAAAGTGATTTAAAAAAGAAACACACACTCAAGAGCTGTTGAAAAGTATTGCACAGAGCAGCCGAGGACACACGTTACACCCCCAAAGGTCACACACTCTCACATCATTGAATGTGTGAGAGGGTACAAATAGAAACACATAACACTGAGGATTTTATTGTGTACACTACAGTAAGTGTGTGTGTGTGTGTGTGTGTGTGTGTGTGTGTGTGTGTGTGTATCACGTGCACTCCCACACGTGCCTGTGCCCGACCACAAGTCCCTTTATCTCCACGTGTGTAAGATAAGGTTGTTTTTATATGAAATGTATACTTTGCAAAAAGTAGCAGGCATGGCAACTTTTTATCTTCTTGAAGCTGGTCTAACTCTCATGGAGTTACTTCAGCTCAGACTATAAGACTTGTTTTTGTTTCACTATCCCCTTTCTCTTAATCATACAGTATGTGTCCCATTTATTCAAGTATCACATTTATTGTATTTTGCTTAAAACTGAAAGAGAAGACCGAAAGAGAAAAACACTGCATTATGCAATAATGGTTATTTTGAGTGAAATAGCTACAGTTAATGCTCCGTAATATATTTCATTTTGTAACCCATTTATTCACCCAGTGTCAATTATCTAATGTAATCCTGGGCGCTACACTTCCTCTGCCAACCTGGGGGACAGCGGACTGACCTCATGCTTCCTTCAATGCATGAGGAGTCCAAGTTGCTTATTTTCACCTGACAGGGGACTCCACACAGAAAGGCCCTTTCGCCAACCCTGCCTCGGGTATGAGCACTGATGACGCGGAGAAGGGAGCACGGACCTACCTAGGACCTTCTAGCTGTGAGGCGACAGCACTACCGACTGTGCCACCATGCCCCCACCGCAATATATTTTAAACAAAAGATGCCACAACTTTTCATAATTTCAAAGCAATTCTAACAGTATTTGATAAATAAAATGGATAAAAAGTCGAATAATTACCACCAGTAAGACGCCTGAGAGCGAGAAGCAACCTAGAAAGCGTTTTGGAATACCACACCATCATACTGTAACTGTACTATGCGATGACATGTTATTGACAATTATATGATTCACTGTACTATGGCCTATTAGGATAGATATCTCTGCCAGGAGTGTGTGTCTGTGTACATGCGTGCGTCCGTGCGTGCATGTGTCGGAGGAGACTCGGAGTGTGTGTGCGTGCGTGTGTGCGTGCATGTGTCGGAATGTGTGTGAGTGCGTGTGTACCGGCAGTGTTCTACTAGGCCCATCATATTGTGTCATATTCCCTTTGCACGCTGACAACAAGCCAAGGACATCAATCACACTGACAACAAGCCAATGACATCAATCATCAAAACATTGTCAAATCTGTCAACGACAACTAATTGATATTAATAATAATGGAGCAATCATGCCTTTCGCTGCTAAAGGCCTCAGCTAAACAGGGGGTACACGACCAAAGAAGTTTGGGAAGCGCTGCTTTAGCACAACACACCAGCCTATTACCAGTGTTGCCAGATTTTGCAATAGAGACAAGCGGCCCAGTCTACCAAAACAAGCCCAAAAGAAACAACTAGGCCACATGAACACACACACACATGCGGACATGCGGCTATTTGAAAAATACCCGATCTACAAGCTCGCCATGGGTCGCATCGCTTGACAGATCTGCTTTGAAACCTTTTATATTGTAACGTTTAGCACCCTGAGCTGGAATCTAACCCACCACTAATTTCAGATGGGGTCATGGGGGTCCACAGAAAAATACACATGAATTTGGGGATCTCTGGATCTCTGATCATGAACAAGTTTGAGAACCACTATTTAGACACCAAACCCAAATAAGCTACTACTACACTTTAGAAACAATACTGGGATACTGTGTTGGGTTGACACAAACACAACATGCAATCACAACCCTGGTCTTTTCTACAGGCAGGTGTTCGGGTGAATTTCATCCGCGTTTAGTGATAGAGAAAAATCTCATACACCCATGGGCTTTATTTTTCTAAATGTTTTACTGGACCATTCTCACAAGCACAACATACATATATATATATATATATATTTTTTTTTTTTTTTTGTGAAAAGTCATGATGAAATACTGTAGGCTATTGCTGTACTTCAATATATTTTGATGATAAGTATTTTTTATGTATTATCTTACATTGGGAAAGATATACCCGTTTGTTTGATTGATTGATTGATTAACAGTTTGCAGAATTACAGTACATTTCAAGTAGGCTACAACTCAATACAACAACTGTTAACTGTGAGTGGATGACAACATCATAAAGCATTACACTTGTTTACAATAGGGCCCACCATAGGGCTCACCATTTTCAAAGGATGTTTAGGGTTCTATGTTTGGTTGTCGTCACAGTCTGCTTGAGGTGTAAAATAATGCACATTTATAGCCTACTGTACTTCCACTCATCTTGTAATGTAGACCTCTTCCCAATCCACCCACCCCCAACACACACACACACACACACACACACACACACACACACACATCAGAAAAGTGCCAAGCGGGGAGTATTAAAAGTTTTGACTGCCCTCGTGTGTATAATAATGCCACCCACCCCCCCTCTCTCTACACTGTCTCACAGACACGCACGCGCCCGGCCACCAAGTGAAAACAAACGCAAGAAGCTTCTTCACGCATCACCGACGCGAATCAAACCAAAACACACGCAAGCACACTCGCGCGCGCACGCTGACCCTGTTTACATACCTTCTCTCCATCGTCTCTCTCTCTCTACGTTCCAACGTCCACATTATAAACTCCGTCTGTCGCGTCAAACCATGGATTTGTAGTAGCAGGGGAGATGTTGTACCTCAGTGTCATTATCTATCCTTTTACCGCCGCGGTCTTAAATCACAGAGTTCTAAATAATGTCTTAAAAATACGTGCAAAGAAAGAGTTCCTAATTATAACTTCCTGACTACTGGTGGGTCCTCGCTGTGATTGGCCAGAGTAGGCAAGGCCCGTCAAAGGTCAGGTGGTACCGTGGTGGTGATGATGAATTTAATTTGGCTTGTTTTATAATGCATTGTGGCGATGCATGAGTTGACATATTATTGTGGAAGTCGCACAATAGAGGGTACGTTTCAAAAAGTATTTATTTAAAGACCTTTAAAGCCTCGGACAAAGCCAACAGCCGAGTTGACAATAAACACTTTTTTTGAGGCAGAACAAATAATAAGAAAAGCTCTAAAGCTCTTCTTTCTTCTTTCAAAACAATGTGTTTATTGTCATGATTTGTCAACTCGGCTGTTGGCTTTGTCCGAGTCTAAAATGTTTTTAAATAAATACTTTTTGAAACACCTATGAGAAAAATGAATAGGGAATTATTTCCTGGTGCCCTCGTTGTTCTGAAAGGGGACGTGACTGCGACACAGGCCTACTATCAAGCTATACTGTACTATATATATATACATTTATACATATAGGCTACTAATATTATGCATTTTATGAAATTACTATTATATAATTATAGCATGACATCACAGAGGAAAGAATGACTTCAAACTATCAGTGTTCTGTAACTTCTGTTTATGCATAGGCTGCCGTGGCAACCTGTGTTCCTGCTGTTGTGATTGGTGGCTCCACATGTTTACCGTGGGAACATTGGTAACCATTGTTCAGCTGTCATCGTTATAGCAACTGCAGTACTTTTACTGTACTTTGACATTTATTCTCTCAGAGATAACTAATTTATTATTTTACCGACTGTTCCTTTTGCGCCACACCTTACAAGAAACAAGCACCATGACAGAAGGTTAATGAGAGACAGAGACAGAGGCAGAGGTCACTCAAACCACCAAGCACTATGATAACTATATTGTTCACCATTGTCTTATAGTTAGTTATAGACAGACAGACAGACAGACAGACAGACAGACAGAGGGAGAGAGGGAAAGTGAGAGAGAGAGATTCAACAGCCAGCCAGACAGAGGGAGGGGTATGATGACCTATGACCTATTAATGAGAGACAGAGACAGAGGCAGAGGTCACTCAAACCACCAAGCACTATGATAACTATATTGTTCACCATTGTCTTATATTTAGTTATAGACAGACAGACAGACAGAGGGAGAGAGGGAAAGTGAGAGAGAGAGAGATTCAACAGCCAGCCAGACAGAGGGAGGGGTATGATGACCTATGACAGAAGGTCATGACCCCGAGCCACAACCTTTCCACAGTGACATCATCGTTGCGGAGGGGCGCAGACACACCCAGACTGGAACCCCCGACTCTACGGGCTGCTGTTCTGTTCCAGTGAGCGAGCGCTGCTGAAAATAAACGCCTGAATGGATCGGACTTCCTTCCGGTTCTCCCTTCTGAAAAAGTGAGTACAGAGTAGAAACCTTTCATGTCCGTGCAGGTGACGTGGTTACGGTGGTTTTACTGAGGCCGATTATATGCCTTCTAAATCTCACACTTTCAAGGAAGCTAGACAACACACTCCATATTTGGGTAATATAATAGCTCCATTTGGAACTCCTTATATAGTTATGGCTGAGTCATGGCGACATAATCATGGCCAATTGACCCCCATTAGCCAACTTTAATATAAGGATTGTTACAAAGCATGGATTAAGCAATTATGCCCTATTTAATCATCGTTGTCTAATAGACAATATAAGTAAATTTGAAGTGTGTGTGTGTGTATGTGTGTGTGTGTGTGTGTGTGTGTGTGTGTGTGTGTGTGTGTGTGTGTGTGTGTGTGTGTGTGTGTGTGTGTGTATCTGCTGGGCGAAGTACAACAATGTGCAAACACAGCAGCAAGATTTGTGAGTTGCTGTGATAGGAGAAGGATATCAAATGGAACACAACCACCCTAAATACTAATCATTGTGTATATTCCTGCACTATACCAGCATCAAGTGATCTTGGTACATAGAATTTGATCTATTGAAGATTCTGACCTTCAAATGTACATCATTCTTGTTTTGATTGCATTGCTGTATTGTTGTATTGTTCTTTCTGCTTTGGCAATGTAAACGTATGTTTTCTCATGCCAATAAAGCCCTTTGAATTGAATTGTGTGTGTGTGTGTGTGTGTGTGTGTGTGTGCGTGTGTGTGTGTGTGTGTGTGTGTGTGTGTGTGTGTGTGTGAGTGCGTGCATATGACCACAGCTTCCCGGGTTTGTGTTAACACAAACATTGAAGACAAAAGTGAGGATGCAAATTGTGATTGGCTGGAATGAGATGATGTATGATAAGAGCGCCCCTCACTTCAGGTGTGATTTTTAAAGAGAGAGAGAGAGAGAGACCCAGACCCAGACCAGCTGATCCAGAGCTCTTGAAGGCATTTCCTTCACCTCCCCCTCCTCTTTCTTCCTCCCTTCACTTCCCATTCCTCCTCTTTCTTCCTCCCTTCCGCCACTCAATTCTCTCCTTCCTTGTATTGTTAAAAAGTGATCTATTCTTTTTATTTCTTCTTCTTCTTCTTATAGTGCCCATTTATTTTATTTCAACCTGGGATTTCTATTTTGATCATGTCCTTATAGGTGTTATGCACCTCGCCTAGGGGGTTCCAACTAAGGTACACACACACACACGATAAGATGGCCACCAACGTAATCAAAAAGTCAATCAAAGAACAAGATTCCTCTACAGGATCTCCTCACTGGTCGACAAAAACACCTTGAAGACCTTAACAGGAGCCCTTGTACAAGGTTTCTTTGACTATGCATCCACCTCCTGGTACCACAGCACCTCAAAGGCCCTTAAAACAAGGCTCCAGACCTCCCAAAACAAACTGGTCAGGCTCCTACTTGGCCTCACCCCCCGAACCCACCTCACCCCTGCCCACTTTGACAGGCTGGGATGGCTTAGGGTCGACGACAGAGTACAGCATCTTGCAATGGGTCTGGTCCACAAGATTAGATACACCACCAAGATACCCATGTACCTGTCTAAATACTTCCTTAATGTAAACGAAGTCCACACCCACAACACCAGAGGGAGTGCAACAAACCATGTACAACCCAGATTCGGCACAAACAAGGGACTAAATTCTTTTCGCTCCTATGCGACCAAAATGTGGAACGCCCTACCAACAGTCATTAAGACATGTGAATCCCTTGGCTCCTTCAAAACTGCTCTCAAAGGGCACCTACGGATGGCTGCAATTCGAAACTGGCCTCTGTAAAAGCTGAATTTGTATCTGGATTGTACTATGTTTTTGTATGGACGTGGTGTTGGGTGCCTGCACATATGCACACATGGCATCAACGCATGGTGTTGTGTGCAGGCGCCCTACACTCTGTCTTTGTACTATGGATTGTACTATGTTTTTGTATGGACGTGGTGTTGGGTGCCTGCACATATGCACACATGGCATCAACGCATGGTGTTGTGTGCAGGCGCCCTACACTCTGTCTTTCGTTTTCTTTTCTTTTATCCCCCTGTTCCCCTCACTGTATATATACTTTTTTTTTTTTTTTTTTTTTTTCCCTTTTCGCTTCCTATATGATGAATTCCTGTTCTGTTCTTTAACTACATAGAAGTGTCTATTTGTTTGTCTCTAAATGTTTTGATGAATTGAACAATGTGGACCCTGTTGTAAACAAGTGTAAGGCTTAATTGGGTCGTCCACTCACAGTTAACAGTCTTTGTATTGAGTTTGTGCTTGAAATGTACTGTAATTCTGCAAACTGTTAATAAAGATTTCAATCAATCAATCAAACACACATACACATTGACCCGAGATTTAGGTTAAAGCACCACAGGAGCAACAGGCATAATTGTACATTATCTCTGGACGTATTTCCCACATTACAATACCTCACTGGTCAAAGTCTACACATCATTGGTCAAACTGACGGAAGTGTGCGTCTCATGCAGTCTCTCAGGCCGGAAGCCTGCGTCAGCTGCAGATAATACAAGACATTACATCATCACCCATGTTGTGTACGTAAGGAACACAGGAGTTCAGAGGTGACCGACATAATGTAACTCTATGGAGGTGACCAAGGACATGTCCAGCTGCGTCGGCAGGCAGCTCACAGGACAAGATAACGTGGCGACGAGTCACAGACACATTGACAATGTCATTGTCCAGTCTGATTATGTTAGGACATGAATGGCATTTTGATTATACCTGACAGCATACACATTTTACATGGAATGGATTGAAAAAAAGCCTCTGTACTTAACTTTTAAAAATAGACATTAACCAACATACATAATTTAAAACAAACTATAAATAATACCAAACATTGCCTGGCATAACAGAGGAGAAGGAGCATGATGACACCATTTTTTTAACCATAGCCTACTTTTATATGAATTAACAAGCAGCCTTACTTTCCGAAAAGCAATGTTTTTGAGCTCCTGTCCTACTCAAGTACACCAACCTTACAGGCTGCAAGGGTATCTCCTGAATGCAATGCAGCTCAGCCTTTTTATACACTGGCCCTGGGCCATTAAACCCCACCCTTATCAACAAGGAGGCCCATACGGTTAGCTCAACCGTCTGGGCACCTAGGCTGCTGAGCCAGCCTGACGGCGTGCACTGTTGCCTGCTAATGAGAGAGAGAGAGAGAGAGAGAGAGAGGAGGGGGGAGAGGGGAGTTGCACCACTCGGTTCACACGGGTGTGATTTTTAATTTTTAATTGTCAATGGCTTTTTAAAAACAAACATTAAACCTGTATTCTGTATGGCCTCACTCACACCTTTGCAACAGATTGATGAATGCTTGTTGTATACAAAGGGTGTGATACATCTTGCCCCAATGCATTTCCAATGGGAGTCACATGGTTTGACACAACATTTGTGTTGTATGAGGTAACAGCTTGTAGTCCAAAATGTTGTATCAAACCATTGGAAATGCATTGGGGCGGCCATGACACTTACATCTTGCTTACATCTAGCATGCATCAATGTTGTATGCTAGATCGAAAGGTGTGAGTGAGGCCTAAGTATTCTGTTCACAAAACATTGTGAACAGTGAAGCTCCCTCTGGTGTTGTGCCTGTGGGCATCACTCACTTTTTAGTAGTTAAACAGGTAAATGGGCACTAGCTCTGGTCCCTTGAATATCTTGAAGTCCGGGCATAGTCTTCTACGCCGAGCCATCCCACCCTAGCATAAGGAGCAGGCGGGGTCAGGTGAGTCCGAGATGTGAGGTTTAGGTTTAGTAACTTGATCAGTTTATTTTGGAGGTCTGAGGTTTTGTTTTTTGATGCCTTTGAGGTGCTAGAGTACCAATGAGGAAAAAGGCATCCCCAGCCTGATAACATTTCAGGTTTCATTTAGTCTCACAGGCCACAGCTAGAATGAAAACCATCTGCATGTAGAACTGAATGAGACAATTAGTTTGACAATTGTGTTCCTAATTTGACCAGTAGATGGCAGTAGCTTCAAACATTCAGAGACAACTACAGAGTAAGGCCATACTACTGTAGCTAAATTGCCAGGGTGGGGAGATGGTTGGGAGGCCTAATGCTGGTACAGTAAGTACAGTCTGGATGACTGTTGGAGCACAGGAGTCAAGCATGGGAGATACAGGAAATCTAACCCACAGTTGAAAATAAATAAATAAATAAATGATGGCCCAAATAGTTTGAAAATGATGTAACTAAGCTAAATAGTTTGTGTTTCTTACCTGAAGTGTGACCTAACAACGGGACAAATATATTTTTTTGTATTTGGGGGCTATGGGGGCCAGGTCAACTCTACAACACCAGAGCCTTTGGCACAGAAACCAACTGCTGAGCACACCTTCTCCACAGCATCTTCCAGAAAAAAAGCGCAGCTTTCATTCAGCCTTTGCCTACACAGCCTACAATGGAGAGCTGTACATTTGGTGTACATGGCCTCCCTATTGTCATTATGGGTGAAAACATTGAAATATTTTCTCCCCAAACAAATAGTGGAAATAGTTGCTCCCCAAGCTCTCAAGGTAGAGCTTGTGGATCCACTATTTTCACTGCTTTAGAAATGGGGCTATGTGGTAACTTATTTTTGCCATCCCCTATTTCTTTCTGAAATTACGCCTCTCTTCTCCTGGAAGAAGGTTAAGCCCATGGGCAAACGTTCATGGGTGTATAGGAAATGTGTTGCATGGTGGGAGATCGTATCATCTTCTTTGTAGAACACAGACACCCCCAGGGCCAGTGGCCTCCCTGGAGCAGACGAAACTCCCACATGACATCAGCTGGGAACTGGCATCCATCAAATTGCCATCTTTTGATTGGCAATTTAGATCCAGGTAGAGACCTGGATAGTGGAAAGGCTGGGGCCCCCCCAACTTTGCAATCAGTACCAGAGGTCTTCTCGTCTAAACAGAAAATACCTTTTCAGGTCGGGATAACATCCAATCAGGAGAGAGATCTCATATAGGAGGATAAACAAGTGAAATGAAACTTGGCAAAATGGGGAAAATCAGATCAAATTGGGACACTAAAATGTAACCTTATAAATGGATGAAGAAACTATGTTTTTACTAACAAATCTATCTACCGGTATCTATCTATCTATCTATCTATCTATCTATCTATCTATCTATATCATTCAGTGTAAAACTGATGAATATGCAGTTGCCTGTTGTTTGACAGCATATCTTTCTGGCATCAAATGTCTGAAATGTAAACGTGACCACATGCATCAAACAGGCAGCGTTCCCTTTCAATGTGTCTGACATATTGGCTTGTTGGCATGTTGCCTCGTGAATATAGGAGAACCTGCATGGGAATGTGCCTTAATTTGCCTTTACTGTGGGAGGACAAAAAATAGAAAAGATCCAATAAATCAATCCGATACACAAATGCAAGGACAGCAAACCAGAGCTTCCAGTAGCCTACATATATCCCAGTTCACACTAAAAGTAGCAAAAATGCTCTTGTGTAGGCCTGTATTCAACACTACAATATAATACAATACAATACACACAATACAAAAGTGCTGCCAATAGTAGGTCTACCAATAGTTTAAAAAAAATGTGTTGATTTCGAAAAATATAGCTGTGTGTTGAGCTATAAGCTCAACACACATCACGCTTTGTGAGCTTATTGGTTATTTTCAAAAAGCCAAACTATAAAATAAGTTAATGTATTTTTTGTAAAGCTGTCAAATAATTGTATTGGAATAAAAAGTACATTAATAGCCTAATTTGCCTCTGAGATCTACTTGATCAACTATCAAAAAATGGAAATACTTAAAGCAAAGTAAATGTAACTCAAAAGTGTACTTAAGAAGCCTATACATTACTTGAGTAAAATAAATAATAATTAGAATTCTTATATTTTTGTTTCTCTCTTAAAGATATGTCGTCAACGGAACGCACGCCTGTCCCGCCGCCATGATAAACGATCCGAGAGGTCAGGGGGTCAAGGGGAGAACTGGGGGTCAAAGAAGGAGAGAGGTCACGGGGGGAGTATACGGACCACTGAGGTTGACCCAAACTCAACTTCAAAGTATATGTGACTCTCACACCTTCGGGGTGTGTGGTGGAGACAGTGAAATGTGAGTTTCCTTAAGAGCAACAGCGCAGTGAGAGATGGGAGCAAAGCGAACGTGATCTGTTTTTCTTGTTGCTTTGTGGGTGGCCACGCAGACATTTTGTTACCCTTTGTGCTACCTGAAAGCAATAAGTCAGATGCTACTTTTTGGGCCATTGATTTTCTCCAAATGGCTTCCTTTCTCCAACAGGCCACCTCACTGCAGAAGACCCACATGACCCATTCTGACCTGAGATCAGATTCTGAAAATGTCTTCTACATCCTGACAGTTTTCTGAAAAAGCTATGTTTCTATGTCAGTCGTTCTTCGATTTTTCAAAAATAGCAGACCTACAAGCTCGTAGTGCGACACTCAATAATTGAAAATACACAGACCTGCCGCATATTAGAAGGACAATCAGTCACCAGAACCAAGAATGGGTGCCAGCTATATATAGTTCAAGACTCTCAAGAGCCTGTTTAGCACCACCATGAGGCCATTTTGAAAATGTTCTTCCTTGACTTACTGGGAGTGCGTGTGCAAAGGTTCATGATTTGTGGCATTTTGTGCAAGGCCGGCCCCTTCATGCCCCTTTTGCCTTTGCGTTCGTGCAAAGTTTCACACACACACACACACACACACACACACACACACACACACAGTATCTGGCCTTCAGACGTCTGGCTGTCCGGCCTGGTGGACACAATAATCCATCAGACTTATATAGCATATAAAGATGTTCAGCGTATGTTTAGCCTATAGAGGGTATGCGCGTGGTATCATCGTACCTGGAAGTTATGCGGGAACGCCCACTGAGTGGCAAAAAACTACTTTCTGGCCTTGACAGCCCATTCATCCAAACAGAAAAGTCCTGCCTGATTGCATTAAACAATGTTAAACTCACCAACATTGCAGCTGAACGAAAAGCTTGAATTATCCTCTATATCTGCAAAGTTTGTGTTTCATAAAAATCCACCATAGAAATGTTATGAGCTACTTTCTGTCAAGAAATGCCCTGCACATTTGATTATTTTTAAGTGTCAGAGTTTGGAAGTGCTTGTTTTCAATAACACAACATTTTGCTGCCTCCTGCATTATGTGACATTTAGAAACAGGTGGTACAGGCAGGACGGTTGAGTGATTTCCAACGAGCGCTTCCAAACTCCAACACTCCATGCTGCTCAATGTTTTGCCACTCAGTCTAGATGAGGGGGGCGTGTCCTGAAGGGAAAAGCATGCATGTGCATACTCTCTATACACACAATGCAGAGACTTTAAAGTTTGATCTACATGTGAAGATTTATAAACATAGTCTATAGTCTATTCTATATGAACATGAAAGTATTCTACATGTAAAATGCATTTCAACATTCACATTTCAGTCACAACCACAAAACTAATGCTGGTCTTTAGTCGGCCTAACTGGAGATGAGAGCACTTTGTGGGTGGCCACGCAGACATGTGTTACCCTTTGTGCTACCTGAAAGCAATAACTCAGATGCTACTTATTGTGCCATTGATTTTCTCCAACTGGCCACCTCACCTCAGAAGACCCACATGGTGGAACTTAAGGGGATATTTCACCTTCACTTTGGGTCACGTAGGCTTTTGTGAACACCCCAGACAGTTTTTACTTTGCTTGATTCAGTAGCCTTGATGATGACATAATGGTGATGATGTCTGATGACGATGTATTGACCCACATGACTTAACAGGGCGAGGAATAATGAGAAATAAACCCCCAAACACACGATGTCACATGTTGGAGCTAGTAGGATATATGGTGGCGTGATATGTCACGAGGCATGGGACTGACAGCCATATATGGTGGCGTGACGGAACAACTGACAGGTTTTCATAGTAATCTGCAACATACAGTTGCAATTATTACTTGCGCAAGCAGAGCGCGCAAGTAATAATTTCTCTTTTAATTTGATCCCTGGGCGTTACCTTCTGGTTGCTCCGAGCTCACCTGAACTGACTCACTGCCATTGACAATTAACACATGCTGTTAAAACCTACAGTATGCAAAGTACTTGTGTTCTCTTTCACAATGCACTGTGAGGTACCAATGATAAAATACAAATATGCACTCATGTCCATTACCACAGTCTCCCCAACCGTTGCTATGACTACAACCACCACAACAACCACCCGGATGATGACAGCAGTCTGGTCTGCCTGGTTTGCTGGTGTGGACAGAGGTCAGTTGTTACACTTTGACACAATACATGTGCAGATATTTGTATCGTTTATATTAAATGGGCTTAAGGGAGGACCAAGAAGGTCTTGGTCGAGTCGTGTTTGTTGATGGTCAGAGTGGTAGAACATGCAAGGTTGTCTTTTATCAGGTTATTGTCCGCATTTACAGTTTAGCATCGCATCTACGGTATTGAAAGAGAGTGCATGTTAATGTCTGTCCTGTCTCACTCTCTCCTCTGGTCAGTACAGACAGAGTCATCCATTCTTCTCCGAGTTTGATGTAACCTTAAAATTGTCAGTATCTTCAGTTCGGATGTCTTCAAGAGTGAGAGTACAGTTAGACTCCAAACTTTACTTTTGATCTTACCAAACTCAGGCACAACAGCAGCATAATTTGAATCTTTTTGGACAAAACTAACAACATAATTTGAATCTTTTTGGACAACACTCCAAACAATTGATTTACAGTCATGATCATCAAAACAACAACATAGGACAGCACCATTCTAGTGTTCATAAATAACCTGATGATCCTGGTCCAGGTGGTTTTGCTGATTGGACTTGAAACGGTCAATATGTCAATGAGGGTTATCAGATTGATAGCGGTTTAATTAGTTCGAGAGTCAGTTGGATTTGAGTTCTGCACCAATATGCTAATGAAATGGTCATTAAATGATGCATTGACCCAACATAACCCAACATCTTACATTAGACAATATTTTTGTTTCATGACCCTGACAGAACGTCTGATGACCCAGTGATAATATATTGTGCTTGAACCCATTTTGACCTCTTCTGAAAGAATATATATTAAAAGATTTGTGCCGCATTTTTACGATTTTTCAAAAATAGCAGACCTACAAGCTCGTAGCGCGCCACTCAGTGGGCGCTATGAGCTTGTAGATCTGCTATTTTTCAAGTATAACATACAGTAATGCTTAAAACACCAAAAGGGGTTCCCACCCAGAATGGGTTAAAGCTGTGCAGTAAGAAAAGCCTTGGATGAACCAGTACATCTTAATTCCATTCCCTGTAGACAGAATCAATAGAGGTGCATGCTGGGAGATGATGTTTCCCAATGGCTTAGTGGGCTTTGTAGTATCAGATGAAATGCACAGAGGGTGGAAGGCTCAAGGTCAATGAACCCATCCACAGTAGCTGACTTCACCACAAGTGCACAGTTAACACAGCACTATTCCTCCGTGTTAAATCTCCAATGAAGCTGTGTAATGGTACCAACAGTCACCCCCTGGTCCATATAGACCTTTTAAAAATGCTTCATGATCGACCAATGTGATTTTGTTGTGCCTACGGTTGCTCTATTTTTTATTTTATTGTCCTTTCCTGGCCTTTTTATCTCTTTTATCTTTTCCTTGCCTGGCTGACTTGTCTTTTGTTGTTTAATTTTTTTTTTCTTCAGACAGCCAGCAATGAGTAAGATGCGCCCAAAACCAATTTAGTCTCTGTGACACATTTAGGGGGCACAATCTGCATTCAAAGATGTTCCTAGAAGCTTTGTCATTGGTCGGAGAAAAAAAAAATGACAAAGCTTCTAGGAAAATCTTTGAATGCAGACTGCGGTCCCTTGATGTGTCACAGAGGCAAAAAAAATGTGGGGGCGTTTTACCCATTTCTGGCTGTCTGGGGGAAAAAGGTCATTACTTTTTTGTGTTTTTATGATGACTGTAATTCCAGCCAAAATGTCCCTTGCGGGACCAATACACCTATCCTATATCCAAGCAGTTGTAGCCTTTGTTCAAGTCCCCCTTCATGCATTATTTTGTCCTTCTTTAGAAGACTATCATCTGTATGGTATATACGAAAGTACTCAACAACCCTAATACTTTAGTCGTCTATACGTACTGTATACAGTAGATACTGCTGGTGCTGGTTTAGTTACTTTACGTCCGTCTGTCCGTCCGTCCGTCTGTCCGCCTGTCCAAGGGTGTGCCCGCCCGCCCAGTGTATGGGTCTGATCAGCGGTTCTGGACACCTGCCTATCGGACCAACTCCAGGAGGGAAACGGCACTCCCTCGGGTCGTCGGTGATGCACGGGCAAGGCGGATGCTCGCATGGTTCTCGGAATACGTGAACTAAAAACATGCAGACAGACAGAGATTTCACGCATAAGCAGCATTTATAGATATTTGACAATAGGGTGGTTAATTAAGTTTTGAGTATTTCGACATTGTGTGGTACTGCTACGTTTAGCCTACTTGAACACACTGGTGTACTTTTCCACCACTGAAGTTAACGAGGAAGCAACCAACCAACACAATATAATATACGACCAATAATGAAGGGTCTGGGCCTTTAGCTTTAGGCCTACTGTGTTGGTATGCTGTGTCACTGTGGTGTTGACACAGTAAACCCTGACTTCATGTTGACGTCTCCTAGATACAAAACAACACCCTCGCAAACATTTGTTTGGTGAAAGACGAGAACTGCCTTTCATCTCTGACAGATTTGTAGATATTGTCAGAGAGCATGCCGTTATTAATTTTTAAATTCTATTTAACCGTTATTTAATCAGTAAAAACACATTGAGACTGCGTCTCTTTTGGGAGTGGGAACTGGCCAAGAGGCAGAAATAAAATTACACTTCAATACTACATCGTAAATGTCACATTTTGGAACAGCAAATAAAACATCCATAATACACCTCAAAGTAGTAGGTCTACCTAAAATAAATACAACAAATCACCAAAGTCCTAATATTTTAGTAGCAAGGCAAAATACACAATATACAAAATCTAAACCGAAATAATAAATATATAGGCATGAAAGTACATATCCAAACATGTGCAGATGTTGGACTGTACATCTTCTAAGATGAATCTTTTGAAACTTCCTCAAGGGAACTTTCAAAACCAATTTTAGTCTGTGCTGTAGGTCGTTCCACAACCAAGGGCCAAAGAAGGCCAGACATTTTTTACCCCCCTCGGATTTGAACGCTGGTACTACTTTATTTATATCGTCTCTGTCGGGTGGTCCACAAGCTCAAAACGTGACGCATTTCAGGCTTATGGATGCTTTTGCGTGATCAAGTATAGGGCGTTAATTTACAAAAAAGACACACAAAAAAAGATTGAGTTATGGATGGGAGGTTTCTGCCAGACAGCAACATTATGTGGGGGGCACTCTTTGATGAGGGACAGGTGGACAGCAGATCATGAAAGCCTGAGTCCTTCTGGGACCCCAATGTAAACTGAACAGAATCATGTGAATTTAACTCACTTAGAGTGTACAAATGGAACCAAATGTACCCGTAGGGGCCTGTTTGGATCCCTGGTGGTCCCTCATCTGGACGTTGATCAAAGCAGTGATAGGAGGCACCTGACCTGACGGGGCCTTTTCATTAAGAGAGCGGAACGGTCCATTAGAAGGGGTGTGCTAAATTACACATGGAGGTGGTTTAGACTTCAGAGCATACCATTCTAAGACCATGCCCATGTGGACACAGCAGGACAGCCTGGGCCGGCATTTCAAAGCAATGCATTTCATTTAGCACCTCGTTTAATTGTTTTAGTTCAGTTGAGATTGTTGTATAGCCACAATTTCCACAATCATCATACTGTATCTTAGTTTAAGTACTTCTGTGGAAGAGACCGTGGGTGATGCATTTGTTTAATTGCTTTGCATACTTTTTCCTAAACTTTTAAAGTCCTTTGCACACACAGGAGGCGTCGTGAAGAACACTTTCTTAGGGCTGGGCGATAAATCAATATCATGATTGATTATTTCAAACTTTTGCCTCGTTCACGTCACGGTGTAGCACACTAGGTGCTTCCAGACAGTGGAGTCACGAAGGCGTTCCGGGTTTTTAGACAGAGGGTGGATGGAAATGAAGCTCCGCCCACGCGGCAATTTTGCAGCGTCGGCAAAGACTTTCCAGTTTTCTGGCCGACGCTGCAAGTGTGATCATTTCTTGTTTATGACTCAATATTGATAACACAAATAGACTATTCTATGCATAATTACTATAGTTACACACCTACTACATTATATTTGATTAATTTAATTTCCTTATGCAGAAGTTGGGCTCGTTTGCTCAAAGGCACACTGTCAGGTTTGGGCACAGAATGAGCTAGTCTGCTGGATATCGTATTCGTTATCATCGTTATTCTCATAGCATAATTGTCTAAGTCATATTTTAAAAGTAAGACATTCAAAAATGAAAATCTGCCTAAGTCATCTATAGTAGGTGACTTAGGCAATCAATGGCAAAAACCTCAATTTGCCTAAAGTCATTTTCTGCTTTTATTTATATGTGCCTAACTCAACTCTCCTAACACTGCTGGAAAACAAAAAAAATCTAAGTCATAAAGTTGACTAAAGGCACTTTCTGCCTAAGTCATTTTGGAATGTAAACAAGCATTCTGATAGGCTGAGGACATATAGGCAATAAGGCACAATGAAGCTCACTGTAAATCACTCTGGATGAATGAGCGTCTGCTAAATGCCTAAATTGTAAATTGAAGCAGCAGTAGCAGTTATGAGAGTATAGTGTTAGGCAGAAATGTCAATGTGGCCAAAAAACGACTTAGGGAATTATGCTCTGAGGCTTAGGTTACCATAATGGAACGTGATACGTTGCATGATGGTGCCAGGATGACGATGGTCCCTGTGTGGACTGAAACGTTACACCATACTCTGTTCAGCCTGGCAACGGGTCACCGTCTTACATGTCGTTGCTGTCGGGCAGAAACCTTGTATCTACATCATTTCAACATTACCTTGTAATGTGATTTGATGGACTATACTTCATTATACAGATACAAGAGTGTCGCACAGAAGTCGTGAAAATAGCATATCTACAAGCTTGTGCTGTGCGCTTGTAGATCGGCTCTTTTCACTATTTTAAAATGTTTTTAAATTCAATTCAATTGTCTGAAGAAGTTGTCTGAAGAAACGTTATACTGTGTATAGCAGAGACCTGATATTGTCACACCCTGAGCGAGCAATTTTACGACAGTGGCAACAAAAGACTCAAGGCAGACCCAGAGTGGGCGGCCATCTGCCTCAACCGTGCCACGGGAAGTAAAGATAATCATACAAAAGGAACGGTTTTGGACAGTGTGTGTGTCAAAAACAACAGAACATTTATGAATAATGTATTGTTTTGTTAGTTTTTTTGACACAATAAAGTATGACAAAATGCAATCCTTCCCTGCTCTATTGTGACGGTTTGCGTTTGCCCATGGACTGCAATGCTGAATCATCGAGAAAGACAAACAACAAAGGACAGTTTTCTCAACTTGTGCTAACCTCACCATTAAATGATGGACCATAAATAAAGCTTAAGGCCTCTCCTTGGGCTATATTTATTGCCCATCATTCCAGACCTTTCTCCTGCTCCGCTGTGGATCATACAGGATCAATGAGTTGTTGTTTTTATAGAGGTTAGAGGAGATAATGGCTGCTGTGTGTGTGTGTGTGTGTGTGTGTGTGTGTGTGTGTGTGTGTGCGTGTGTGTGTGTGTGTGTGTGTGTGTGTGTGCGTGTGTGTGTGTGTGTGTGTGTGAGATTTCTGCGTGCGTGCGTGCGTGCGTGCATGCATGCGTGCGTGCGTGCGTGTGCTGGCATTGTTCTGAACAATATTCAGGTCTGTTACATCTGACTATAGAGTCCATTGTGTCTCTCTCTCTCTCTCTCACACACACACACACACACACACACACACACACACGCAAATTGTACTGTACATACACAAAACACGAGAACACACATACAGTACTATACTGTTACTGACACTGTACATAAACACACGCTACTTGGAGTATAAACATGGACACACAAATGACGCACAAAAACACTCTGCAGAAAGGTACAGAGACAATGATCTTCCTTAAAGACAGACACACACACACACACACACACACACACACACACACACACACACACAATGATACCACTCAGATCGCCTCTTCGATTCTGGGAAACTGACACACGCCGAGTATGCACACACAACACACACACACACATCTTATCCATTCAACACAACCTCGACACACAACACTACTGGTGTCAACACACAATGTCAACACACAACCTCGACACACAATGACTAAGTAGCCTAGATTTACAATAGAAGTACAATTTGAAGTATTTTTTACTGGAGTATTTCCAATTTACCTCTGCTCCACTGCATCTCAGAGGCAAATATTGCACCTTTACTACAATTATTTGAGTTACTAGTTACTTCGCAAATTTTGATTATTATTACAAAACACACATAACAAGCCATATACTGTATACATTTGGAAATAGCATGACGAGGTGCAGTCGGACATTCAGGCTAAAAAAATAGCAATGGGGACTTGTTTCCATTGTGGTCCTATGTATTCAATTCATCAACATAGCATACAGAATGAATACAAGTAAAGTCTATAAACAGGTTGTAAATGAAATATGAATATTAGTAACATCAAAATAGAGAGAAGATAATGGATAATGGATGGTCCTTGTGTGTGTGAGACAGACAGACAGACAGACAGACAGACAGACAGACAGACAGACAGACAGACAGACAGACAGACAGACAGACAGACAGACAGGACCACTAATCAAGACTGACCACTTATATCACCAGGACAACCTATGTTACTGGACATTGTGGCGTCCCTCCGACAAATGAGAAGGCTCTATTAATAGCCTGGTTGAAGGCTGCCGGCCAATCATAGGAGGGGAGGGGTTCAAAGGCGGGGCCAGGCCAAGGAGGTTGTCTGGGGGGTTGTATTGCTGAGTCACCTTATTGAGTTTCCAGTCAGGAGACTCAGGACAGCATGGGTGTCTGATATAGAATATTTAATATATCTGGGCCAGTAGCCTCGCCTCGCCTCTCCTCTCCTCTCCTCTCCTCTCCTCTCCTCTCCTCTCCTCTCCTCTCCTCTCCTCTCTCTCTTCCATATTGCTCTGCTTCTCATCATATCTCCTTCACTTCTGTCCTCCTCTCCATCATTCTGTCCCTCCACTCCTCCTATACCTATAGCCTTCCTTCTCTGTCTGTACCTTTCCTCCTCTTCTTTCATCCTCTCCCTGGCTGTCCTTCCCTTCCAGATGGAAGGAAGGGGTGGAGTGCTGATGAATGGATGAATGGAAGGATGAATGGATGGATGAATGGATGCATGGATGAATGAATGAATGAATGAATGAATGAATGAATGAATGGATGGATGAATGAGAGAGGGGAGCTAACTTCAAACAGGCTAAATATAGCTCAAGCTGCAACACCCTCCATCAGTCTCACTCTCTTTTCATGTCTCCTTCACAATCTATATCTCTCTCTCTCTCTCTCTCTTTCTCTCAGGGGGAGGGACCCTGTGGGATGTCACAGTAAATACATGTTGACATGTGACACCATGCAACCATAGGGAGCCGTCTACGCGCTGCATATGTTATCGTTGCCGTCGCTATACGTTTGTTCTCCTATAGCTCTACAACATGCATCTCTGCACCAAAAATCCGTCGGAGCTAGTGGTCCTTGAATTAATTAGCATTAGCACAATGTTGAACTTTTCTTCTTCTATTCCTTTTCAAAGCCATTTACAGTCGCATTATTATTACGTCAATATCGGTCAATATCGGTGAAAAAATATCTGTCAATATCGGAATAATAAATAATAATAAAATAAAATCAATTCGATAACCAGATTACATTTTAATTAAATATCGGACGATATCGATATGCTACCGATTATTGTGTATCACAAATTATTATTTTGTCTGCATAGACTCCATATTTGGGCATGCCTGATAAAGAACTCAGACACTGGGTGCATGGGGCATGATGCATTTCCAACTTGCATCGTTCCAAGTAGGCCGGTGCCCATCGGGGCCCACACGGGGCCCACACGTGCTTCTCAGCCCACAGGTTGAGGATGAGGCTACAGAACAAGCTGACCTGGCGTCTGTTGATTAGTAGCGTTGGTATCTGATCTGACATGTCCATTAAAGTGCTTTGTGGGTAGAAAGAACACTGCTGGTCTTTCAAAGACAAAGGCTGAGCAGCAACACTGTGCTGTAATAATTGACGTTGAGTGTGCGCGTGTGCGTTCATGCGTGTGTTCGTTCAACAGTGTTGATTTTGATAGCAGATTTTGATGTATACGTTTAAAGTTTTAGTCATAGTCTTCAGAATAAAATTAAATTTAGTTTTAGTCATATTTTAGTCATGTGAAATGTTTTCGTTTTAGTATAGTTTTAGTTGACTATATCACAAGATTTTAGTCGACTGAAGCTACAGCTTGATTTAGTCACAAATCACAATCCATCATCCCTGATGTAATTGTACACTGCGTGCCGAAAATAGTATTGTGTGTTCCTGGTTTCCTATAGTTCCAGTTTGAGTTTTACTTTACCCATGTTGTGTGCTATTTGTTAGTTTCCACCTGCGTCCTCTAGTTCCCCAGCCTATCCCAGTGTTGATTCACCTGTGTCCTGTTATCCCTGCATGCCTTTATATACTCCATACCATGTTATTTCAGTTCCTTGTCCGATTGTCATTGTATGTTACCGGTGTGTTCTGCTCTTTGAGATTTTGTTCATTAGAACTAGTTGCATTTGAGCTCTTCTGCCTTGGCCTGTCTGTCATGCACTTGGGTCCTAACTAAACATCCTGCCTTACAAACGTGACAGCTTGTAGGTTGGTGATTTTGGGAGCATGACACCTGCACAACCAAACATAAATTATAAATGTCTTAGTTCTCCTGGATCTCTTCTCCACTAGTACCTCCCTAACATTGTATTGTCTAGTTTTTTATTTGTTGACAACATTTTCAATATACAGGTACAGTATTTAGTCATCATAGCTTAGCTTTTATTTAGTTTACTTCAGTGAAAAAAGGTAGTCTTTGAACATTTTACATTATAGTGTTATTCGGCAAAATCAACACAGGTGTGTATGTTTACAATTCTGTACAACAACAACAAAAATCACACTCGTGTGAAGTGAGGGGCGCATACCGGTACTGCAAAGCAAGCAGGCCAGCAGTGCAAGACCTTAGGGGGGCGGTTTGGGACATATTTAGGCAGGCAGTCATGTACGGAAGGTGCAAGACCATTGAGAGCTTTATAAACAAGTAAAAGAATGTTAAAATCAGAAGCCAGTGCAGTGAAGCTAAAACTGGAGTAATATGTTCTCTCATCTTAGTTTTAGATAAAACTCTGTGATGACAAATAGGCTCTCATTCGTGCAATATTATTTCTAAGGTGAAAAGGTCAATCTCGGTAACATGATTAATGTGTGAATTAAATTTCAATTCAGAATCAATAATTAAAGTTCTTTACTGTACTGTTACTTTCTACAGTCAGTGTGTGTGTGTGTGTGTGTGTGTGTGTGTGTGTGTGTGTGTGTGTGTGTGCGGTGTGCGCGCGTGTGTGTGCGTGCCTGCCTGTGTGTGATACATTTTCACATTCTTTCTCCTCTTCTTTTCTTTCGCATCTCTTCTCTCTCTCTCTCTCTCTCTCTCTCTCTCTCTCTCTGCTCGCTCCACTGCTTGTCTGGTCAAGGGCTGGTCAAGCTGCCTGAATTCTATTGCCCAACTCGCTCTCTCTCTCTCTCTCTCTCTCTGTGTCCTCTCTCCCTCTCTCTGTCACACACACACACACACACGCACACACACACGCATGCACGCGCGTAAGGAGAAAGCATAAGGGAGCACAAGGCAGGAGCAGCAGTAGCATCAACCAGCATCACACTTGCTCACACACACAAGCTCAAACACACACGCCTCCCAGACACACCCAACTCTCCAGAGAAGAACAGAGAGGGAGAGGAGAGAAGGAGAGAAAAGCTCTGAGCAGCAGAAAGAGAAGAGAAGAGAAGAGAAGAACAGAGAAGATAAGAACAGAGAAGAGCAG
The DNA here is from genome assembly GCF_963924005.1 of Protomyctophum bolini. NCBI lineage: Eukaryota > Metazoa > Chordata > Actinopteri > Myctophiformes > Myctophidae > Protomyctophum > Protomyctophum bolini. Next base: position 9,472,586 of record NC_137875.1, on the reverse strand, counting down.
AGAAGAACAGAGAAGAAAGCATGGACGCGTTCAAGAAGGGATTCTCCATGGCGAAGGAAGGAGTGGTGTCGGCAGCAGAGAAGACAAAAGCAGGAGTGGAGGAAGCTGCCGCTAAGACCAAGGAGGGAGTGATGTATGTAGGTAAGACCAAGGAGGGAGTGATGTATGTAGGTATAAGACCAAGGAGGGAGTGATGTATGTAGGTAAGACCAAGGAGGGAGTGATGTATGTAGGTAAGACCAAGGAGGGAGTGATGTATGTAGGTAAGACCAAGGAGGGAGTGATGTATGTAGGTAAGACCAAGGAGGGAGTGATGTATGTAGGTAAGACCAAGGGAAGTCTATGATGCACATGTGTAAATTCTTCTCTTTTATTACTGAAAAGTGTCACTTTTTGACACTGATTTTCATTCATATTTTAAATCTGAATAGCATTTACATAACACCTTTGCACATACCCCCCTTTCTCACTGACAATCCACTCTCTTGCCAATGGCATGACATGTGAAGTTCTTAATGGTACATCTGAATGAATGTATGTTAAGACCAAGACGGGAGTGATGTATATGTAGGTAAGTACACATGGTTCTCAAACATTTTGACACATTTAAGACCTGAGGTCGATTCTAAATCCAGTTATAAAAACTGGATGTAGAAACATCCTCAAGTCTTGAGTTTTTCCAAATCCAACAAAGTTTTCTGAGAAAAATGATAATGTTGGCAACATATCTAGAATGACACACGATGCCGTCCCAGATTGAAAGGTATATAAAGACCTATTGGTTAAAACAGAACTGATTTCAAGGATCTCCATAATAACTTAAATATGCAACAAAATCCCTGACACATTTAATAATAATAATAACATATATTGAAAATGTACGGACATTTTTCAACATGGATGATGATTATGCAAAAATGAATTGGGATTAGATGATTATGTAACAATTGTCGAGCCTGCACAGAGCGTTAATGTATAGCTCTGAGAGTGTGGCCATAGTGGTCCATTTGGCTCCATAATGCACACTGTCAGAGTTGCAGATGGATAAAAAATAAATGATGATTGCTTGAGGAATGGATCGATAGGGTTATGAATGGAGGGTGGAAGTGATGGATTGAGGGACAGAGGGACCGAGGATGCGGTGAAGGAGGACTGACTGACTGACTGACTGAACGTCCAAGTAATGAGGAATTATTATTGCGTGTATATACTGTTATTTCAGTGGATTCATCTGGACTTTAATATGCATATGACACAGATATGGAGAGAGGGGGAGAGAGAGAGAGGGGGGGTGGGGTGAGAAAGGCGGAATAGAAGACGAGTGTTATGTAGGACAGACAGGTTAATGCTCATACAAAATTAACGAGGGGAGAGAGAGCGAGAGAGACAGAGAGAGAGAGGAAGAGAGAACGAGAGAGAGAGGAAGAGAGAGAGAGAGAGATACAGAGAAAGAGAGGAAGAGAGAGAGAGAGAGAGAGAGAGAGAGAGAGAGAGAGAGAGAGAGAGAGAGAGAGAGAGACAGAGACAGAAATCAATGTTTGTCCAGATAAGATAGCAGGTGCTCTACATATTAAGCAGAGACACACATGCTGTAAAATCTGACTCTGGATCTTTAATTACAGAGCGTAGAAGAAGATCAGTATATGGAAGTTATAGACATGCAGTAGAAGAAGAATGGAAACTCAGCTCTGGAGAGACTAAAGACTGACTGACTGACTGACTGACTGACTGACTGACTGACTGAATCTTTATTTTCATGTCTTGTCATAAAGACCCATTCTTTATCCCGTAAGGCTCACAGGATTATAAGACACCAAAAACATAAATAAACAATATCACATTCACTCCCCAGTTCACACACAGAAAGTGCACAAAATATTTGGTTAAAACAAGAAAACAAAACAGAAATAAATGTACATCACATATACTGTATGTTTTCTTTGTCCGTGTGTCCCATGCCGTGTGTGTGTGTGTGTGTGTGTGTGTGTGTGTGTGTGTGTGTGTGTGTGTGCGTGCGTGCAGTGTGCACGTATTGGGGCGTGGTGGCTCAAAGTGATGCAACCTTCTAGCCTACCCACTTCTGTCTGTCTGTCTGTCTGTCTATAGATTTATTACAGCAGTTTGGTAATGCAGGCCCCAAGGTGAGACAGAGAGAGGGTGTGCGTGCGTGCGTGCGTTTACCTTCAGTGAAGCCCATTCACTGCATCAGAGGGCATTGTATTCTAATTATGTTCCTCCAGTAAACATTAATAAAGTTTAATAGTGTCATTGTGATATATATATATATATATATATATATATATATTATAGCATAGCTGTTATAAACAACAAGTGATATATTATTATGCATCACTTGTGTGTGTGTGTGTGTGTCTCACTCCGATCGCACACTCAACACAGACGTGTGGCGTTAGACGTGAGTGCGTTATAGGCGTGCACACAAACCTTTTACAGTCTATGACACAAACACACCCCGGGGCCTGCTATAGATCCATACATACATATTTCCCATGGTAGCAGAGGAGCCCTGAGAATCCGTAGTCATGTCAGCACACACACTACAGTATATACATCACATATGTTTTCTTTGTCCGTGTTTCCCATGCCTGTGTGTGTGTGTGTGTGTGTGTGTGTGTGTGTGTGTGTGTGTGTGTGTGTGTGTGTAATGTACTGTATACTGTATGCAAATGCAAATGCTTGCAATCCACCCGTCTTACTGCTTGTATGCGCTTACTGTAATGTGAATACACAGTATAGTCAACTCTTTGACCCCTCCTCAGTGATTATAGGAGACATACTGTATTGGACTCTCTCTCTCTCTCTCTCTCTCTCTCTCTCTCTCTCTCTCTCAGACTCTGTCTCTGTCTCTCTCTCTTTGTCTCTCTCTGTCTCTCTTTCTCAGACTCTGTCTCTCTCTCTGTCTCTCTCTCTGTCTCTCTCTGTCTCTCTCTCTGTCTCTCTCTCTGTCTCTCTCTGTCTCTCTCTGTCTCTCTTTCTCAGACTCTGTCTCTCTCTCTGTCTCTCTCTCTGTCTCTCTCTCCGTCTCTCTCTCTCTTTCTCAGACTCTGTCTCTCTCTCTGTCTCTCTCTCCACCCCTCTTTTCTTTTCTTTCTTTTCATTCCGTACCAACGCTCCTCGTGACTGTCTACCTCCTACTTAACAAGGAGCAGCTGACCAACACACACACACACACACACACACACACACACACACACACACACACACTGTACTGTGATGTACGAGGGTTGTGTAAAAAAACTGTATAAAATAATCATTCATTAATCGTAAGCGAGACAAACTTTTGAAATAATCGTGATACTGATTTGAAGTCTTATCGGGCAGCCCTACATTGTGAGCTTGTACAGTTTCTCTCTCTGAAACTAAATGTTGAGCTATTACATTGCAGAAAATAACCCTAACTCTCACAAAACATACATTTTGGTATTCTCAGGGCTTAAACTTAAAGCCAAAAACAATCCCAAGACTGAAAATGCTTTTTTTTGCAAATCTGCACTGATCTCATTAAACGACCCCTGAGATCCTCAGGACTGAAATCAGTCCCCAGGACTGAGAACTTTAAGCCCTGTATTCTAAAATATATCTCACATTTAACAAAGAACTGTAATTGAAGGAGAGGAGAGGAGGATTTGGTGGATTTGCAGCTCATGGCAGATCGATGACAAACAGTGACTGTGCGATTTTAACAGGAAAAGCTTGGTCATTCCTCTGGGGAGAGGAGAGGAAGGTAGGGGAGAGGAGAGGAGAGGAGAGGACAGGCCGGACGGTAGGGGAGAAGAGAGGAGAGGAGAGTAGAGGAAGGTATAGGGGAGAGGAGAGGAATCTAGGGGAAAATAATGTAGGGGAGAAGAGAGGAGAGGTATCATAATAGGTAACAGTATCAGTGAATCATTATGTATCGTTTGCATTTCCTGGATTCTCTTTCTTCATCAAGTAGGCAAGTGGAACTGATCACACTTCAAACAGCTCCATTCCTGTGCTATGCGTGTGACATCATCGTACAGAAGGTATGCGTGAATGCCTAGTACTGAGTGGCAAAAAAATAACTACTTTCTGGCCTTGACAGCCCATACTGTACATCCAGACAGAAAAGTCCTATCTGCTTGTATTAAACAAATCACCAACTATAAAAATCCACCATGACATGTTATGACTCAGCTACTTTCTGTCAAGAAATTCCGTGCAGGTTTGTTTCAGTTTGGAAGCGCTCGTTTTTAATAATGCAACGTCCTGCTGCCTGACTGCCTCCTGCATTATGTGCAAATTAGAAACAGGTGGCATGCAGTATCGTCAAGTGATTTCCAACGAGCGCTTCCAAACTCCAATACTCCATGCTGCTCAATGCTTTGCCACAACGTTTGTGTCCTGGTGGAAAAATGTGCATAGATTCATACAACGCTCTCATTACTAATATCACATACAATATTTAATCTCCTCCCTCACCTTTTTTCATTACATTATTACATTACTTTTTATTATTACATAATTTTATTAAATTGCTTTATTTAAATGTCAATGTTGCATATCGGCACTGTCAGGTGGAAACCTATATGAAATGTTCCTTTTTTATTATAATACTTTTTTTTATAGTAAAATAGTGATAATCCTATAGACTAAAAAACGGGTCTCATGGTTGCAGTTTACGTATTTCCTGTAGGCGGAGTGGCAGACTCGACGATACATAACGTCAGTCTTACCCAATACCCAATCTTTCTGTTTTAGGAACACAAGGCTGCTGTACTTTATACCTCATACTAAGCATTTAAAGTATGAGATAGAAAGTACGGCAGCCTTGTGTTCATAAAACAGAAAGATTGGGTATTGGGTAAGATTGACGTTATGTATATGTTTCAGGACCTTTCACTGCTTCGTCTGAACCATTACTCAATGGCTCTGGTCTCAGCTACCGTGGTGGATATTTTGACATTCCTTTTTTATTCTTTTTGGAATGTTGCCACTACTGTTGGAGCAGCCATAAACTACACAGGTTCATCTTGATGTTCTGGGCATCTTTGTAATGTTAGTGTTAGTAAAAAGCAGGTAAAAGAGTAACGTTTGAGGCAGACTAACATCAGTCACTCTACCGTTCACTGTAGTAGAAGATAATGCGCCTGGTGTAAAGGTGGTCTGTGGGACACATGCTCAAAAAGGACAATTCATAATTATGATAATGAGGCAACACAAGAATTCAGAGTTAGGAAGTATAAGAATTTTACTCGAGTAAGGAGACAAGACTTACATGATCTGTCATGTATGGAAACCCCAGTCTGACTCCCAGAGTCACAAAGTCTCACACAGCCAAACCCCCAACATAGCCTCAAGACTTGAGCCAGTTCAACAAATGGGATAGTGACATTGTAAAACAAACAGCACCACAGGCCGGTGTGTGACAGATTAGAAGAGATGCTCTTTCATAAAGGAGTATTATTAAATGTTTACATCTTAATTTCCACGACACTGGTGAGGGTTTAAACTCCGCAGCTACGTCGAGTCCGCCTACACAGGAAATACCATTTCCACTTGTTTGATGGGCATTAATTTACAAACATATTGTTGCTGTTGGGAGGAAACCACCTAGCGTTTTAGATTATTATTATTTTTAATAAATCGGTGCTATTGAACACCCTTTACGTCTGTGTGTTGTTTCGAAAATATTGGACCAATATAAAGTAGAAAAAATGCTTCGGACAAAACCTCTTCACTCCTTTGGACCCTCAAACTGTTTTGATGAGGTAGTATTGCTTTGTTTTCAAAATATAGGCCTACCGGTTATATTAATTTCCTGAAAAATGTATATTTTTCATTTCCTGAAAAATGAACATTTTGGAGTCGAAATATGGATATACAAGGTTTTGGCCCTACCGCAACATTATATTTGATCTCCTCTCACTTTTTTATTGTACGTTTAAATATCGATGTTGCATATATATATGACCAATCCTCTCCCAGATGAGGAGTTGACATTACTACAGCTGTAATGTGTATAGTAATGATCATATACTGCGTATAGGCCTAATAAACCAAAAACACACATGCAAAACTGGAATATCTGTGGGAGATTAACTATGCAAGTTGTCTTATTATATCTTATTTATGGAGGAACATATTTAACGTGGAGGTTCTCTCTCCATCTCTGTCTCTGTGGCCCAATTTCTCTCTCTGTGTGCTTGTGTAGTGCACGTGCGTGCGTGTAGCACAGCTGTTTTTATGGTGATAAATTGTAAAGTGTAAAACAGACATAATAGCCTATAAAGTTTTCCAAACAGTGGGTAACAGACCGATTTTTTATGTGACACAACTCGAGTAAAAAGCCCATTATCTTTTCCTACATTTAATTTAAAAGAAGTCTGATAAACTGATACGCAGCCATAAGACCATTAATGTTCATTTGTGCCGTTCATTGGGTTTGACATGCAAACCACCAAGGCTGTGTCTGTGTGATATGAAGCAGCATGCTGGACTGGCCTTAGGGCTTATTGCACACCCACACACAACACCAGCAGATGAGCTGGAAAGTTATAAAGGGCCTGGATTTAAATGCAAAGCAAGCAGCAGACCAAGCAGGGCTGGGCTATTTATCAAAAAAAATCTTCTACATCCTGACAGTTTTCTGAAAAAGCTATGTTTTCTATGTCAGTCGTTCTTCGATTTGTCAAAAATAGCAGACCTACAAGCTCGTAGGTCTGCTATTTTTGAAAGAGCTTGTAGATCTGCTATTTTTCAATAGCTAAAGCATAACATAATGCCAACACCAAAAGGGTTTCCCGCCCAAAATGGGTTAAAGCTGCTACTGTATGGTGCACCGATGCAATCTTGCGTTGTTGTTGTTCACATAGCCGGTGAACAGGTATACAGGCTGTATACCTGTATTATGTGACGTCAATAAAGGGCAAAAGCTTCAATTACAAAATGCTTTCATCGGCTGTGTCAGCAAGAAGTAACACCCGGAGACGGAGTGCTCCAGTGACATATGGACAAATGGGTGGATAGGGACTTGATGGTTACATGGCCGTTCTCCTGCATTTCAGAGGGTTGGTCAATCCGCATCTGGAATTTCACATGCATGGGCGTTGACAATTAACACTGGCATATTATGCAGGGAGTGGGACTTACAAGGAATCTATAGACATGTCTCATGATTTGTGTCCGTATACTGTAGAAATGTCTAACAGATCTACCGAAATACCTATCACCATCTACAGTGTAGATGGTGATAGGTATTTCGGTAGATCTGTTATCTTGTGAATGAATTTCAACATGAAATGAATGTTGCCCTGTGACTTATATTTTATGTCACGATGAATCCTTAAATATTTCCATTAGATGGACTATAGTTAGAAAGAAACATAAACATTTATTGAATTGGTCTCAAGATGAAGGAGTAAATTAAATGCAAACGTTGAGGATTTGATGGTGTGTGTGCATGCGTGCGTGTGCGTGCGACTGTGCATGTTCCAACATGCAGTTTCCATGCTCGTTCATAATCTGATCTCACATAACACCCAGCACACTGTGATCTAATCAATACAGTACATGAATACACACAGTGCTCTGTGGAGCAGCAAGTGTACGTGTGTTCGTGTGTGTGTGTGCAGTGTTCAACACAGTGACCTGTGTGTTGGAACATGGACCAGTAATGTTCCATGTTCCAGTATCTATTGTCTAATGGGGGCAACAACAATGACATGCATGTCCTGTGTGTTTGTGAGTTTGTGTGTGTGCGTGCGTCTGTGCGTGTGTGCGTGCGAAATAACCGACTTTTTTCGCCATCGGGGCTTAAACCCTGTCTTAAAGATGGAGTGCCGTGATTTTTTTCCTCCCTAAAACATGATCATCAGGAAGGCTAATATATGAGGAAGATTTAGTTATTTTTATGTTGCCACACCCACCAGTTCATTAAGTATACCGGGTTATCACTTTAGTACCGCACCTGAACTTAATTAAGCGTTGCCCACAGCTGTATGATAATGGGGGAGGGGTTAGGGTTATGATATCACTAAAGTATAGTGTATTTCGATTGGGCCTTTTGACTCAAAGGCTTTCAGCTTTCAGGAAGAAACCAAATATACACAGGGAAGACATATTTGAATATTTCAACCACACGGGGGGAGGTAGACACATACAAAACAGAAAAAGTCTTTATCTTTAAACCCTATACTGTGTATATGTATAGTATCTCCCTCGACACCTGGGATCTGCTATTTCCTGAGGTAAATAGCACTGAATGTTCAGCCGACAGACACTATAGGCTGGACACAGACAACTTGACAGAAGGTGAAGACAGAAGGTAGATGTGCAGACTTAACAGCTCTCTCAAGTTCAACCTTGCAACATACTTCTTCAACTATCCTAAATCCATCACCACGGATACCATTCATCATCATCATCGCCATGGTTACTGCAGCCATGTGCATGGGTCCTTGAGGAGTTATGGCTCTGTAACTCTGAGAGGGCGTACAGTAACTATACACAGAACCAACAACAGATTTTAATGATTGGGTATAGACTGGAGTCCTGCAGAGATGAAATGGTGGTCTGAAGCATATCAATCACTGCATTACGACATCCTGTCTGTCTGTCTGTCTGTCTGTTTGTCTGTCGCACGCGCACACGCACACAATATTTTATCGACTCAAATGACTCCCTTGTTTCTGTGGCTCTCTCTTTCACTCAATCTGTCTTTGTCTCCCAAGTCCCAACACACACACACTCTCTCTCACACACACACACACACACACACACACACACACACACACACACACACACACACACACACACACACACACACACACACACACACACACACACACACACACACACACACACACACACACACACACACACACACACACACACACACAGTAAAGGAGTCTTTGTCTGGCAGGCCGGACTGAGGTCCAACAAAGAACGACTGTATGTGTGTGTGAGTGCACGTGTGTGGTGTGTGCATGCGCGTGCGTGCTCACAGCCTGTTGCTCTGAAGCATCAAAGTCAAACACCACCATGATTGGTCTCGGGAGACCAATCACACACACACACACACACACACACACACACACACACACACACACACACACACACAGATCTATTGAGCTCGATGAACAAGCTACAGCTGTCTGCACTGTTTCTTCTTTGCACGTTTGCTGTATTGATGTGTACAGTTGTGATGTTATCTTTGCTCCTAGAGACTTATAGTTAGTTGCATGTGCGCTGGTGTCGTGCACCAGGAATAAACTGACTACTGTACACATACCGTCTCTGTTGGGTGGAAACTTAGTCCAAAATGTTACTTTTCAGGATTCAAATTAAATTCTGTTGCAGATCTACAAGCCTAAAATGTGTCGCTTCGCCCCACGTTTCAAGCTGGCAGATCTGCTACTTTTGATGCATGATCAAATAGGTTAATTTATGGAAAGAAAAAAAGTTAGATACGGTTAGAAATTAGAATAGATAGAGACAGCATTGATATAATGTAACATACCGTTTGAAACTAAAACAACGACACGGCAACTCATTCTGTTCTAAACATTATTTTCAGAGATCAAAAAGATGTTTAACTCAAAAGTTCAAAAGTTTTATAGGATGTTATACAATGATTTTACAAGGTTATTTTTGTTATGTTTCAGGGAACAAAACCAAGGAGGGAGTTGTCTCTGGTGTAAACACAGGTAAATCAATGATATAGCTTTATATTAAAATCATTTCATCAATAGGGCTGCAACTAGACATTATTTTATTAGTGATTATTCTATATTGTTTCCATTAATCGAACAATCGAGAAGTGACTTGTATTTGATCATCTATTTCTGTATTTGTCAAAGAATTGTAAAATATATATACTGTATAATCAACTGGATTAGTCTGATGAACCACTGGAGCTGTTGACAATTGTTTTATTTAATAACAAGTAAGACGCGCAAACGCGTGAAGCGAACGCAGCTCGTGTGTGTGCATGTCTGTCTGTGTGTCTGTCCCGCTGTTACTGTATATGTGGACCTGGCCCCTTTTGTGCCCATATATGGAGCTGAGTGATGACACAAATCACTCAGCTCCATATATGGGCACAAAGGGGACACACACACACACAGACAGACATGATCTGCTAGGTCTCATAGTAAGTGCTCACTGCGTTCGCAATCACTGCGTTCGCAATAATATAATATAAAATAGATAAGTATTAGCCTATAAAAATATATTAAAGCATGTGAGACTCTGGTTACAGTGACTATTTCCTGTTTCCTGTCCGTCCCTGTATAGTGGCCCAGAAAACAACGGACCAGGCCAACATCGTGGCTGACACCACGGTAGCCGGGGCTAACGACGTCGCTACAGCAGCCGTGGAGGGAGTGGAGAACGCAGCTGTGTCGAGCGGACTAGTCAACGCGGTGAGTCTACTTCCTGTGATGTAACATCCTGTGTATTGTATCTGTATCTACTGTTTATATTGTATGTAACTTGGATATTATAGAGGGTATGCCAGTGGCGTATGCAGGAATTAATTATTACCTTGGCCTGGGAAAATCTGCCTGGGCACACATGTGGAATTAATTAATTCATTAATGAATACCCCTCATCTTTTATTAATTAATACTCATGTTTGCCTTCAATTTCCTAAAAATATTAAGTCAGGTGTCTTAGAGATTGACAGGTGTAATGTCAGGCTGCTACAAGACACATCCCATCACATTCCCAAATGTAAAAAAATCGCACCTTCGTTTTCAATGTTTGTGTTTACACAATGTTTGTGACAACATTCAAAGCTGGCCATCCATTGTCAATGGCATTCAATGTTTGTGTTTACACAAACATTCAAAGCTGGCCATTCATTGTCAATGGCATTCAATGTTTGTGTTTACACAATGTATGTGTTTACACAAACCCTCAAAGCTGGACATATAGGAGCGCTCCTCAACAACCATAAAACAACAACATGCACACTCTCCCAGGCAGCCTACTGGTATTGAAGTATTAGTGTAGAGTATTGAAGACTGCAGAGTGTAACAATTAACATCTAGTTTCTTTCAACTCACTTCCAAATTAGCAAGATAGCACCAGCACCCCTAGCTCTGATTCATAACCTTCTACTGCTTCTACGATTCTGCCATGCGCAGTACAAGGCTATATGGGACTTTCAATTTTAAATCTCAAATCGAAATCAGACCAGCCTCTCCTCTTTGGCGAAAATAAAAAGAACGTTTTTGCTACTCACCAAAACAAAGGCGGGTTGTGTCAATAGAAAGACTACTTTCCTTAGTGGACGCACTCTGAGCCCCCCACCACACGTATAAACGGTACTTTTTGGCCAAAAAGGGATGTTTTTTCACCGGAGGAAAAATATTCTCTATGAGGCAGTTCTCTGGGCAATATCAGTAGAGGGCGCAGCGGAGTAACTAAAAATGTTTTTTTTCCGGTGGAAACAAAATCCCTTTTTGCCCAAAAAGTACAGTTTATACGTGTGGTGGGGGGCGCAGAGTGCTTCCACGAAGGAAAGTAGTCTTTCTATTGACACAACCCGCCTTTGTTTTGGTGAGTAGCAAAAACGTTCTTTTTATTTACACTAAAGAGTAGAGGCTGGTCTGCATTCATGCGAGCGGCGGAAGTTGAGAGTAACATAGCTCTAATGCACGCATTAGAGCTATGGAGCAGAGTTACAGCACCCCATAGCAGAGCAGCAGACAACATGGACACAATCAATGAAAATCAATTCAGCAAAAATTACAATTCAATTCTGACCTTTGATGTCTTCAAACATGTAGTAATCCATAATCAAGGGCGGATGCTTTGCTGTTGTGTAGTTTCCCAGCAAAGCTGAAGTCCTCAGGATACAACTGTTGTAGGCCTACAGTAGGTTAGCTCCTCTAGGCACTGCTAGACTGCTCACTTCCTTTCTTTACAACAACTTTGCATTAGACGTTTGACATTGTGAGGCTAACATTTAGGATACTCTCAGAGAGGCTTCTCATTAATATTGAATCATAAACAAAGTTTCTGGGGTGAAGACAAACAAATATGCCACATTCTAGAAACAAGCACATGATGTCAGCCTTGTCAGGCATCAGGCAGGCATGACCAATCAATCCATGCAAGGTACAGATGGACAAACTAGGCAGTGCCAGTGGCTACAGGAAAAGTGGCAAACAGGAAAATTAATAATAATAATAATACACCCACTGCCATATTTTGCTAAATTGAATGCAGTGATTGCATTCACATTATGTTATGCAATGACGCTACTGTCATCATATAGGCCTATTAGGGGGAAAGTTATTATTTATTTTTTTGCTGGGCCGAGTTCGGAAATACCTGGGCCTAGGCCCAAGTAGGACCAGGTGTGGATACGCCCCTGGGGTATGCACATTGCCCATGCATACAGTGAATGGCAAATTGAGTGGCAAAGTGAGTTTATAGTCTTTTAACGTTGTTTAATAATAGGACTTTTCTGTTTTGATGTACAGGGCTCATTTGGGCTGTCAAGGCCAGAAAGTAGTTTTTTGCCATTGTTTAGTCATAAGTTACTTTTTTAAGGTGAACTTAAACACTGTGTATGTGTGTGTGTGTGTGTGTGTGTGTGTGTGTGTGTGTGTGTGTGTGTGTGTGTGTGTGTGTGTGTGTGTGTGGGGATGTGTGTGTGTGTGTGTGTGTGTGTGTGTGTGTGTGTGTGTGTGTGTGTGTGTGTGTGTGTGTGTGTGTGTGTGGGGATGTGTGTGTGATCAAACAAAGGGTGGGAATTGTCCATACAGTCCATAATGTATACTTAACCTTCTCTCTTTGTTTATCCCCAAATCTATGGTAATTGGCGGAAACAGGAGGAGGCGGGACCAGTGGCGGAGGTGCCTGATTGGTTTGGGGTGGTGGTGGGCGTGGCACTGCATGGCATGGTGCTGCCATAATGTTTTTGGTCAGCCTTTACAGGGGGCGATCACACTATGGCCCAATCCCAAATGGCTCCCTTGCTGACTCAATGAGCCCTCACTGACTTAGCTGCGCGTTCACGTGAAGTCTGTGAGGGCTTGAGGGGTGTCCCATTTGAAATCGGTAAGTCAGTGAGGGCTCAGCCCCGCCCCTTTATGTGCCCTTTGCCAAAGTCAGCATCGATGCTGACTTTGGGCTGACTTTAGCAAAGAAATTACCCACAGTTCATAGCGTTACCAGGGGAATGAGGGGGATCCTCCAAACGTCAATCATTTAAATATGCAAATTAGTTATGTATCGCGATTAGAATGTCAACAAACACAATAGTGCTTTCTCACTGTTCTTAAAAGGAGACGGAATGGAAGGATATAGGCTATATATTTAATAACAATAATAATAATAAGGGAAACATGATGAGAAATGACTAATGAGCAAAGTAAAATAATATGGAAATGAAATGTATAATGAATATTATTATATATGAATATTACAACCCATATCACACAGGAAAGTGTATTTATGAAACTAATAATAATAAAACGATCAGCTTAAATACTAAAATAGACATGATAGACATGTATAAATAGGCCAAGCATGTAGGTAGGCACTGGCTGTGAATATGGAGATTTTTTATAAAGTGTCATGGACTCATGAATGGCGGACTCATCTTCAAAGTGCTGTCCCATTTCTTTCACAACAATGTGGAGCCCTTGCAGCCTCTCACCCTCAAGCCCTTACAGCTGACGTCACTAAAGTCAATGAGGGTCCAGGGCTCAGGGCTTGAGGGAGGCATTTGGGATTGGGCCTATGATGCAACGTACGTTAGAAATGTGCCACCAGCAGAACCATCACATTCCTATATATGGTACTGGTACAGTGTGCTCCTCTCTTGAGCTGCGTGCCACATTTTTAGATGTGCATAAAATGTAATCTCTCGAACCGCAGCATTCCCATTCTGGGGGGGGAGGACGTTTGCTGGAAATCGTCAATCTACAAGCTCACAGTCACACAAGACTCATGCTACAGAGGATTTTTGAAGAGTTTTGGTGTATAGATGGATGGTAAAAGAGCGGACCTAGTACAGAGTCAGACCCTGGTCAAATTTACTATGTAGTGGAAAAAATACAGCACGGTAAAACTTGCCAGAGTCGTCCCGTCCTTCCTGTTGTGATCCTGGTAGGCCTAATAATTGAAATTTTGAAAAAAAAAGTTATCCTCGTTTCTCATCATTTTGGACCATGGGCTATAACCTATATCGTACGGCATACTATAGCGCGCCGTTTTTCATCATTTTTGATGATTTGACAAAAATGAAAAAATGAAAAAAAAACGATGGGTTATAGCCCATGTTTTTTGAAATTTTGACAAAAAGTTGCGGAAATTGCGGAATTGCCGAAATTGTGGAAATTGCGGAAATTGCGAAATTGCGGAAAATTGATGAAATTGCGGAAATTGCGGAATTGCGGAAATTGCGGAATTGCGGATATGGGCTATAGCCCATGGTCCAAAATGATGAGAAACGAGGATAACTTTTTTTTTCAAAATTTCAAAAAACATGGGCTATAACCCATCGTTTTTTTTTTTTTTTTTCATTTTTAGGAAATAATTGATTGGCCAGGTGGGACAATGCTAAATGCTGACCAAAGTTTGATGAGACGCAAGACGTGACATCTGCTTGAATCATTTTTGTTGTTGTTGCTGTGATTAATTTGATCACCTGGGTATACAGTACGCAAATACGCTCCACAAGCACCCCACGGTTCTGACCCATGCAGAACTATTGCCGTAGGCTAACATCTGGACCATTGTGTGATCGCCCTTGTGGAGGTTGTGAGAATGTATAATGCTATACTAGACCTTTTCACTGCAACCATTTTGACTTCTAGCTGAAGGGAATATTGTGGTATGTGTTTCATTAAACAAAACAATTACATGAAACATACCTACAACTTAAGCCTAAGGTTTTTTACCTGCAGCTGCTGTGTTTACCCTTCTAAATGGCTGCTGTTGAGTAAGGCTGTAACTAACGATTAACCTTTTGATATTTGCCCCCATTAATATGATCTATCTGTGTGCTACTAGCCTAATGCTCATCACAATTTATCAGAAGTCACATATTTTTTAATTGCTTAACAAGTTAAACCCAGAAGTCAAAAATAAAACTTTAATAATACACAGTCAGACAAGCATTCACTTATTGGTGAAATTAGTAAAGCTATATCAGACAATCAGATAATTCACTGAACCATTACATTCTAAAATTGCCGTTGATAAATTTTTGTGATTATTTTGTAATAATCATTTTCAGCACTGGTTAGGAGATTAACTTTTCCTCAGTTTCACAACTCATTGACCAATGGCAATGTGTCCTGGCTTCGTTGAGCAAGCGACCTGACATTTTACACAGTTCCTGCATGTAGCCTAGACTGTTCCTCCCCAAGGGGAGTTAAGAAAACCTCAGCCAAAGTCTAAAGGGCTTAACCAATTTAGACCTGAAGCCGATTCTAAATAAATGTCTTCTAAAACAGGACCCCCAGAATTATCAGTATTTGGCCGTCCACCCCCATCTGAAAATATGTTGTTCCAGGGACCCCCCAGAAGCAAAGATTTCAGTTAAAAACGTTCGCTCTGAAAGAATATATATTCAAAGATTTGCACCACATTTTCAAGATTTTCCAAAAATAGCAGATCTACAAGCTCCTAGCGTGGCAGGGTGCCGCACTATGAGCTTGTAGATCTGCTATTTTTACATAGCTGAAGTATAACATAATGCTTCCCGCCCAGAATTTAAGTGGTAAAAGACAAACACTTATACCAGCGTTGTGCTGCCAGTAATTTCCTTTTCTGACCATCATCGATCTGAGAAACAAACATAATTCAATCAGCAAATATGACATTGTAATAATGAAAACCTCATGTAACCAAATAATGACAACTTTAATTTCCATAACATAATTACAGCCCGAGGCCAATCGAATCAAATAATGTCGAATCGAATAATGTCTCTCCAAAAGCATGAACAATTATCAAGCCGCATTCTGACATTTAAAACTAATGATGCATGAATGGAAAATGTGCATAATGTAGAATAAATTGACTTGATTGACTTACATGACGATATGCCTGTTCAGAAACTGAAGCCTCCGTTCAAAGAACCATATCAATTCAAAATACTGAATATAACAGTATCTGTAAGATGTTACAATGACTGAAGTTTACAAATCCCATGATAGTGAAAATTAAGTATACAGAATGCTATAAGTTTTGTACGTTACACATAGGTTGTAGTCACACTAACCTATCTATAATTACAATAATATGTCTGCATTGTAAGGCTGTTATTGCAAGATAAGTCAAGAATGTTATGGTTCTTCAACTGAAGTCTTCTGTTATGCAGTAACTAGTGCTCGTTAACAACATTAACCACATTCACCTGGTGTTGAGATTAAAGGTACAGTATAGTGTAAGTGATATTTATTTAGTTAGTAAGTGTTACAGTAGATATAGCCCTGTATTCCCAAAGTAATCATTGTTTTATATGAAGTGTTTGTTCAGTAACAGAGGTCCCCCTGTCTCCCAGCTCTTTAGTATACAGAAATAAAATACACTTTCAGGTCAAGATACCAACTTTATCCAATCAGGAGAGTGAACTTTACTGTATACACAGGATGCTTAAACATAATTTATAATGCGTTGCAAACGTTGCTCTTTTTTCACAGCTTAACCCTAATTCAATCTTTGCACTGTGCTGCATCTTCCACGTCGGTGTTCATTTACAGTGCTGCATATAACTTGTCTCTTACTATACTTTGTCTCTGTCTTGTCTTGTCTTGTCTTGTCTTGTCTTTTCTTGTCTTGTCTTTTCTTGTCTTGTCTGTCTGTCCCACAGGCTGACCTGGCGAAGACAGAGGAGGCTGCAGCAGAGGGTGCTCAATAGGTGAGACCATTCCTCCCAATGTATGAATGAATTGATGAATGAATCATTCTAAAGCGATTTGAGAACTTCGAAATGCAATGCATTATGCGACACATGCGTACACAGACCCTCACGCAGTGATTCTCAACCTGACTGTGACGTGACCTACTGTATATAGGCCATTTTATGTTGCCTAAGTCACTCTAAGACAATGTGGACTTAAGCATAAATAATTGGCATATACGTCTGTAGTAAGTCACATTACTCCAGAAATAATTTGGCCTGAGTCAGGTTTACAATTGCTTATGTTACATGACTGACAGACAGGGTTATTTGTCTGTCAATAGTCATATATTGTTATAAACTTTTTTTTTAATGAAATGATGAAGAAATATCATAGTTCATAGGTTCAGTTTAGCAGTAGTTCAGAAAAACTAAAACAAGACAGAGACAAGCCATAATCTTTGCAAGGTGATAGGATGTGTGAGCAAGCGCAATAGTGTGTTGTGTGCATGCGTACAGTATGTCAACTTACTTCAATAGAATGTTTTTTCTGAATGAATGCATGATGCATTCAAGCTTTCACATGAATAGAAACACATGTATGCGCGTCAATAATGTAGGAGTATCATGCTGGTTTGCATTCGCTTAGTGGGATGTAAAAATCAGAGGCATGGATTTTCCCATCCATCCCCTCAGCAAATTCAATCCTGTCATAGATCGTTAGCATGGAGAACCTGCCACAGCAAAAAAATTAATTAAATCAAAATAAAGCCCCGGGCAGATTGGTCTGGCATTACACATTTGGCTCACCCCAGAGTTGTGTGTGACCAATCAGAGCCCACTATTCAAAGTGGGACATTTTGAATTGTGGCACGCCAGCCCTTGGAAATTAATCTCCCACACCGAACTTCCAGACTAATATCTTCTACGCTGTGATATCAGTCTGGCCATGCCAGGTTAAATAGACCATTACCTCTGGCTGTGACCTCAATTTCAACTAACAGCCTCATTTACCCGCCATCAGTCTCCTCAATTAAATTTTAACTTTGGGCCAACATTTATTCAATTTATAATAAAGTTGTTGTCCAATTGGCTTCACATAACTTCCCATCCCACTGTCCCACACAGGGGATACTTCTGTCCCTCAAATGAACAATTTGATTTAGGATCTGGGCACCCTAGATGCAGATAGGACAAACAATCTCTCTCTCTCCCCCTCTCTCCCCCTCAGAATCTCCTCCTTAGTGTCGTGCAGTGACCCCTCCCTCGTCCCCCTGGTGTTCCTGTCTCGTGAGAAGAGGACAGAAGGAGTGAGACAGAAGGAGTGAGACAGAAGGAGTGAGACAGTGGCGATGACAGACAGACAGGAGGAGCGAGAGAGAGACCACACCCCCCCTTCCCCCCTTATTACTAGCCGTCCATGGTGTCAATCTGTCCGCTAACGTTATACCTGCCATCCCTAACGTTTTCCTCAGTGATGCTGTTAATAAGCTGCCAAACATTAATACCAGACCATACTGTACACGCACGCACACACACACACACACACACACACACACACACACACACACACACACACACACACGGTTATGCATAATTGATGCTGCTGACTGCAGTCATACGATTAAATAACGTAGGCCACATTTAAATAGTGAAAATTCTGAAACTCTACAACCTACATAGTCATGTGACGTAATGCAACACATTGCAAGGTTGTGGATCTGCTAACATTTCAACCATTTCTTACATTTTTAATGCCGTTTTAGTTTTTGAAGATGAATCATTATGATGTTTTTATGTTAAAAAAGGGGATCTCTATATACGATGGGTCCTGACCCATTGACTGGGAGACACTGCTTTATATTTTCATGTACGTACATTTAAAAAACACTGCACAAAAAAACTCTTTCTTTAATGATATTATTTGCTGACGCAAACTCACCCGTGTACGCCGTCACACGCACGCGCGCACGCACACACACACACGCGCATGCACGCACGCACGCACACGCACATGCACATGCACACACACATGAAGTCTGCTTTAGTGGCTTTCAAGCTAATTGCCTGAATAATTGAAGTGAAGGTTTATTATTCGTGTCAGAATCCCTGGCACGGTTTCTTACCTCGGACATCGATAAGCGAGCTGCTATGACATCAGCTTTCAATCACCGCTCCTTCATTTTACACTGAGCTCATAATGACCAATGAGGGGCCTTCTTTATATGAAGTTGGCACCATACAGGCCACACCTCTCAACGCTGTCAATCACAACCATGGTCCCCCCCCCCCCCCCCCCCATCCCTGTTAGTTGATGATGTGAAAAAAGGTTTTAATCAATTTACAGTTTTGTTGTTTAAGTGATTTGTGAGACTGCATGTTGCCTTACTGACACAGAACAGTATCACACACACACACACACGCACGCACACACGCACGCACGCACACACGCACACACGCACACACGCACACACACACACACACACACACACACACACACACACACACACACACACGATTAGTAATTTGTGTTGATGTCAAAGCTTCTTTTATAAAACAATAGAACGTGAAATGAAATTATAACATTTTGTTTCAAAACACAAAACGGTGTGCCAGTGTCTTTTGTTCGGATTTCACAGCACCCACACGTCATTTATAGACTCCATCCATTCAAATCATATTCATTTTGTCACTCAAATGTTTGCTTCTGGGGGTCCCTGAAACAAAATATGTATTATTTTCTGTAGAATGGGCCTCGGGTCTTAATGGGTTGAGTGGTTAGGAAGGACAGAAGACATAGTAGCTGATGTAGTGACGCAGAGGCTCCCAACCACTGGTACTAGTACCACTGTTTGGTAGTACTCTGGTGGTACTCCGAGGAGTGAGTTGCCCACAAAAGGAGAAAAAATATAAAAGTGTAATGAAATATCCTGCTACCCTAATAGACAGGGGTACATGAGCACCTGGCCGTTCATTCGTGCTCTATCTCCGACCAAGCCACACTTCCACCACACATCTCTCTATGCAAAATAAAACCTGCACACTCCCACAAAAGACATAGACTACATTGCATTCGCCAAAAATGTCTTCTTTACTGTTTAAATATTACTTTTCTGAAACACGCTATTCTTGCTCAACCTCAACAGCCTACGTCAGAATCGTCATGTTGGCGTCTACTACGCCAACTACGTTCACTTAATGGGGCCAGTCCTTCACAGTGACACACGCGTTAGATGAACCACGCGACCGGGATGGTTTCTACCCCTCAATGTCGTGCCTACTCTACACTGCCATCCCAAGTCCCCTCCCCCTTTCACTGCTCCTGTGTGTGACCTGTGAACTACTCTCTGACTGCACTGTGGCTTGATTTATATGTGCGAGGTTGAAATGTAATGCACATAAATTAATTATAGGTCCAGCAAGCAAATCATGATTGTCTGTTTGTGCTCAATAGGTCACCATCACATTCCGATTTTAGGTGTTGTGTTTTCTATGACATTTATTTGGGCCAGTAGTTTCATATCTATCCTTTTTCCGACCAACACAGAACATGCTAACGGTGTTAGCGCGTTAGCATCCATCTTGCTTTTGATTTATATGTGCGAGGTGGAAATGTAATGCACATAAATTAATTATAGGTCCAGCAAGCAAATCATGATTGTCTGTTTGTGCTCAATAGGTCACCATCACATTCCGATTTTAGGTGTTGTGTTTTGTATGACACTTTGGCCAGTAGTTTCATATCTATCCTTTTTCCTTTGACCAACACAGACCATGCTAACGGTGTTAGCGCGTTAGCATCACACAGCTTACAGCGTCAGTGTTGCATGAATACTTTCAACCATGACAATGCCGACTACTTTTGCTACACACACTTCCCAAGGATTATGGAGATGTCTTTATTTTTTTTAAGGTTGAGAAATGAAATAATTATGGTCGTTTCTAATCTCAGCATTTCACAAGAGAAAGACGTGGATGCCTTTCGCTGCGCTGTTGGCGTTGCCATGTCTCATAGAAACAAGTAAATAGGTCTTTAAAAATAATCCCAAAACAAGCGCATATAACAGGGGTCTGTAACCTATTTTAAATGAAGTGCCATGTTTTTATTTTCTAGATAGTGAGTCAGCCACAAGCTCACATCACAACAATAATCCATGTAATAATCACAATAACAATACTAATAATAATAATCATAATAATCCTGCTACCCTAATAGACAGGGGTACATAAGCACATGGCCGTTTATCCAACAGCTTTCTCCGACCCAACCACACTTTCACCACACATCTCTATATGCAAAATAAATTCGGCACACTCCCAGAATACATATAGGCTACATTTCATTGAAAGAAATGTCTTAATTACTGAATAAATATTACTTTTGTCAACCACGCCATTGTTGCTCAACATCACCAGCCTACGTCAGAATCGTCATGTTGGCGTCTACTACGCCAACTACGTTCACTTATTGGGGCCAGTCCTTCACAGTGACACACGCGTTAGATGAACCACGCGACCGGGATGGTTTCTACCCCTCAATGTCGTGCATTTGCTGCGCCCTTCTAATGCTGCGCCACGCCTACTCTATACTGCTCCATGCGACTCGAACAGCGTCAGCAGCAGCAGCTCCGAGCCTCCGTCAGAAAGGCTGCCCACAGCACTGCACAGCCCCACACCCAAATGAATCGAATGAATGAATAAGGCGCTTATATCGCTATTGCTCAGTGGATGGGACATTTACATTAAAAGCAATCGGATGGACGCGTGGATAACGGCATGGTTGTGTGCAATCGGAGGGAAAGCTTCCATAATCCATATAGCTTCCATGCTAGCTGCTTCAGACACAGGGGAGGGGAGGGAGAAATAGTGCGAAATAGCGCTTATGCAACAATTACCCTAAAACACAAACACCTCAACTCGATGTCATTGTGAATAAGAATTTCGAGCGAAATAATAATTTTTGGAAGGACACTTTCACCCAGTATGAAGCTAAATGTGGAAGCCGTGTGTGTCACACCAAAACGGCTGACCTATAGAATCCTGTAACCAGCCTCTCGCACTGCCTGCGAGTTGGCTCCGTCTAAGGCTCCGTCTTATGAGCAAATTTAGAACTTCCGGTCTGACAGCTAGCAGATTTAAGACATCCGGTTGCTTTCAGAATAAAATAAGATTATTTAATTCGTTAATTAAATAATTTTTACATTACATTATTAGTATTATTATTACATTACAGTTATTGTAAAGACACACATTATGTTTCTGTGTAAAAATAAGTAATTAAATAACATAAAAAAGTTATCTAAATGGATAAATGCTATTCACTGGAGTGCATGGACTTTATAAAGTGGACACTGGACAAAAGACGGCTCCGCCAGGCAACTATCTGGACATACCCACGCGTTTGGGAAGATGTCCTCTACCACCCCACAGTCTCCGCTAAGCGGGAGAGGTGTAAAATTCACAGCAGCAGAGCTTCTACTGGGGTCAATGCAAAAAAATGTACCGTTTCCGGACCCAGAATGGACACTGGACAAAGAGGCCTCCGCGAGGCAACTATCTGGACATACCCACGCGTCCGGGGAGATGTCCTCTACCACCCCACAGTCTCCGCTAAGCGGGAGAGGTGTAAAATTCAGAGCAGCAGACCTTCTATTGGGGTCAACACTCAAAAAAGTGCCGTTTCCAGACCCAGAATGGACACTGGACAAAGAGGCCTCCGCGAGGCAACTATCTGGACATACCCACGCGTCCGGGGAGATGTCCTCTACCACCCCACAGTCTCCGCTAAGCGAGAGAGGTGTAAAATTCAGAGCAGCAGAGCTTCTACTGGGGTCAATGCAAAATAAATTACCGTTTCCGGACCCAGACTGGACACTGGACAAAAGACGGCTCCGCGAGGCAACTATCTGGACATACCCACGCGTCCGGGGAGATGTCCTCTACCACCCCACAGTCTCCGCTAAGCGGGAGAGGTGTAAAATTCAGAGCAGCAGACCTTCTATTGGGGCCAAACTCAAAAAAGTGCCGTTTCCAGACCCAGAATGGACACTGGACAAAGAGGCCTCCGCGAGGCAACTATCTGGACATACCCACGCGTCCGGGGAGATGTCCTCTACCACCCCACAGTCTCCGCTAAGCGAGTAAATGGGTGCTTATATTTCTATGTGAAATGTGGTGATGCTGGCATCACAATAGATGCCAGCATCACGCTGCCTCCGTCTAATAAGCACATTTACAACTTCCTGTTTGGAAACCGAAACAGATGCTTCTGACATTTGCCTGTGCGTGCTTAATCGTTGTACTTCTGAACACATTTCCCAAATCTCAGTGATTTATCCACACATCGCTCTGTGTGTGTGTGTGTGTGTGTGTGTGTGTGTGTGTGTGTGTGTGTCGCGTCGCCCTCCAGCTGCAATTGCGAGTGTGCGCTGTGTGCAGGGCACACTACTGAGTTTAAAACCACAGCTGAAACATGAAGTGGAGTCTGTCAATTCCCGCAATTTCCTTCTTCCCATATTGCGCTGCAACGACACTAGGATTGAGCCCCCCGAAGGGGGGCGAAATTCTAGTTTATATTACTACAGGTAGTTCTTCTGACCAAGCAATTGTTTGAAATAGGCTCTCCAGCCATGCTGAAATGAGCATGACAGACAGACAGCACACCTAGCCGTTTAATCACCGGATCAATCACATTAGAAATATCATCAGTTGTGCTGATTAGTGATTAGACAGAGTTTTGTCAGAGCAGCAGCATTATTGGCTTATAGGAATATAACAAAAAGGGCAGGTATATGCGCTCCTGCATTTTTAACATGTATTATGGTGGTACTTGGAGAGCCAAATATATTCTCAGGTGGTACTTCAGTATAAAAAGGTTGGGAATGGGAACCAATGGACTAGCAAGGAGAGGATGAAAAGAACAACAGAGATAGCAGTGTGATGTAGAAGAGAGACTAGAGAGGAGGAGACAGAGGAAAGGAATACTTCCCTCAGACTGCAGGACGTGAGCTGGCAGAAATTGGGGCACTCACCTCTGGAGATGCAGTAGTCTATCATTTATTTAAACCTGCTCTAGCACAGCAGACAGAGCCAACAACAGCAGCCAGCTGTCTCTGCACACATATTACACAGTATAGTGTACATATCGGCCACTGTCTGTCGGGCCAAAACCTTGCATGTCCAAAACTGTTACTTTTCAGGAAGTGGAGGAAAATAATAATAATCTGTGTTCCAGTGTTTTTGTTATTTTAGTAACAAGCTATGCAGTCATTGCGGTTCAACGAAAATAAAAGGCACAAACCGCTTCCATGTTCAAACATGTTATAATAGCAAAAATAGCACATCTACAAGAGCTTGTACATCTGCAATTTCCGCTGCCCAACACTGAACAAAGTAGGGCATTAATTTAGAATTTTATGGAGATACAAGGTATTTGGCCCACAGGCAGCAACAATTAGGACTGCATGGTGAGAGCATTTCACTACACTACTACTCACTCCAAGTATTCTGAGGAAGGCCTTTGCTTCCCTCTGGTGGTCACCACCAGAGGGAAGCAAAGGCCTAGAAAATAATTATCCACCACCAATTATTTTCTAGGCTATAGTATAGGTCTTGGCAATATATGCTATAGTAAGTAGTGCTTAATTTGTAACTCTACCAATTCCAAACAGCTCACTCTGAGCTCGTCCCACAGATGCGTGTTCGTTACAAATCCATTTAAAAGGGAAGTAAACACTAAACAGGCTGTTCAGTGGTGTCATTGCATATGTTTGCATATTGAATGCTTTTGTTTGGGGAGTTTACCAGGGTGGATCTTCTCTCTCTCTGTGGGGGACACATTTAACTGTTCAAACATCCATTGTTTCTTCTTTAAAATATTTGAATTTCAAGCACTTAAATTGATTTGTTAACCCGTCTCTAAACTCTAACTGCCTCCAGCTACAGTACCATTTTACTACTTTTGAGTGTCAACTGTCAAACAGGTGTGACAGGAACGGTTTATTATTCGTGTCAGAATTCCTATAGAATCCCTATAATGCGCCTTAAGCCTTCATGGCAACAAAGGAACCTGACACACAACTTATGTTGACCCAGCAGCACCGAACAGTCAGAAACACAGTGATTATATAGTCTCAACTCAAGAGCTCGTCACCCAACCAGGCTCAGCTGGTCCTACAGGTGACGCCACTCAGGGCAATCAAACAGACTCCTACAGCAGATAGGGAGGGACACACACACACACACACACACACACACACACACACCTGACCGCATTCCAAAAAAATAAACAAGTTTTGCTGCAGGGTCATCAGCTGGAGACCACCGCTCATATCCCACCCAGAACATATCTCCTGGTGGCGAGGCACTAGGCAGTGAACATAATACACCAGTGATTTTCAACCTTTTTCATATCATGGTACATTAATAATTAAATGCTCATTTACCGTATACTCCTCGAGCCCCATTTCCCGTCCCGTTCCTTCAGGTCCAGTGACGCCGGCCTCCTGGGGGTCCCCAAGACCAGGCGCCGAACCTGGGGTGACAGATAGGGCCTTAGAGGGCAGGCAGGCAGGCAGGCTGGAGACCACCGCTCATATCCCACCCAGAACATATCTCCTGGTGGCGAGGCAGTGAACATAATACACCAGTGATTTTCAACCTGCAGATATACAATGCAGATATATCATATATTTATATATGCAGATATACATGCAGATATATTTTTTACATTAATTTAACTCTTGTGAGTGGCTACATTTGGTTTCATTTTACACTCTCAAGAGTAAAAAAATCTATATTCTATAAGGCTCAATTTGTTTACCAACTCTACCTGGAGACCACATGGAACCACGTACCTCAAGGACCACTGCATCCCGGACCACTGAGAACCATGATGACTGACATCAGATCCATAGTGGAGCCACAAGCTCAGTTCCAATGTGATTCCCCAGATCCAAGTGATTCATATAGCCTATCAATTTAGTAGGAAGATAAAATGAATAATATTAGTGTTTAGCACAACATAAAAGCAATCATTTAACATATTTTATTTTCGGGGTTGTGGTATCTCCATCTCACAAAGAGATAACACTTGGAAAATTGTCTAAACATTACAGTGCGAAAAGTGGGCAGAGGAACGTCGCCCGAAAAGATGAAAATAATGTATCTTTTGGGGCGACATTGTCCGGCGATAGTGGGCGATTAGGCGATAGCCGATGAAATTCATGTGTTGCTCGCTCGCCGTTGTTCTCTTGTGTTAAAACGTTAAACTCTAATCGTTATGTTGTCCAGCCTACTGGGACTTCCTGTAGCCATACTTCCTGTATTTCCTGTACGTCTGGTTAGACAGTGTTTCTCAGTATTTTTCGGGCCAGTGCCCCCTATCCAATATTCAGTATCCAGTATCAAGGTCAGTATTTCTTGGTCTGTTTCTCAGACGAGGGCTTTGTGTCTATAACCTTATGCACCATACAGTACTGTATGGTGCTTTGTGTCTAACCTTATGCACCATACAGTACTGTATGGTGCTCATTTACCGTATACTCCTCGAGCCACATGTCTCGTCCCGTTCCTTCAGGTCCCCAAGACCAGGTGCCGAACCTGGGGTGACAGATATATAGGGCCTTAGAGGGCAGGCAGGCAGGCAGGCAGGCAGGCAGGCAGGCAGACAGAGACAAGCATTATAATTATCTGTTTTAACTGTAGACACAAAACATTCATTAAAGACCACAGAGAGAGATGATCTCTCACTGATCTCTCTCTCTCTCACTCTCACTCTCACTCACACACACACACACACACACACACACACACACACACACACACACACACACACACACACACACACACATGCACGCACACATACATGCACGCACGCATGATATGGAGTTCATGTATTCATGTGTGGTAAATGAATGTGATGCAGTCAGTCAGCAGACCCTGGCCTGCTATAGCCTTGCTTATAGCTAGAGAAACTGCTGTAGTCCAGCGCTACTTGGACTCAGTATGACTAAATCATCTGCATACATCAAATGATTGACAAGATCATTACCCAGCATACAACCAGTGTTACAAGCATTCAACTGTTTTCGACATCCATATATAAATTAAACAGAATAGGCGACAAAATTCCTCCCTGTCTGACCCCATTGGTGACCCCAAATGGGCCTGATTCACTATTGCCCCACTTGACTCGTGGTTTGGTTGGCATACCAATAGGCCAAGATCCTAACTATGCCCCCAGGCACCCCTCTTAGGCTTAGTTTAATAAAAAGCTTTCTATGATTGATACGATCAAAGGCTCTCGACTCGATCAATAAAATACATAAGGACTGTTGAGTTTTGCCCTCTATATTTGTTTACAATTTCCTTCAAAGCATATATACACAGATCAGTGCCATGCTTGGGTTTGAATCCAAACTGATTGTCTGTGGAGTCAATGTACTCATTTATCTTGTCCAACAGAATCCTTTCCAATACTTTAGACAGTATGCTGGCTAAAGCTATAGGTCTGTAATTGTTAACGCTACTAACTTTACCAGCTTTGTCCTTTATAACTGGGACTAATAAAACAGAGAGCATGGAATCAGGAAGTATACCATGAATCATAAAACCAGTAAAACACAATCCAAGGAGAGGAGATAATTTTACACTGGCATATTTAAGATGCTCAGCAGCAATGCCAGAGAGAAACAAAGAGAGGAAGAATGGAAGAGAGAGAAGAAAGGAGATTACTAATCTCTCTATACAGCTGCTGACAATCAAGATTTCAAACCTGTGAAACAGGTTCATCCTCATCCCCCTCCTCCCATCCCTGTGTCCTCATCTCATTTTCCACCTTATGCTACCAGATTCTGTTCAGTCAAATGCTAATTCCCTCTTTCTCTTCATCTTCCCGTCCGACCCCTCCTGTCTCGTTCCCTCCCTACATCACCCCCTCCTGGCCACACCCTGAGCTTCCCGGCCAATCAGACAAGGCCTGGGGGATGAGGGTGCCAGGCTTTATAAACGCCTAGTGCCACAAAAATGTCACACACATACACACAGAGACACAGAGCTACAGTGGGACCATAACTCTGTCACACACACACACACACGTAGACACACAGAGACAGCGGAACCATGTCTTTCTTCTCTTCATTCCTGGGGAAGGTCGGTGGGGACAGCTTTGTGGACAAGGCTGTGGACAAAGTGGGTGAGTACAGAAGGAAAGGAAACATTTCGCCCACTGTTTTGCACCTGTAAATCTGTGATGTAACGATACATTGATTCTGATTGTGATTCTATAGATTAATCTCTTCTCTCTTTACTTGAGTTATGATTCCGGCATCACAGCATTATGTTTTCTGAGTTGTACCTTCCTACTTTTGGTGGTTGGTGATACTCAAAGTGGGGTCTGGGGGTCCCCAGGGCAGGGGTCCTTCAGTGGGCTTCCAGTGGGTCCCAGTTATATACTTTGGCTGTTGGAAAATAGTAGATCTACAAACTCATCACGAGTCATGCATTGTGGATTTGTATAGGCTCTATAAAAAGTATAAGGGAGTGGTCCAGAATGTGGGAACTGGGAAAGCATTGAAGTTTGTTGTTGTTGTTGTCAGTTGCCAAGCAGTGTGGAAGTACTTACTTCCAAATATGACATATTACGCAGTGTACTACATACCACACACAGATGATCTCTCACTGATCTCTCTCTCTCTCACTCTCTCTCACTCTCTCTCTCTCTCACACACACACACACACACACACACACACACACACACACACACACACACACACACACACACACACACACACACACACACACACACACACACACACACACACACACACACACCAAGCGAGTGTGGGAGAGGACAGGCTAATGAGGACTGTGGCACAGACTAACCCGGTGACACACACTACCCACACAAACGTTACGTCATGACAACCATTTGAAGAACTACAAACAAAAACCCTTTCAAATCAGTGTCTGTGAACAGTGTCTGCACAATGTTTGCCCCCAGAACAGGGATGCTATAGCGTTCACGAGGTTAATAACCTTTCTGCTCTCGTCAACAAAACACCAGATGAGAGTATATTTTCACAGTTACAGAACAGTAGTCTATTCTCGAATAATGGCTGAAACACATCGACGTATTATGATTACTAGTGCACTGTTAGTTCACACGAAGACATTTTATTTCAATTATAAGACTATATACTGCAGTACCTTCAGCGGTACAGTAGGGTCAGGCTGATTGAATCACTGGATCTTTAACAAAAGCTCTGAAGGTAAATGTGTCAAACAAAGACACTTTCTTTGTTTACTAGTATACTGTATCTTTGTGTTCACCACGCCACCACTCCCTTCTTCCAGAACACGAGGCCCGCGGGATTTCCCAGTTTGTTCTCAACCAGTCGGACCACATTCCTGATGTTTTAACTTTATTACTATATAGTATATACTATAGTATCGGCATCGCATTACATTAGTGTTTCCCAAACAATGGATCAGGACACCATTTTTGTACAAAAGTTGTATGGGTTGTAGTAAATATCTCTTTTTAACCTGTAACAGGTCAAAACAAAACAAAACAAAATTGTAGATTGGCTATTGACTTTTGCTATTAAATGGTGCATAGCCTACGTAATCAATTCATAATGTAGGCCTACTGAATATTTGTACGTTTGGGTCCCAGGGAGACGGCACATTTCAACTTTAATATTTTCATATAATACACTCATCCTGAGAGAGACTTTTAATGTTTAACCCAGACCTGTGAGGCTGATTCTGCAAATGTCTTCTAATAAGTACTTCTCATACTTTCAAGACTTTTCAAAAATGTTTTAAAAAGAATTAGCAGATGTACAACCTCGCAGCACGGCACAAAGTGACACACTGTGAGCTTGTAGATCTGCAACAAAGAATGACACATGATGCTTTGGTTTTAATGGGCTGATTCATGGCTGCCTTATAAGCATACTGAACCCTCTCTCCTCTCATCTGTCATCAAGCTTTCATTGAACTCAAGGTTACGTACAGTACACACACACACACATCATGTTTACTTTTACAGGGGCTGCAAGTGGCAACACCTTATTGTTGTGTTAAATAGCTCTATATATTCCATAGTAATTATTTGCTATAGACAGTTGTGTGGGTGTTTGTTCATCTCACCTGCTCTTTAGTAAACAGAAAATACATGTTCAGGCTGTGACACCAATTTCATCCAATCAGGAGAGAGAACTCATGATAGGATCATCATACAGGATATAAATTGGAAACGATAAAAAGTGCCCTCTGTTTACTAAAGAGCTAGAGAGACACCGAGACCCCTTACCGAACAAACACTCTTTACTTTCACAATAGAGCTTGTAGATCTGCTATTTATGGCATAAATCAGGCTGTAGTCTATACGGTACAAGAACACACTCTGACACAACATGATGTTCTTTTTAATATGGTTACTGCTAAACTAGATTAACCAATGAAATAGTAGTGTGCCAAGTATGATTTGTTCATGATGAGGTTAACGTCCGACTCGCACATTCAACAAATCCTATAAGTCCGTAGATTGTGAACAACAACAGCCTTTATTCTCTCACTTTGCCACCAGACTTGCAATCAAACGCCACGCAGTGCTTATTACGCCTGTGTCAAAGCACTGTTTAGATGCCAACGTTACATAGAGACTCTCTCTATGTGAGCCTGGCCTCTGGCCCAGACCAAAACACTAACACAAAACCACTATTATGACTGCACACACAACTAGCCTACATTTGTGATGCTTTATAGTTTTGATACATTTTCTTTTGTGTTATCAGGGCGTTCGTTGGGACAAAAATGCAGGCCAAAATGTGTCCAAATAGATTTCCTTTTTACGTGTGCTGAAGTTTTCAAAGATGATTCCTGATGTACAGTAAGAGGCATTTTGGCTGTTGAATAGGGAAGCTTGAACTGGGAGGGGTGATTTACATGTCATGCAAAGCTTACCCTTCTCATTTTTTTACGTGGCATTCCTGTAATTTTAGCTGAAGGCACGTACAGAAAATAATGCAGGTCTCATTGAAAATGAAATACTAGGCACGTTAATCGCTGCCCGTTTGAGGTCTGAGCTACGCATGATTCCAACAGCAGAACTAGCATGGCCTTTTAGTACAGTATGATTCCAACAGCAGAACTAGCATGGCCTTGTAGTACAGTATATGATTCCAACAGCAGAACTAGCATGGCCTTGTAGTACAGCCCTTCATTATGGACAAGATGAGCACACAGCAAATCAAGTGTCAATTTAACTCAAATATAGGTTACAAATGTAGTTACAAAATGTAACCTCTCTTACCTCAGAAGCCTTTGTGTATATACTGTATTGTCTT
Source organism: Protomyctophum bolini (assembly GCF_963924005.1). NCBI lineage: Eukaryota > Metazoa > Chordata > Actinopteri > Myctophiformes > Myctophidae > Protomyctophum > Protomyctophum bolini. The sequence continues at coordinate 9,441,382 of NC_137875.1, read as the reverse complement.
GTTCTGTATACATTAGCCTTTGAAGCTGCAATCCTAAGGTTTAACGTCGTAATTCTGTCTGTAAAAAGATTCAAACCTATAGGTCTGGGTCTCCCGCTTGGGGGAAGAGAAGATATTGGGCGTATGCAGCCAGTGTAAAGTAACTAGTGTACTGTACTGTAGACTGTACACTGTACTGTATACACTGTACTGAAGTGCAACATATGGTATTACTTTACATCACTGCCATGACACCATTATGGTCTAAAGAGTATAGGGAGACCACCTCAGCTCTAACTGTTACATGTAGTACTAGTTATATATTGTATTCACATTGCAGATTGGTTAAAATAACCTTTTATTGATTCAATTCAATTCAATTCCGTATTGTGGCTTTAAGAGAGAAGGTCTCGTCTGCAACTTCTGGCTCTGAAAGTCACTCTTTATTTCTGGGTTTTCCTGTTGCCAGATCGCCATAGAAACATGTTAGCAATCCAGGGCAGGAATGCAGTCTGGCAGAGAGAGAAGCAGTCTACTGCTGCACCCTACAAGGCAAAACGTTGTTCAACTACTGTAGTACAGTGGTTTTCATATCAAGGCCCATTATTTGTAGCGTCTTAGACCAAAGACTTTGAATATTTTGTTGTTGGATAAACTTTTGTACACAATTCTATGCTGTATTGTGGTACCATTGGAGAGACAGTGGAACATTGATCAAAATAATGCTACTCCTACATTCTCAAATTGTGTAAACTTCTTGTAATTTCCAATTTGTAAGTTCCAATTTTCAGTACTTTTACTTCTACTCTTTAACATCAAACATGTATGCACTCGATCTCTCACACTCACAGTACAGTACACCTCATCTGATGTCTGCGATTACACAGGACCATAATTAAATAAAATTACCTTTGTGTGGCTCTGCAGCGGATGTGGCCAAGGAGAAGGCGAAGGAGTTCTTCTCGGGAGGAGACGACAAGGAAGATGAGAAGGAGAAGGAAGGAGGAGGAGGCTTGCCAGGATTCCTCAACTTTGGCGGCGACAAAGACGACAAGAAGGACGACGACAAGGAGGGAGGGCTGGCAGGGCTGCTCAATTTCGGAGGTGGCAAAGATGACAAGGAGGAGAAGAAGGGAGGCTTCGCTGGTCTGCTCTCTGAACAGGAGGGTTCACCGAGCTCAGGAGGTGGAGGAGGAGAGAGCGGAAAAGGAGGAGGTAAGATGGACTGACATTGTTGTAGTGGTGCACAAAGTACAATGTGTGTTACTTCAGTAAAAGTATCAATATTGCGATACAGAAATACTCTGTGCAGCTTCTCGTGGCTCAAGTTGGTTTGAGACGGCCTGCCTCCATGGCGGTAGCCTGGGCAGCATTTTTGTAGGCAATGATTTGTAGTCATCTGGCAGGAAACCACAAGGCGGAATCAGCAGTACCCAAAATACTTCCCGCGGTCATCATTTTAGGGCCTACCCAATAAAATCATTCATGCAGAATAGTTTTGCTGATTTTTTAAAATATAAATGTGAGTGTACGGTACATTCCAGATACTATTTGGCATCTGTGTAACTTTGTTGTCTCACGGGGAAATTCTATTTTATTGAGTATAGGCACTAAAATTACGATCGCGGGGACTTATTTTGGGTACCCGTCATCAACCCACAGAACAACTTCAAAGCACTTAGGCCAATCAATAGTGTGATAGTCTGAAACGTGATGTCCCGTTCAGCATCCGAAATGGGGCAGCTATTGACATGAATGCCCTCTTTCTGTCCGTTTCCCAGCAGAGTTCAGTTTGACTGACACGTTGAGTGATATCGCTGGAGACATGGCCAAGGAAGACTAGTAGGACCACAGCGACCGAACGACCGACCGACCACCGACGAGCCTGCTCGACGAGTCTGCTCCATCCATCTCACTGCATCAACTCTACAACCCAGTGTCACTCACACAAACCCAATCACCACTGGGCCTTACTGGAGTATCATCGTTATAATGGTCACGTTTCAACAATGCACACATGCACTGTATACGAGGACGAGTTCAGTTCAGTGCTCACAAAGATGTAGGCGACAAAGCCCCGATTCCACCCAACACCTAAACTAGGTTTCTCGCCCCATTACTAACCCTGTCCCTAAGCCTAAGCCATAACCGCACTCAAAGCCACGTTGTCGGACTAATGCGCCATCAGAATTTCGAGCGGATTGCCATTCAGGGGCGAGTCAAAATCTGTAGATGCAAAATAGCCTCTTTAACTAGTAACTTAGTAACTAGTTAAAGTAGTCTTCTTACTAATGCCAAAAAAAAGATATAGAAGGGTATGCTGTGTACAATATGCCTCTGTGTTTGCAAATAAAAGCACATTAAAAACACAATTCATAACTTTTTGTATAGTTGTATATATTGCAATAATCATGTGTGGTTGTCAGAAAGTCCCGGTCTTGTCTCATATACACCCTTGAACACACCATTTGGGAACCACTGGCCTAGACTAATATTAATATCATCTCATGCAGTGTAATCTGTATATTTATCTTTGGAACCGACTCAACCGAGTCAACCTAAATGTAATGCTTTGACTCCTACAATTCCAAGTGCTTGTCAGGGTGGGGGGTCCCGCCCCAGGGTGGGGGGTCCCCATCGGCCTGAAAAGGGTGAGAACCACTGCATTAGTCCATATAGTTCAAGCGTCAACTGCATCATTTTTTTTCCTTTTGCTTATTTGTTATGGAAACAAATGTTTTTAAAAGCCCCTAAGATTTATTTTCCCTGCACTTATAATAGTCATTTGTTTCTTATATATCTGTGTCTTTCAAGCATTTTTAAATCTTGTGGTTGACCTTTTGTGCAAATAAACTAAACCATTGACATGTTTTGTGGGATGGTTAGAGACAGCAGTGGACAAAGGACTCAACTTACTGAGTTCTTCATCCGGTCAAGTTTTACTCAAAGTTGCTAAGTCAAATTTGAGTTAGAGTAAAGTACAACACTATGAATTGTAGTGGAGTGAAGGTAAAAAACACATCCATGTGAAGCTAGCATTACGCCACAGGCATGTTTAATCTCTGGGACCCCATATTCGATACTGTAAAATCCTCAATGTCAATTTAACTCTGAGAGCGTACAAAAATATATACAGACCCATAAAGGATCTATTTGGACTTCACGTTGAGAACCATAACGCCAGCATTTGCCCAGATATCTTAGCTTATTTTGGCCAATAAGCGCGGTTAGTGAAAAGGCACAATAGAAGTGAACAAGTGTGATTTGCATGTTTGCCCAGCAGAGCGCTGTGCTGTTGTAACACAACCTCTAGCAGGATCTGTATCACAATGTATTAGACTACTGTTTGCAGGGATGCTGTGTGTGGAATGTTTATAATAAAGTTCATTGTCCAAATGTATGCTGCCTCCAGTGTATATTTACAGTCACTCCGGCCAATCACTTTTGGCGTCTTCACTTTTCTGCCCTCACTTTTATCCTCAATGTGTACTTTGCTCAATCAAATCATTGTGTTTAATGTTTGCATTACCAGTGTGATTTTTTTTACGGTCTAGACTCTAGGATTTTGACCAGTGCATGTCCTGTTAGTCAGCATGAGCTGTTTCCGCTTTTCACGACAAGGACGTACAGTTGTATTTTGAGAGGCAAACATAAATTAATTCCTGCTAAATCTTTTTTTTTTCTGTCAACCATGTGGGAAGGGGAAGAAACATCTTAAAGGGAAAATCCAAAATCCCAGGTGTTTGTAGGCCAAATTGAACAATTTCAGAAGAAAATAGAACCCTTGTTATAATTTGGCTATTGATAAATAGCGGTGCCGCACTATACAAGCTTGTAGATCTGCTACTTATTTATTTTTATTGTGAATCCTCGCAAATCCTTGAATATATATTCATTCAGAGCAAATAATTTACATATAACTTTTGGGGTCCTTGACATTAAATAGTTTGAGAACCACTGACATAGAAACATTTTTATTTCCAGATAACTGGATTTAGAAGGCTTTCTTTTATCGGCCTCAGGTCGGGTTAAATTTTATGTTTTAGTGTATGAAAATGAGATGTGCCCCCTCGCCCTCGCCATTTACAACTCAGTCGCGTTGTAAATGGCCGGCACACTGTATAACATGACATGCTCCTACTCTGTGATATTTATGTACGCTAGTCAAAGCGTACATAAATGTCAGAGTGGGCGCATGTTATTTTTTACAGTGTGTACTGTACTGGACACCATTTTCTTTTACTCGTTTTATCAGACTTTGATGCAGTGTGCAGACACTAACACTAACCCAAGTACTAGAGGCCTGGCTTCTCAAACCCTTTTTAATTATTATTTTTTTGCACTTTTATCAGACTTTGATGCTGTGTGTGCACACAGTGCACTCAACGAAGGCGGTGGCATTTGTTCTTCCCTCTCCCTCCCTCGTGTGTGTACCACTGTTTAGCCTGTTTTTATTTTTGCTAGAATTTTGTATTTCCATTCATTCATGCGGGTCCCACGTCTTCTTTTCTCTTTGAGATGCAAAGTATCCAATATACAGTAGCGCCATCCATGGCCGCTGTGGGACTGCACTCTATGTACTCTGCTGTTCACCAAACCAAATTCCTAACATGTTTTAGATGCCATGGCAATAAAGGCTTCTGATTCAGATTCTTCTTAATTCTAACCCTAACCCTGTATAAATTATCGTCTCAGTCAGTATGTCCTTATAACCGCCACCGATTTTTTTGTTTCGTTTTTTTTCCCCCCCACATATATACACATTATTATTGTATTTCGTTGAAAATTTAACATGGTTCATTTATAGTGTATATACATGGGAGTTCAAACTTGGAATCTTGCATTATAAACATGCATACACGATACTGCACATCTTGTCCTCAGTCCTGCCACGTATGATGAGACTGAGGCCACAATGTTGTGTGGGTGGGATCGATCAAACTTTGACAAGATGTGGTTCAATTATGATATGATTTGGTCCTAAAATTGTCAACAAAGCAGTAGCCTAGCTGATGGAATGGTATAGGGTTTGGGGGAGGGGGTCTTAAGTTCACAACGGGTCTCCTTGGGAGACAGTGTGAGCTTCACTAGAGATCTGGCTTAGATCAACAACAAAAAAAGAGTGCACCAAATACAGCTTTACCGAGTATAAAGGGTCTCCAAGTTTTTCCTTGGTTTCTCCTATGCCCCGCATGCAGTAAGCTTGGTTTTTCCTATGCCCATGCAGTGGTCAGCTAAGCTTGGTTTCCAAGCAGCTGATTTGTTTTGACCAATCCATGATGGTAGCATTTAAGGCTCATACATAGTCTGGATTTTCGGTGGTGAGGTGACCACCGAACTACAACATGATGTCACGAGCCGTGGCGAAGAGCAAACCACTGCCACCGCTCCAGCCCTTCTCTCTGTTTGTACTCACCACCGCTCAACGTTATTTCGCGGTGGTCAGTGGTGGTCGCGGTGGTCAGCTCACCACCGAAAATCCAGATTATGAATAGGCCTTTATAGTGAGCAACAACAAGTAAGCAGACCTTTATTTATCGTAGGGCCTAAATACGGCAGACCTCTCACGGGAACGTTTCTCCGGCGTCTCCTCAACCTTTCCGAAGGAAACCTGCAGGGTGTTCTCTCCGACGCGGAAGCCGTTGAGCCCGGAGATGGCGTTGATGGCCTCCTCGTAGTTGGCCATGGTAACAAAAGCCAGCCCACGGCACTTGTTGGTGCGGAAGTCTCGGATCACCCTGACATCGGCAACGGTGCCAAAGTTGGCAAACATGTTGGAGAGGAGGTCCTCATCCGCGTCGGGGTCCAGATTGTGGATGAAAAGAACGCTGGGCCTGCTTTGACCAGAGTCGGAGGTGAGCCCGGCCTTGGACGCCTTCGGGTTCTGGTGGAAGGCCTTTCGCTGGCCGCCAGGGCCCTTGCCCTTTGCGTCGGCGCCCTTGCCCTTCGAGTCGGGGCCCTTACACAGGATGGGCTTGGAGATCCTGATCTCCTCAGAGGCCCCGGGAGGCTTGGTGCCGTTCATCTGCCTGGTGGCCTCCAGCGCCTCGGAGCGCTTGTCGAAGCGGATGAACGCCGCGCCGCGGGGCTTGCCCTCCGCGTCCATGAGCATGCGGGAGTTGATGATTCGACCGTGCGGGGCGAACATCTGCTCCACGGCTTCCAAGGTCATGGTCTTGGGCAGGTTGCACACGTAGATGTTGGCGTCCTGGATGGCCTCGGAGCTGGGCCGCGCGTAGGACACCTTGATGACCTTGTCCTGCAGCTGGTGTTTGTTCAGCGTGTCGATAGCCTTGGCGGCGTCGCACGGGTCAACGTAGCTTACGAAGCCGTACTGCAGACTGTGGCCCTTCATCTTGTCCCGAATGACATTGGCAGATTCCACCGCTCCGATGGCGCTGAAGAGGCTCCTCAGCTCTCCCTCCGTCGTGCTCTGAGGCAGGTAGTTGACGATCAACTTGGTCCTGGCCTTGACATCCTGCTTGTTCAGGTCCTGCATGCTCAGGTCCAGGTCAGACCCTTGCAACTGATAAGCGTTATCGTAAAAGGTCATGGTTTAACGACTTTATCAGTTTGGTAAAGCAAGTGAGACCAAATGAGCTCAATACTAACATTTTGTTCTATATAAGCATATACTTCTAACGTCATTGTTCATTTTGACATCAGACTCAGAGTTAGGTCAAACTTGTGATTGGCCGAGAGGCATTGTCGATGTTTCCAAATATAGAACCTGGAGAACCTCATATGTACGGTGTCGCAAATGCAGCATTTACTGTGGTGAAAGATATGCAAATGCACACCCCTCACGTCCCGAAAATAGCTGTTCTACAAGCTCTCAGCGCGACGTGTGACCAGATTATGGCCAAATATGGATTATGCATCTGACATTACAATACCGATTGCACTGATTGTTTCCAAATATGGACATGCCACATGGCAGTATGATTATGACCAAATGTGACCTGATTATGGTAGTAAGTAAGCCTTGCCGAGCCATGTGCCCCATATAGGGCAGCGCCTATCACCTGTTTCTGTAGCGGAAGCTTCATATACAAGTGCACCCCCTGGACATGAAGCTAGTATGCCACAGGGACTTATATTAGCCCCATTCCAACTATTGATGCCGAATGCCTAGCAAGGACACACTGGGTCCCATTTTTGAGAGGCGCTATACCCCCTCCAACGCCTGGCTTTACCCCCGTGACGTCATGTGGCAGCCAAGTCTATGGACATTTCATGTTTTCTTTATTCATGCCCCTGTGACATCATGTGGCAGCCACAGTGGACTTCACGCAAGTGATGGAACCCCGACCTCCCAGTCTCAAGGTGGAGCGGACACTCTAACCACAAGGCCACTGAGCTTGTCTGATGTCACAGTGATGGGCAGAACTGCCCACACATGGACATTGTCAAGAAAATGAAGAAATTATGTCACATGCAACAATCTGAGAGAATCTGATGAGAGAACTACAACATAGACTGGCCATGCGATACGTTGTGGCTGTCCACCTATCTCCATTCCTCGCAATAACCCATGGGACACAATATTGACCCGTCAGTGGTGGAAAAAGTATTAACATGTTTTACGTGAGTAAAAGGGTTAGGGCAATGTAAAAATATTATCCAACGATACCAAAATATTCAAAGGATGGACTTGATATGAATGTAAACCAATTGACCAAATAATAAAACCACACAACCCAAACCTAATATTTTCATGTTTTAATTTCCGAAAAACAGGGCAAATTCAAGTTTCTCTTAACGGAGGAAAAAAAAGATAACCAAAATAAACATTTCCATTTATCTTTTCCCCACATAAATGTATTGAAATGATATATTTTTTTTTAAATGTATTCATTCACTCCCTCCCCATTCTCCCTTCTTTGTGTATCGCCTCAAAGAGCATGGCTGGAATTGTACGCATTACGTTTACTTTGACTCGCTTCCACAAATAGATTGTGAAAATAGCGTAAGAGCTTGTAGTTTGCCACTTTTGGTACGCTATATCCCAGCTACCCCCTCCCAAATCTTTGACTCCTTATAATAAGACCCAACCCAGAGACTAAATGCTAATTTTGAACTGAAGAGGGGGAGGGATTATACAAAGTAAGGAGATACCTATGACATAAGTAGCATCAGATCAGTTGGCCTGTCTTGAGACCATGCACTGTATACATGCAAAAACAAAACAAATATGATGAGAAAGCCTGATCAAAATTGGGTATTTCTGGGGCTTAGAAGACACAACACAAAGAAGTGGGAAAGACCTATAGTCTTAAAAGTCCATTAAATTGTCACTTTTCTTATCTGTGTACTGTTGAGTGAGAAAACAATGTTGCACACTAAGCTAATCATGTTTGGGGACCACTTCAAAAAGGTTTCCTTAGCCTTGTTTCAGTCCACAAACCAATGCAACGCAAATCTGGATTGAAAACCAGATTTGGGCTGCCATTCTGAACTGTAACAAAAGATAAGACAAACCAAAAAATCTCTCTAAACCAAGTTATTCTCAACATTTTGTGTTTTGGTTTGTTTGTTTTTAAAGGACTCCCAGTTGTCTCCGTCAAGGAAAGCTCATTATGTCCAAAACTGTCACTTTTCAGGTAAAATACGGTAAAGAGAGAAGAGGTTTCTGTCCGACTGTAACAGTATGCTTTAGGATTTCCTTTAAAAAATGGGTTCATATGCTCCCATGACATTGAGAAACACTCTGTTCTCCAGAGCTCCACCTCAGCATGTTGCCATTCATTTACAGTATACTGTATCTGTGTAGTACTGTATCAGCATCGCACACAAAAAATAACTCATCGATCAGGTCAGAGAAAATAAAGCATCTCAACTGAGCTTGTAGATCTTTTTTTTTGCAAGCTGCACCATTGTTGCGAAGACAATTTATTTTGCTATACATTTAGGTTTGTCCCTTTTACCGAACCGCTACCAAAGAAGTTTCAGTCAGACTTTTGAATAAAATTCTGTCAAATGAAAAGTTTTAGTAGTCTAGTTTATAGGTTTCAGACTACTGACTATAAATCTACAGTTGATTTAGTCGACTGAAATGTATTTTGGTGGGCCTTGATGGCGTCATAATGCCTGCGATTTTACAAGCGCAACCAAACTTGTCTTTAAGTCCTACTGGATCTCTTATCCACTAGTCCCTCCCTTAAGTTTTAGTATCGTATTTGGCTAAATTGTCAGGATTTAGTCTGCAATAGCTTAGTTTTCTTCTTTTTTTGGTTTTAGTCAGTGAAAAAAGGTAGTCACAGCCTAGGTCTCTGCTCATTTACATTCAGGTGAGCATATTGTCACTTCCGGGCAGAAACCTCCTGCAGTATCTCCACATTTTGTTTTTTGAGGGGTGATATGTCCAGCTTTTGGTGTATGTAACCCATTTTTTGACCCAACACAAACATTAAATTCCATTGATAATGAATGGAAATGTTTGAGTGTTTGTGTATAAACACAAACATTGCTTAACACAAACATTAATGACAAAGGTGAGGACGCAAATTGTGATGAAGTATGATGATGTATGATGATAAGAGTGCCCCTCGATCACTTCACACGGGTGTGATGTTTAATTAATGCCCTATTTTGTCATACAATAGAACAGTCACACAAAAGTAACGTGAGCTTGTAGATCCGCTATTTCTTTTCTAAACAAAGATTCAAGTGCATGTCTGTGAGTGTTGAACCTATGAGGTAATAAGGACTTGTGACTAAATAATGAACTAAATGAGATCAATTGGAACACTGGATGAAAAGTTTGAGCATTGTCTGATGACCATAAAAAAAAAGGACAAGAAAGCACTCACTAACATGAAATGTACCCACTGGTTATGTATGTACTATGTACTGTAGTACTGTATTATGTATTTATGTGATGTGTCACTGTAAAATTGTGAAATAAAAATCTAATACAAAAAATGGATACTAGTATTGGGTTGCTGGTTGGAAATCCCGCAGTGCCCTTTTCTGGGCAATGGAAATTGATCCGAGTGTGCTTTTGAGCAAGGCACAGAACCCTGAAGTTTAAGCAGTATGTTTGGTTGGATTGGGTCCAACAACCCCTCCATCCATAACTGCTACGCACCTGTTTTTTGTAAACTAGACTGCTTAACCACCAAAAATGAGCAGATCTACAATGTGAGCTCATAGATCTCAGAAATTCTGAAACGTTAAGCAGTTAAGTGGTTAACTAAACACCTGCCGTTGTGTCCAGTTCTCCTCCACCACGTCAGAACTCAAAATGCTATACATTCTTACGGCAAACTATGACAGCACAATGACACAAAGGACATACATATAAATATGTATGTTAAAGCTACAATCCTGAATCCGGGATTTAATTTAAAAGAAAGGCATTGGGTTGTAGGAAAAACCTCTTGTAGATCCATAAACAGCATGGTATACCGGTATGTTAACTTAATACAATAATATCTAGTTCATCTGCAGTCTCCCTGCTCTTCCATTGAGACATTTAGACCCTGTTGTCGGGTAGGATAGGACACATGGTGGTTGACGATGTCGATAGTTATTTGACGCAGATGACAGAACCCCCATGGAATACGACATCTTTATTCTAGTTCAGACATCATTGCAATTACCCCTCTCAGAGGGAGACAAAGAAAAGACGAAAAACGTTGGGGATTGTAGTTTTAGATGAGTTAATCAAAAGCAAATGAACGCATTAGGATAAGAGCATGGGGAGTCAATAACTGATGGGACTTAGCAATCAGCTAGCATGGTGCTAATCGTTAACACTTAGACCACACTGGCCGACGAAACCAAACAACAGTGTCTGTGTGTGACGTTAATTTACAGCCCTACAGTAGTACAAGTTCCCCTGTAAGAGAAATGGATCCTTCCTTGACCGAGTCACACAAAACACGTCCCTGTTGTTTAGTCTCTGTAGGACAATATAGTCTGAAGGACAAGGACCGAACTCAAACATTTTTTGGCAGAACAAGGTCACTTTTTTTTATGAGCCAGCGTTGAAAAAATAAAAAGGCAACTACACAGTAACTTCTTCAGTTTTAATTTAAAATCAGCGTGTACAAATGGAGGGTCTGTTTGGTTCCATTTGTACACACTCAGAGCAACACATGGGCTTTACCGTGTATAGTCCCATGTAGAGAAATACAAAATACAATTTACATGCATTTCACAATATGCTCAGTGTTTCAAAAATATACAAAAGTTATATTCTGAACTCCCGTTTCCGAGTGCATATTGTAAAGTATATGTAACAATGTTTCCCCCATATGGAAGTGACTGTACTGTCCATAATGGAAGTTATGCAATCCTGGAACAGAAATGAGGCACATCTGTGCTCCGTTAAAAAAAAGAGAAAAAAAAAAAGCTTTTTTACCTAAAAAAAGGATGACTATACATTTGTGCGTTGCAGGCAAACATTGGTAACTTTACTCTATGTAACCGCAGGGGAGATCTTCACCCCCTGGCGTTTAAGGCTTTGTGTTAATATATATATATTTTATATATAACTGATATTCTACATTTCCTATGTCTGGATAGATATGTGCAGTTATCAAGCGATGAGTAACATATGGCTGACCTATCTTTCATAAAGCGCAGCAGTAACTGGCTGGAGTGTTTCGCTCCATACAAAAAAGCTATCGACCGTACAGGGATTTTTGGTGCAGTTTTAAGTGAGAAGACGTTTAAGGTCAATTCATGCTTCGCCCGACAAGTGTCAAATGATGTGTCGGTGTGTCGCTTGGTGTGACAGTTGCAGCGTGAATCGTAAAATTGACCATTCATGGGGAAAAAGCTGTGTGGAAGAGATGGAATGATTATAAAAAAAGATCGGGTTTTGACTTTTAACCGAATACAGCATGACCAGAGATGGATACAGAGAGGAGAGGAGAGGTTTGGTTGAAAACAGGGGCGTCCGTCGGGTATCGGACAGACAGACAGAAAGACAGACAGACAGACGGGTGGACTGAGAGACAGACAGACATCCGTCCGTCTATGTGAAGGTGAGACCAGCCTCATGGTAAACCTTGAAGACCTTCTCGATGGCATTGACGTACGCTGCTGTCCGCAGGTCCAAGCCCAGGTTATACTTGCTGGCCGTACGCATAATTTGCTGGAGAGACAGAGAGATAAATTTGCTGCTATTTGTCCCAAAGCTTTCATACCAAGAGGATGCAAAACATTACAAATGCTGCTGTTTTGTTTCAAAACTCCTCCTAAGCTGACCTTTCTTTCCCTTTTCCTTTGTTTTTGCAAAGTAACACAGCTCCGTTTACACATTTATACTCCCTTTTAATTGTACTACATACATTGTTTTGTTCCACTTTTGCTTTGGCAATTTAAACATGCTATAAAGTTCCTTTGAATTTTATTTAATAGAGAGAGAGAGAGAGAGAGAGAGAGAGAGAGAGAGAGAGAGAGAGAGAGAGAGAGAGAGAGAGAGATGGGGATTAATTTGCAGCTGTGTTGCTTAAATACTGTAGTACACTGGTTCTCCATTTGTGGGTCGCAGACATATTTTTATGGGTGAAATTACTCGCTCTGCCTTTGTGTGCGAGTTCATTCTGTATCTCTTTGTGTATCTAGGAGTGTGTGCATGTAACTGCATGTGTGTGATTGTCTCTTTTGTGTGCATGTGTGTGCACACGCTCATGCGAGCATGTCTTACCCTGGCAGAGCGCTCCATGGTGTAGGCCAATCCTGAGTGAACAATGTCCTTCTCTGAGGCACCCTGTAACACACACACACACACACACAGTTACTATAGAACATGTTAAAAAATTATTCTGGTGTCTGTGTCAGATAGCACTGACGAAGGTCTGAGGACCGAAACGTTTGCTTTTTAATTGCACCATGAGCACAGCATGATAAAATAAAAGTCTAAGGAGTTTTACTTATTTTTCTATACGGTGAGCGAGTCTTTTCCTGTCAAAGTTTCCCTTATGTTTTTGAGACCACCGTAGTCAAGTTTGAAGAAAAAAAAAGGACGAAGAAAAGGCGCAACAGTTTTCTCAGTGCTTCAGTGTCTGTGTCCCAACATAACCCTGGGGATAGGGGCGGACTGAAATATGATATGGGTGAGAGAGAGAGATAGATGTGCGTGTGTTTAGACAGAGCGTGTGTGTGTGTGTGTGTGTGTGTGTGTGTGTGTGCAGTGTACTCACAGAGATCCTAGCCTGGAACTCGGAGGTGGGGATAACAGGGATGGCTCCTCCATGTTTACCAAACTTCCTCTCCAAGCTCTCCTGAACTGACACTGTGGGAGGGAGGGACTCATCACATGACTGACAATGTGTGTGTGTGTGTGGCGTTCGCCTTTATTTTATTTTTTTATAGAGGGACAGACAGTAGGTTGACAGGAAATGGGGAGAGAGATGGGGGGGGTGACATGCAGTAAAGGCCGTCGGGATCGGGAGTCGAACCCGCGACACTCTGCCAGACTTGGACTACCGGCCAAGGTGCCTGGACCGCTGAGCCACGGCCCAGGCCGCCAATTGCACTTTTGATACCTTTCAATCTGGTTTAAGTTCACATCATGGCGCGTTGTGAGTTAATATATTTGCTATTTTCGGAATGCAACCAAGCATACAATCACTTGTCTCTTAGTTCTACTGGACGAGTCCCTCCCTAACATTTCAGTCTAGTTTTCATGTGTTAACAACATTGACAGTATATTTAGTCTCACTCATCACAGCTTAGCTTTAATTTAGCTTTTGCTTAATTTTCGTCAGTGAATAAAGGTAGTCAACGAAAAATTTCCGTCATAGCTTTAGTCAACAGAATCAACAGTGATATCTGCTGGGTGGATTTAGTGTCTCAGAGATAACGTGATGAATCAACAGTGATATCTTCTGGGTGGATTTAGTGTCACAGAGATAACGTGATGAAGCTTATTATCGTACTCAGCAGGTGGTAGTTGGAGTCTCTCTCATATTTGAAGGTGAGCCGCCCGTAGCTGACGTGGTTCAGGTTCTTCAGCCACTCAAAGTAGGACACCGTCACACCTCCTGCGTTCAGGTACATGTCCTAGAGAGGAGACACCACACACATTACTAGACTGGTGAAGACATCAGCATTTTAGGACGCCGATTTTACGAATTACATTTTCACTTGTTTTTAAGTGAAATATAAATACCAAAATAAAAATGGTGGACCGAGATGCTTGGAGAACTCCTGTAGACTCCCTAAGCCAAATAATGGGTAATAGGCATCCGTGCATAAAACGAAAAATAGTCAATCTAGAAGTCAAGCCTACGTAGATCTGCAATTGTTATGTGCAAAACACCACCGTGAAACTAATCCATGAATCTCTAATCCTAACAAAACCTAAAACTTTAAACCTGTTAAAACTGTTAAAAAAAAGTAGAGGACATAACCGATCTACAAGCTCACAAAGCACACCATGATTGGCGACCATGTATGCATTTTGTATGAGCTATGAGCTTGTATAGATTGCCTATTCTCAGTGACGAGATTTGATGTATATGGGACAAAAAGAGCGGAACAAGTGGTTAACGGTCTCCGACAGTTGATTGGCTGTCGTGACTCACCGGGATCACCATGATGTTTCTCTCCAGGAAGATTTTGTCGGCCTCAGGAGTTGTTGGACCGTTGGCACCTTCAGCGATGATCTGCACACACACACACACACACACACACACACACACACACACACACACACACCAAACACACAAAATATAAACACAAATGTATTACAATTGTAGAAACATGCAGAGATGGCATGCGCAAGTGGTTGGTATTTCAGTAAACACAGAGAGACAAGCCATACATTCTATGCAATTATTCAGCTATGTACTGTAATTATCCAGCTATTTGTGTGTTTCTGTGGTTGTATAATTATCGAGCCATTCTTCTTGCAAACTTTTTCTCGTTTGTGGTGGTGGTGACTGTGGCTTTGTGTGTTCAGGTACAGTGGGGTGGTGGTGACCTTGGCTCTGTGTGGGTGTTCAGGTGCAGTGGAGTGGTGTTGACCTTGGCTCTGTGTGGGTGTTCAGGTGCAGTGGAGTGGTGGTGACCTTGGCTCTGTGTGGGTGTTCAGGTGCAGTGGAGTGGTGGTGACCTTGGCTCTGTGTGGGTGTTCAGGTGCAGTGGGGTGGTGGTGACCTTGGCTCAGTGGGGTGCATGATGCTGACCTTGGCTTTGATCCTGTGGGCGTTGCTCTTGGTGAGCTGCTTCTCGCTGGCTGCAGGGATGAGGATGTCACAGTCGGCCTCCAGGATGCTGCCCTCGTACGGCGTGGCGCCGGGGAAGCCCACGATCGTGCCGTGTTCCTGGGGGGTGGGGGGGGGGAGGAAGACAGAGGCAGTGGTGATTTTGTCGATTAAAACTATGCCGAAGAAACGGAAATTAAATTAAAACAAAGCTACGGTGACTAAAACTAAAACTAATATTTTCAATTTCGTCAACAGATAAAACAAATTGACTAAAATGTTAGGGATGTACTAGTGGAAATAAAAAGACAAAACATTTTGTGTTTGGTTGTTCTCTGAAAATAGCAGATCTCATCATCATCATCATTTATTTAACTCATGACCATGATCACATGGTTTGGAGCACAGATCCATAAAAGTATAGAATCAAAAGTATACAATACATTATACAATGTACATACAGACATATCGAAAGGCTTTCCCTACTTGAACACACACATGTTTGGTTGTTCTCTGAAAATAGCAGATCTACAACATGGCACGCTGCGACACGTTGTGAGCTTGTAGATTTGCCAGCAGATCTACAAGCTCTCAATGCATAGGGAACGCATTGAGAGCTTGTAGGTTGGCTATTTTCGCTGCACAAAATATGCTTCTATGGATGGAATACAGATGACTGAAATCAGTCGTGGCAACAGATCTTTAAGCCACGCATCCTATCAGTGGATGGCTCAATAATGATCTGCAGCTAGCAAAGTCATTCCAACATCAGTTCTTTGGACTGTTTGACATAGTTTATCCACTAGGTGGCGCCATTGTCCATTCTATCATTATCCTATTGTCTTTTTTTAGACATAATTATTGTCTGAACCATAGCTAACAGCAATAACCGATGAATTGTTCTCACAATCTGCAGTGAGCTACAATGGGACTACCTCTTTTCCGGAGAATTCTACATGATGGGCATGGTTATATATGCCCTAACCTAACCCTAACCTCACAAAAACTATGCCTAACCCTAACCTTAACCTCACAAAAACTATGCCCAACCCTAACCTCACAAAAACTATGCCCAACCCTAACCTCACAAACACTATGCCTAAACCCAACCTTAAATAATAACCTCAACCACGCCCATCGGGTAGCTTGAAGTCGAATCAATGGGCAGCTACTGCTGTTGCCCTGCAACGTCCCCTTATCATTCACAAACTCACCCCACACAGCTACTGCTGTTGCCCTGCAACGTCCCCTTATCATTCACTAAACTCACCCCACACAGCTACTGCTGTTGCCCTGCAACGTCCCCTTATCATTCACTAAACTCACCCCACACAGCTACTGCTGTTGTCCTGCAACGTCCCCTTATCATTCACAAACTCACCCCACACAGCTACTGCTGTTGTCCTGCAACGTCCCCTTATCATTCACTAAACTCACCCCACACAGCTACTGCTGTTGTTCTGCAACGTCCCCTTATCATTCACTAAACTCACCCCACACAGCTACTGCTGTTGCCCTGCAACGTCCCCTTATCATTCACTAAACTCACCCCACACAGCTACTGCTGTTGTTCTGCAACGTCCCCTTATCATTCACTAAACTCACCCCACACAGCTACTGCTGTTGCCCTGCAACGTCCCCTTATCATTCACAAACTCACCCCACACAGCTACTGCTGTTGTTCTGCAACGTCCCCTTATCATTCACTAAACTCACCCCACACAGCTACTGCTGTTGCCCTGCAACGTCCCCTTATCATTCACAAACTCACCCCACACAGCTACTGCTGTTGCCCTGCAACGTACCCTTATCATTCACAAACTCACCCCACACAGCCGGCAGTTTTTTAGTACTACTGAATCTGACATAGTGGACTACTGAAGCAGTAGTTCGGGTCTCGACCTGGCGCTACTTTGCTAACAGTGAGAAGATCATGGACAGAGTGGCTCTGGCTGATGACATAAATAATACCCTGACCAATAAAAGGCGTAAGCCGCAAAAAATATCTTAAAAAAAAAAAGAAAAACCCTGACCCTATTCGATTCATTGGAACAACATCCAATTAGCAACAAAGTCACTAAGTCAAACAAGAGACTGGCCGGACTGATAGCGGACTGACAAAACACATACACGGAACGTAGCGAATCAGGCTGGAAACCAGGCTTAAAAAAAAGAAAAGTGTTCTCCACATTTAGCAGGAGACCAACCCCCGCATGGCCAGACTAATATCAGGGATTTATTTTCTCCCTGTGGCAGATTTGTCTGGTTTCCAGGCTACCTCAAGGACCCCTGGAGGTCCCCGGATTCCTCTTTGAGAACCAGTTGATGTAAGGTGATACTTGTATAATATGCTACCATCCAGTTTGTACTGTAGTAATATATATTTATATTAAACACACAATCAAAAAGTACTAACCAGCTTGTAGTCCTCCAGCTCTTTGGGGTCGATGCCGTTGGCGTTCCAGATGTTTCCGTCCATCTCTCCAACGCCCACGCACTTTGCTCCAAAACGATGCAGGTAACGCATGGAGTGTAGGCCCACGTTACCGAAACCCTACACAGTACACACACAGGAATGATATAGTATTAGTCTTTTTAACAGAATAAGGATAATTAAATACATACATACAGTGCATACACTTTCCTACTGTCTGTCTCCTTCTCAGCTTTCCAATTCCAACAGTCTGTCTCTCAGAGTTGTAAACTATCCATTTAATCTCAACAAGATACAAGAGAAGTGTGTGAACTTTGAATGTATTCTCAAATATATTGTCTGGTGGAAAACCTTTACCTTTTACGTTTTGAGATTACGGATCTGCTACTTTTGGTGCTTTTGTGTGGCGCTGTAGTATGATCAAGTAGTAGGGCATTCATTTAGATTATAGATAAGAGGTTTCGACGATACGTGTGGTGTAAAATCACAGCCTCCAGTTATCTACCCCGCTTCAATCTAACCATCTAAAAGACAGCAGCAGTGGGGAAACAGCATTCAGTTGAGTCATATACTGCTCCTCCTCTGAGTCACACATGTGGCTTAACCCATTCTGACCTGAGATCAGATTCATACGAGGTTTCCACTGGACACACACTGGTCTGATGAACCCATTCTGACCTGAGATCAGATTCTAGAAATGTCAGTCGTTCTTCGAATTTTCAAAAAATAGCAGACCTACAAGCTCGTAGCGCGCCACTCGGTGGCGCGCTATGAGCTTGTAGATCTGCTATTTTTCGATAGCTAAAGCATAACATGATGCCAACACCAAAATGGGTTCCCGTTCAGAATGGGTTAAAGACTTTCTAGAGAGGTACAAAGAAGTGACTGCCCATTGTTGTAGCACAACCAGTCCCTTAAGTGCATCTCACTGGCACATCCTGCAGTAGCTACAGCAGCAGCAGCTACTATACTGTAGTACTGCTGGGTGTGCCAATGAAATGCACTTAAGAAAGCTACAGTGTGCCAGTGTGACCTCCTTTGCACCTTTCGTGATCGTCTTCTTTTGGTCCCGCTCCTGGCTCAAAAGTGGGTGTAACTGCTATGTCTTTCTTTTGTTTGTTTGTTTCAACGTAAACTAAGAAAAAAAATAAGTTAAAGCTCTTTATTCTCATAGAAATTGCTACAGGGTGTTTGTTCAGTAGCAGGGGGTCTCCTCGTTTCTTCAGCTTTTTACTACCCCACACACTGACAAGCACTTGGAATTGTAGGCATTACATTTAGTTTGACTCAGTTCCACATATAAATATTGTGAAAATCGACAAACTACAAGCTCACAATGCCTCGCAGTGTGAGGCGTTGTGAGCTTGTAGATCGTCTGTTATCACAATGTTTGCCTCTTTCTTAGGTAAAATTTGACAGTTTGGCCAATTTGGGATTAATTATTCCCCAAAATAATTTGGGGACCTCCCTGGGAGTCCCGACCCCCAGTTTTGGCTGCTCTAGCATCTCTAGTCTATAGCAATGATTAATATTAATATTGAATAACCGTAGTGATGATGATGATGATGATGAGGTGACATACCTGGATAACGAAGGTCTTGTCCTGGAAGCCGGGACACATGCCCACCTGGCTCATGAAGGACGCCTCGTTTATAAAGTTCTCAATGCCGTGGAACACTCCGCGCCCGGTGGCCGAGATGCGACCATGGATCCCTCCCTGGCTGATGGGTTTACCCGTCACACAGGCGTGAGCGTTGATGTCCTGAAAACACAGCGGGCACGGAGAGAGGACAGAGTTTATTTGTCTAACAAAATTCAAACAATCCCCAAGGACCATCCCACCTCACCTCCCCACAACCATATACGTAGTTACGTACGCACCCCCACACAACCAACCAACTCCCACTAACCCACACACACACACACACACACACACACACACACACACACACACACACACACACACACACACACACACACACACACACACACACACACACACACACACACACACACACACACACACACACACACACACACACATTTAAAAACATAGTACCATGTGTGTACTGTACATTATTTTTGCGAAAGCACCAATAGATGCCATTTGAATATGGAGGTAATTTGATCAGAAACATGTGATATTTTGATCTAGTCCTAAACTGAGGAGAGACTTACATTGTATCCCATGGTGGTTGCATAGGTGTCAGCAATCCAGGACATTTCTCGCTCTCCGGTGCTCATGTCAGGAGCAGGGACGTCGATACCGGGACCTGGACACCACAAACACCAAGGAGCAGCACTTCAGCTCACCAAGCGTACACCACGCCACGTGTGTCTCTGTGTGTGTGTGTGTGTGTGTGTGTGTGTGTGTGCGTGCGTGTCTCTGTCTCACCGATGAATCCTTTCTTGGCAAGTTCAACAGTGAATCGCCTGGTGATCTTCTCCAACTCGTTGTCCTGGAAAAGTACAACTAGAGTTGAACCACATGTTGAATCAGATTTGAACCACATGTTTACGGTAGGTGGTTTGAAATGCGATTCAAATCTGATTTATTTCCAAAGATGTGTCTGAGTCACTCTGGAAACTCAAGTTATATTGTTTCTGCTGTTCTACATGCTGCCAACCAGGTGAATAAATCACAGATTTAGGCTTTAACCTTTGCTTTTATGAACTATCCCACACCATTAGGTTCTTATGGAAGATGCTTCTAAAACATATTGCTAGTTTGACCACTTCAAACTTCAATTCATCATAGCATTTAGAGACGTACAAATATACACTTTTTGTCTTACTCCCATGATCGCCTATGGCTTAACATTGTGGGGATGTACTACTGTAACAGCCGTTACCACAGCAACCAATGCAGAAGAATTGCAGATATACTGTAGGTCGAGGATGTCTATGAATACACACAGTGACATCAGAACATAACTTGCAAATTGAATTGAAACACTGCATTGCAGTCCAGCCTAAACATCCTCCTATTTGGGAAACAATTGGATTTGCCTCTGCAGTGCAGTCTAAACAAATAAGATAATTCAAATTGAAAGGCAGGATGAGAACAAGCTGAGAGTAGAGAAAGTAGAGAAAAGAGAAGTGCAGTGACTGAGTCATCATGGTCATGGTGCAGTGGAACAGAGAGATGTCTAGATCATCTCTGAGGTGGAAACCTCCCATGTCCAAAACCCACTTTTCAAGAAATGAAAACTTGCGTTCCAGTGGATCCCATGGATTGAAGCCAATATAAAATCTCACAACAGAAAAAAGCTTGTATGCCCAAGTCCTAATGTGTGATTTGTGAAATATGAATGGTTTTCCTCCACACTAGCGCCGATTCCTAAACTATTAACACATTTATTTTAAATTGTGAGGTTTTGGTAATAATATTGTTCCTGCTGTTCTACATACCGCCATTCCAAACCAGGCAAATAAATCACAGCCTTTAACCTTTGCTTTTATGGAATATTGCAAGATCATTTTGTGTTTCCTAGTTTGACCACTTCAAATGCTCTAATCTAAGTTAGTACCCTGAAAATATCCTATCTACAAGACCTCAAAGCATTGCAGACCCATTGAGAACTTGCAGAACGGCTATTTTCACTGCGCAACACGCAACATGCTTCCATAGAAGACAAACTCCCCCCAGGGTCAGGTGTAAAGGAGCAACTTGGACACTCAGGCATGAAGGGAGCATGAGTTAAGTCCGTTGCTCTCCCCAGGTTGGCGGAGGGTGTGTAGAGCCCAGGATCACAGTAGATGATTGGCACAGGGGTGAAAAATGGGTTACAAAATCGTGGGATAAAAAATATATATATAAAAAAAGGAAGACACACTGGCTTCTATGGAATCCAAATGCCTGAAATCTGTCGTAAAAACACTGAAATATGGAGGTACAAGGTTTTCACCCAACAGCTAAAACACTAAAATATGGAGGTACAAGGTTTTCACCCAACAGCTAAAACACTAAAATATGGAGGTACAAGGTTTTCACCCAACAGCAACGCTATTAAATGTAAATGCTGTTGGTTCAGCAGTAAAGTTCCTTCACCACTCAAGCAATGGACAGCACATTGTGTGTGTGTGTGTGTGTGTGTGTGTGTGTGTGTCTGTGTAGGGGTGGGAACTTCCTCTCCATATCGCCTGGAATTAACCTTCCTTCAAACTCAGCACTCTGGGTTCCGGTTGGCATCACATTGTTTTTGTTCTGCACATAATGAGAATCAAGTACGTAGTCTCGCCAGTCACGCTATGAGTTAGAATAAAATATGGATATTCCAACACGTGCGTGCGTGTGTGTGTGTGTGTGTGCATGTAGATCAGGTCTCACATATCAGTGTTGGGGACGTGAGCAACGTGCAACAAACTGCCCGCTCAAATCTATTATTATCACTGCACCCCACAGCTGGTGCTTTTAACGACCGCATGGGTCCTGTCGCTGTGTGTGTGTGTGTGTGTGTTAGTGTGTGTGTATTACTGTACTCGCGGTTAGGGTTAGAATTGTGAAAATGGCATTCATAGAATCACCATCCATAGAATCAACGGATGCCTCAGAAGTATAGTATTTCAAAAGTGTGTTTGTGTGTGTGTGAGTGTGTGTGAGTGTGTGTGTGTGTGTGTGTGTGGGGGGGGGGGGGGTCCCTCTGTCACCTGCATGTTCAGCGAACTGTAACATTGTAAAAATGGCATTCATAGAATCACCATCCATAGAATCAACGGATGCCTCAGAAGTATAGTATTTCAAGTGTGTTTGTGTGTGAGTGTGAGTGTGTGTGTGTGTGTGTGTGTGTGTGTGTGTGTGTGTGTGTGTGTGTGTGGGGGGGGTCCCTCTGTCACCTGCATGTTCAGCGAACTGTAAAAGATTGAGTGCAAGACGGCTGGACATGTCATATGAGTAATGGGACAGCTAGGGTTTGACCCCTCCATCCTAACATGTCATATGAGTAAGGGGACAGCTAGGGTGTCACCCCTCCAACCTGGATAGTCCAGGAATGTTGTCTTCGTTTCTAGGAATCTGAGTGTTTTTGAGTGTTGCCTACAAGTACAACGTGGCTATATTTGCATGAGACCATTGTACGATGAAGTATAAAATAGGGTTAAGTCGTCACACTAATCGATTTAATAGATTAGAAACAGACTGCTACTGGAAATAAATGGACAGTTGTAGGTCTGTCACAATTATTACATAATCGCCTAATCACAATTATTTTTGCATAATCGTCAATCATTTCCATGTAGAAAAATGTCCATACATTTTCAAACAACCCGTGTTGCAAGCTTGCAGATCAACTATTTTGGAATGTTTTGGAAAGACAATTTAGAAAAAAGTATTACATTTGCATGCTCTGAATGAAGAAATAACACTAATAGGCTACCATGTCATATTAACCATGTTTATTTAAACTGTTTTGGAATAACACAGATTGCTCCAACACCTTCCTCTTTCCACTGCTGATCATGTCCAGCGCATGTAATAATTAAGCAATATCGGCAAGTTAGCTGACGCGCAACGGGGTGTTTAAAAAAAAGTGTTTGTTTGACACATGCTGGTCACCATGGGAACCAATGTCGCCGTCGCCGACAGCTGTTTGCTTAACGATTTTGACAGCTACGGCGATTGTGTCATAGCCGCCGTACTTCCGCCTAGCGGAGCCGTCCTGAAAACAGTCGTTGCTTAAAGTCCCTAGTATTGTGTACCTACAGTAAGTATTGTGTACCTACAGTAAGTATTGTGTGGCAGGCAGCAGGGAGGAAGTACTGCTACGGTTAAATTCAGCCCTACAGTAAGTATTGTGTACCTACAGTAAGTATTGTGTGGCAGGCAGCAGGGAGGAAGTAATGCTACGGTTAAATTCAGCCCTACAGTAAGTATTGTGTACCTACAGTAAGTATTGTGTACCTACAGTAAGTATTGTGTGGCAGGCAGCAGGGAGGAAGTAATGCTACGGTTAAATTCAGCCCTACAGTAAGTATTGTGTACCTACAGTAAGTATTGTGTACCTACAGTAAGTATTGTGTACCTACAGTAAGTATTGTGTGGCAGGCAGCAGGGAGGAAGTAAAGCTACGATTAAATTCAGCCCCGGAACCTGAACGTAATTGGGGTCCATTGTGCATCTGGCATCTTGTGAGAAATCTGTGTTGTCTTTTATTAACTAGTGGTTTCAGTGACACAGTAACCGGAGCCTGGGAAGATAACCGAGGGAAAGTGACAGACTAATAGAAGGGCTTTGCTGCCAAACGTTGGCACATCGCTTTATCCTTTCAAATGGAAACTAAAGCCCTGGAAATAATATCTCTTCCTCCGCTTTAGTGTCAAACACTGTGTTATTTCTCTCTGGGTAAAATACAGTGTGGCTCTTAACGGCCACAGTGCTCGCCTCACATGCATCACAGCACAGTGACTAATCTGTTAGTACTGGTATTAAGGCATTATATCAGTGTTGTCGGGCAGAAACCTCTTATTTCAATGTTCTAACTTTACGTTCTTTCGTAGATTAACACCCTACTTGGTCACACTACAGCAGCGTCAAAAGTTAGCAAATTTGCAAGCTTGAAATGCGAAGCAAAAAAAGGAAAGGAAAGGTACTATGTTTACCCAGGGTAACTGGACTAAGGAAAGGAAAGGTACTATGTTTACCCAGGGTAACTGGACTAAGGAAAGGAAAGGTACTATGTTTACCCAGGGTAACTGGACTAAGGAAAGGAAAGGTACTATGTTTACCCAGGGTAACTGGACTAAGGAAAGGAAAGGTACTATGTTTACCCAGGGTAACTGGACTAAGGAAAGGAAAGGTACTATGTTTACCCAGGGTAACTGGACTAAGGAAAGGAAAGGTACTATGTTTACCCAGGGTAACTGGACTAAGGAAAGGAAAGGTACTATGTTTACCCAGGGTAACTGGACTAAGGAAAGGAAAGGTACTATGTTTACCCAGGGTAACTGGACTAAGGAAAGGAAAGGTACTATGTTTACCCAGGGTAACTGGACTAAGGAAAGGAAAGGTACTATGTTTACCCAGGGTAACTGGACTAAGGAAAGGAAAGGTACTATGTTTACCCAGGGTAACTGGACTAAGGAAAGGAAAGGTACTGTGTTTACCCAGGGTAACTGGACTAAGGAAAGGAAAGGTACTATGTTTACCCAGGGTAACTGGACTAAGGAAAGGAAAGGTACTATGTTTACCCAGGGTAACTGGACTAAGGAAAGGAAAGGTACTATGTTTACCCAGGGTAACTGGACTAAGGAAAGGAAAGGTACTATGTTTACCCAGGGTAACTGGACTAAGGAAAGGAAAGGTACTATGTTTACCCAGGGTAACTGGACTAAGGAAAGGAAAGGTACTATGTTTACCCAGGGTAACTGGACTAAGGAAAGGAAAGGTACTATGTTTACCCAGGGTAACTGGACTAAGGAAAGGAAAGGTACTGTGTTTACCCAGGGTAACTGGACTAAGGAAAGGAAAGGTACTATGTTTACCCAGGGTAACTGGACTAAGGAAAGGAAAGGTACTATGTTTACCCAGGGTAACTGGACTAAGGAAAGGAAAGGTACTATGTTTACCCAGGGTAACTGGACTAAGGAAAGGAAAGGTACTATGTTTACCCAGGGTAACTGGACTAAGGAAAGGAAAGGTACTATGTTTACCCAGGGTAACTGGACTAAGGAAAGGAAAGGTACTATGTTTACCCAGGGTAACTGGACTAAGGAAAGGAAAGGTACTATGTTTACCCAGGGTAACTGGACTAAGGAAAGGAAAGGTACTATGTTTACCCAGGGTAACTGGACTAAGCTCAAGAACTTGTTTACAGCCAAAGCATATTGATCTGCTACTTTTGAATTTGAATCCTGAAAAGTAACAATTTTAGGTTTGGTTTCCACCCGACAGAGACAATATTAATCATGTTCAACCTGGCGTCCCTTTTTCTGGCATATATTAGTCTGTAACTACGGGTGAACATTTTAAGGGAAATTGAGACCCCATTCATTACAATGGCAGGGGTGGAGCGGTGCAGTGCGCTTCCTCCTTCGCTCTGTTTTTCCGATCGCCACTTTGGTTTTAAAGTGGATTTTCATGACAAGCAACTCGGAGGTCGGCGCAGTGGCTCTTCAAGGTTTTGTTAAAACATGCCAGTGAACTCTGAAAGACGATCGTTTAACCCAGGCATTAAAACTATTAATATCATAAGGTATAATGGAAATATTACATTGAAGTGCTCTGAGGGTGGAATGGAAATTTTTGGTTTTGCAAAGCATTGACACCTTACTTTATCCTGTCAAAATAAACACACACGCCTGAAATTGATCTCTAGACTAACCTGTGCTGGCAAGTATCTTTGCTGCACCTCTACTGACAATACTGACTCACCTCTACTACACACCTCTACTGACAGTACTGACTCAACTCTACTACACACCTCTAGTGACAGTACTGACTCACCAGTACTCACTTCTACTGACAGTACTGACTCAAGTCTTTTTTGTAGAATAAATGGGCTTGGATGGCAAAACCTAGCATAGTTAAATCCCACCAGAGTCTTCCTCTGACTCTCCTACATCGTCTCTTCCTACTGTCAGTCTCTGCTTTCCTACTGCCCGTCTCTCCTACACTCTCTGTCTCTCAGACGTCCTACTGTCCATCTCTCCTACACTCTCTGTCTCTCAGACGTCCTACTGTCCATCTCAAAACATAAACAAGGTTTCGTGGACAGACAGAACAAGGACATCAACTTACAGAGTAAAGTCTTGGGTTGATTTTAACTCCAGCTTTGGCTCCACCGAACGGCACATCTGAAAGACATTAACAACAGTTAACAACACTACTACATACAGGACACAATGATGGATGTATCTTTCTGTGTGTGTGTGTGTGTGTGTGTGTGTGTGTGTGTGTGTGTGTGTGTGTGTGTGTAAATCATTTTGTAAATGCATTCCAGTGCCCATGAGTGCGTGCTAGTATTACTATACTTGTGAGGTTGAGTAGAGTTAGGATTACATTGGGAAAAAAGATTGAGGTTAGGATGAGGCATTTAGAGGTTTAGGAGTTGGGGTTGAGCATTATGCTAGATTCATACTTTAGTTTGCGTGCCACTGTCCGACACCTGAAAATAGCAAAATTCAGTGCACGACACCAGCGTGCAAAGCAGTGAAAGCACAGTAGACAACTGCACCTGTTGTAACTACCATTGCATATTTGAGATGCATTTGCAATTGCTGTGTGTGTGTGTGTGTGTGTGTGTGTGTGTGTGTGTGTGACTCACCAACCACAGCACATTTGTATGTCATCAGAGAGGCCAGAGCCTTGACCTCATCAACGGACACATCAGGGCTGTATCTGATACCTGGAACACAACAACACCACACACACCAAAAAAATATGAATCACAATAAAGCATTCAGTATCTTTATGGGGCAGGCATAACTTAGTGGGCAGGCCATTGGCCAAACTGAATCTTAACCCATTTTGGTCGGGAACCCCTTTTGGTGTTTTTTTTAAACATTATAATTTAGCTATTGAAAAATAGCAGATCTACAAGCTCATAGCGCACCACCGAGTGGCGCGCTATGAGCTTGTAGGTCTGCTATTTTTGAAAAGTCTTGAAAATGTGTCACAGATCTTTGAATATATATCCGTCCGTGGCCCAATAGAGATAGTTCTGGGGGTCCTTGACATGAAAAAGGTTGAGCACCACTCACAGAAACATGGGTTTTTCCGGAAAATTTTAGGATTTTGAAGCCTTTTTTTAATTGAGCTTTATAAATTGAGGATACATTGAATCTTTAAATCATCAGTGTTGTTTTCCAACAGCCTGCCTGTAGCCTATTGTCCTCCTCCTATGCTGCTTCTTGCAGTTATAACGCACGCACACACGCACGAGTTATGCGACCAACATAAAACGTGGGGGAGAAGTTGACACAGATCAAATGTTATACAAGCTACATTATACATGTATTTAAAACCTTTAGGCTATGGAAACGACGTGGGTATATAAAGACTGTACGAGGCACACTTTGAGATGTGTCAAATATGAAGCCACAGTTAACACTGCCACAGTACATGTGGCAGGCTGCTTTGATTATATAACATCAAAGCCTTGCAGTTGACCAGAGGAATGTTTGCTGCCGTGATGGATGAGTTTGTGTACAACTGTAGTACCCACAGACAGCTGTAGTAGACACACACCGAGAAGACACGCCCATATAACTGAATGATCAGGGAACAAATATCTCAAGCAACCTCAAGTAATGGGTAACTATACCTTTCTTAAACTCTATATTGTGATCGTCTCTGTTGGGTGGAAACATGTTCAAAACTGTTACTTTTCAGGATTCAAATTCAAAAATAGCAAAATAGCAGATCTACAAGCTCACTGTAGGATGATCAAGTATAGTATGGCGTATACAAAAATACACAAAAAAACTCAACGAGTGGCTGGCCAACGCTGAAGCCACGCTACCCTACTGGACAAAGCTGGAGCGGCAGAACGTGGACGGTGGACGGACAGACGTTCAGTGACGTCATGACGCAAAAGTTGACCTCAAAGTTGAGCCCCAGCACGAGCCAACCATGGTTCAACAATGGTCAAACGCCACTGTTCCATTGAAATGAATAGCTGGGGGGCGGGGTTGTCCGCCCTCTAGATATATTAAAACTCTATATGGATCTCTTTGCCCGCCTATTCGTGTTCCGAATGTCCAATTATGCCATTAGAAGAGGGCTGCTAGGGTTCATGTGGTTAAAATAATGTAACCGAGAATTCTTAGCTCTGTCAATGTCCCCTACCTGCATTACATCTTCCTACTCTCATACCCGATAACCTCATTGGCTGCCATTTCATTGCTCTAAGGAGTGGATGGATATCTCATTTTGGAATCAAACTCTCTGAATGGAACTAAAATCTAAGATTCCATGACTCATTGATATAATAAGAGGATGCATGTGCTGTGGCTAGGGGTTAGATCAAGTCATCTCTACTATCTCTCCCTTCCTCCTAGAGTCTGTTCATTTTTGTGTGTACAGTACGCATA
This sequence comes from Protomyctophum bolini, assembly GCF_963924005.1. Classification (NCBI taxonomy): domain Eukaryota; kingdom Metazoa; phylum Chordata; class Actinopteri; order Myctophiformes; family Myctophidae; genus Protomyctophum; species Protomyctophum bolini. The sequence goes on along the minus strand of NC_137875.1, from coordinate 9,412,777 downwards.
GTACAGTACAAAGTATCTGTACTTTCTACAGTCAGTCTCTCCTATATATCTATATCTCAGCTTTCCTACTGTCTGTTTCAATAAGGAAACAAACAAATCACGCTGACTGGATTGTTCCAGTGCTGTTTTGACACAGGAGGGAACCCCAGGGGGAGGGATTCCAAAGTGATGACCTACATTTGTCTTCATCCCGAGAAGACCACACATTCACAACTCCATTTTGCGTCAAGACAAACAACACGCTGGAGCTTTTTTAATCGAACAAAAAAGCGGAACACAATGGAGGCAGCTGTGGTTGAAAGTGTGGTTGGTGAAATACAGTAGGAACAATGGAAGTGAAGAGAGAATGAAGGGAAACAGGGGAAAACAGAGGGAGAAAGGCAGATGGGAGACAAAAGGTAAAGGCTAAAAACAGTAGAGAACAGGGGAAAATAATACTGAAAGGCGTGTCGCTTGCCAAAAGAAATAAGCTATGCGAGACGTTGTTACTCGTGTAATAGCTTGTACATCAGTTCGATTTTGGCAAGCGAGACTGCCATAGTACCACAAATTACACTTTAAGAGAGGCTTGTGTGTATATGGATGAAGGTGATCAAACCACACCCCATCCTCTGTAAATGACTCACTCACAGACGGAGAGCCCACCAAACCCTCTCAGAGAGAACCAGTGGGATGGAAAATGGGTGTGGACACACACACACACACACACACACACACGAAAGCCTTCTACTATAATTCCATAATTGCTTGCCACTGCTCCCATGAATAAAAGGCCTACTATAACTTCACTTCTTCATCTAACACTGCATGTATTACTAGAAAGAGAGGGAGGTAATGCTAAAATAGTGGCATTATAAATGGTACCACACATTGAATTGAGCAGCCAGAACCAAGGAGGTCCCCAGATGATTTAGCTAAATTCACAACATTGTTTTCTCACTCAACAGTAAACAAACCAACATACAGTATACGTGTATACATGGTATCTTTTTAATACCTCTAAAATGAAAAATATAAACTAATAATAAGACCATTACTAAGTCAAATGTAAACAACAAACTATACTATAAAACAATTGCCATTGTCAAACAGCCGATCTACAAGCTGTCAAGTTCACAACCTGCTTTGCTTGTGAGCTTAGTTAGTTTGGTTATTATCAACAATATTAATCTGTGGAAACGAGTAAATCAAAATGTAATGCCTCAACTCCTACAATTCCCCAGTTCATATATGATTCACTATCACAGCCTAAAAAGGTTGGGAAGCCTTACTCAAGTCTACAGGTCTGTATGGGTCAGCATCAGGACAGAGAACCTGAAACGTCTGTGGAAATCTAAAAATGGTCACTTACAAACCTAACGGCCACCGCTTTGAAAACGGATCATATCCCCGTTCCAATAATATGAAGTAAATAAGTAAGTAATGGCCATTGGGAACCAACAGCCATGAGGCCCATAGGTCAGAAACCCATCTCATATTTCTGTAGCGTGAGGCAGCTCGATGTACTGTACAAGTACAGCCCCTGGACTGGACATGACACTCACGCTAGTATGTCTATGTCACAGGGACTTACCCCCAATACATTCCTTCACGCAGAGTGCCAAGCAGGGTACCGTTTTTATAGTCCTTGGCATGACTTGGCCCAGGGACTGAATCCTTCAGGGCAGACACTCTATCCACATGGCTACTGAGCTGGTTTCCCCCAATGGACTGCCCTTAAGTCATTGCATTGGTAGTACTGCAACTGCATTGCTGTTATCGTTAAAAAGCTCTGAATTGTAGTAATAACTTATTTTAAAGCCCAGTCATTACATTTAGACAAATCAAATGAATGGTATTTATAGTACATTTAGTATTTGACTGTTGACAGGGCCAAGGGCATTTAAGGTACGCTGGAGTGAGAGTGTACATGTGTCTGTGCACACGTGTGTGAGATGTTACGTACTGTACGTGTGTGTGCGCATGTGTCTGTGTGGTATTTTGAATGGGGGTGTAGAGTAGACACAGAGGACCGCCCCACAAGCGGATCCTTTCCCTACAGTCAAAGCACTTCATTGAATTGTATACTGGCAGATAATTGGTTGGTGCATTGCATTGGGTGTCAAAGTCAGGTCCGGGGCGGAAACCACCTGGGCGGACCGGACAAATTGAACCAAATGGACCATTACATCCATTAGGTTCAATTTGTACACTCTCAGAGTTAAATTAATACAGAGGATTTTTGGGCTTGCCAAATCATCGTTGGTGCATTCATTGCAACCTGCCACGTCTGGCTGCTCCGCTGCTGAACTGGTGACAACACACACACAAACGACAAATGATGGATGATGTGGTTTTAGTACACAACTCAGCCCTGCTAAACAAATCCACAGGTGCGTACTGTAGTATAACAGGACTGTCAGCATTCCTGTCCAGGGTGGAACGCTCACCACTAAAATAAAATGGATCGATGGGTAAAAAAACGAGAAAGAAAATACACCTACACACTCACACACACACACACACACACACACACTCTATTAGGCTACATCTAAAAGGTTCAACTAGCAAGCGATCAGCATTTGCATTTCAAGCCCTCTTCTCTGATATGCTCTTATCCATAGCAACTTAACAGAACAGCTGAGTATACAACAGTAGCTGCAATTTTCTGCAGTAGTGGAAAAAGCTGCAATCCCTCATAGATGACATTTTAATTTCATCCGTGGATACCTTCCTAGTATCTACAAAGTGTTGTTTTACCGTTTTATTATATTTATTCTACCGCTAGGCATGCAAAGTGTCACATTTACATTTACCCAAAATTAATTTAATATTATAATTTCATTTTTAGATAAACAGTTGTTTGTTTTCTTTTGCACAACTGTAATACCTATTATTAATTACATTCTCTACAAAGTACTGGAATTGTATATTTACCGGTACATACACACATATACATTACATACAGTACACACATATCATAGCAGTGTTCCATTTCTATGTCTCATGCTCTTGGATACTGTGTGTTTCACACTGACATCAATAAATAATCTCTCTGTTAAGCATTTAATGAGCAACCAGCAGTAATATGTACGAGGTCAGAAGAACCACAGTGTACTTGAGCCTAGAGACTGACCAAGAGGAATGAATGAATGAATGCAACACCTAGAAATTATGCATCTGACAATGTGTCACTAATTATCACTGCAATTTTGTGAATTGAAACCATATAAAATCCTAGGCCATTTCACCTAAAATTAGTGTTTAATTCTGCACATCTGAAATAGGCAAACTATGAATAGACCAGTGGTTCTCAAAGTGGGGGACCGCCAGAGGAAGGGGTTCCAGGGGGTCGCCAGCAGAATAAGTGAATCAATAGTTAGGAGGAACCAAATGGACCTAATTTACAGGTCTGTAACTCTGTCTCAGATAGTGTACAAATGGAAACATTTATTTTGGTTCCATTTGTACTCATTTTGTCCTTGAAATTAAAAGGTTTGAGAATCACTGCTTTACACTTTACTTTATCTTGAGTTTGTCCTCCCAGTGACATCAGGTCACTCTACTCCCTGTGGTGCTAAATACAGCTCAGTGAAATGATGTAAGGGAAATATATATAGCATGAGATCCGCTTGACAGCAGATACTGTGAGAAGACATATTTCATAATCACAAAGTCCCTTCACGCACAGAACAAACTATTATAGCGCTAATTAGGAATTCATATTAAGACAACAGCATTTACACCCACAGACAACATTTAATCAACTGCCTGAATAAACATGCAGAACGTATTAGTAAGGCACGTGTCACGTCTTATTTACAGTAGGATTGTACAGTTACCATTAAGCACCAGCAGCAAAGTGGGATTTTGAAGCAACTTTCTACAGAGACATTGACTTTAAGTACCGGTATGTCAATATTTAGAGAAAATGTTTAACTTCATGCATGGGGTGAATGAATAGCATACGGTATAGACTGCTCTGCCTCTGTCTCTGTCCATGCAAATTATTAGCCTGGAAGGCGAAGCTGAAGGTAGCCATAATAAACTAAAGTAACAACGTTGTACAGTATGGCACAAACAGGTGTTATACCAAAATGGACAACCCATCAGATATGGTGACTCCAGAGGTCACTGTTTTGCTATTTCCAGAGCCATACAGCTGAGAGAGTTACGCCATTGAGGGGTCAGAAAACAGCGCTCAAGCGCTGTTCATGCAGCCCTGGAGTGTGACAAGCTGGAGTTTGAAAAACATTGTTTCAATGGCGCAGATATCAGCAATTATAGGCATGTGTGCAACATGACAACTGTTTTAAAGTATTGCACAGTAACTAAAGTCTCTGTAATGTTTATGTTACTTTGCTATTACAAAATAATTATCTAAAATAAAGAAATGTTAGATCATTAAAGCTGGGCTGTTGGCTGAGTCTATAGAGTTATAAAGTATAGAGTGAGGACCGGAGCGAAGCCCCCTCACCCCCTAGCCCTTCTGGGGCCTTGCCTGAGTCCAGTGTATTCTGCCAAGTTGCCAACTTCCGGTCCGTGACTTCCGGTCCATAACGCCTAGCACTTCGCCAATAGATGTCTATGTAGAAGAGCCGCCATTGGACTGGTCCCATGAACGTGAACGGAGTTGTCGTAACTCTGTCGTATTTCAATGGCTCTGGCTATTTCAATAAATTGCTGAGCAAGAATATGGCAGGTTTGTAGTTTGACCCTCCAGAAAAAACATGATTATTAACGTGATTCATTGCATAATCTAAACGCATATTTTATCGTTCCTGCATATTTTTTTTACTTTTTACTTTTTTTACTTTTGCAAGTTCCCGCATTTGTTGCAAATTCATGCAATTCCATCGCATAAATTCACATAAAATCCCACATATTCCATTGCATAATCTAGAACTTTTTGCCTGCAAAATCAAGGAGTTTTGCACACATAATAAAGGCCAGCATTTTTCTGGAGGGGCTACAAGTGCATCTGAAGGACTATTATGGTTTCTCTGATGAATTCTCTGATGAATTGAAAATGGTGGACACTGTTGTAAACAAGTGTTAGTGATTAATCATGGTTCGTCCACAAAGTAACATATTTTGTATTGAAATTAGCCCTGGTCCAGTGCTTACAGCGAGTTTCTCACTGTAAGCACTGTACCAGGGCTACCGGTATATTTAATGAAATGTACCCATTCCATTCTGCATACTGTGAAATACACAATTCAATCAATGCCATATGAGATAGGCTGCAGGCAGACTACAGGCAGACCAATTTCTCACAAGTTTAAAACTTGTGAGAAATTGTGACACCTTGCACAAAAAAGAACAACTTGAACTTGCTGCATATATATATATAGTAGTAGTAGTATTTTTTTTAATAAATAGGCATGATTTATTTTAAACATCCCGTGAAAGGCCTCACTCAATTCCCCGGGTCACCAATTGTGGTGTAACTTCGGTGCCAATGCCATGCCAACACTTGTCCTCCTCCGAGCACTCCTCCAAGTAACTTTGGACCACTTAAACAATATTAAATAAACAGCAAAAGACATCTATTATTATTTACCTCCCTTGCAGGGCGTGCGGTGCTGGCTGTGCTGGGCCCGATAGCCCTCCACCACCTCCCACTCGCCGTTGTCCCTCTTGATCGGGAAGCAGACGCTGAGGACGTGGTTGCACGGCTTGATGATCTTCAGGATGCCCCGCACCCGGTGCCTCTTCTGCTCCGGCGTGTCCTTGGTGTGCAGGTCCTCCACCAGCTTGTCCTCCACGATGGCCGCGCCGCGGTCGAAGAAGCCCTCCACCATGGTGAAGAAGTTGGGGTCGTCGTCCGCGCCGTCCACCGCCTGGCTGTAGCTCCGGAGCTTCGGCAGCGAGGACGACACCGCCGGGAGGAGAGCGGCCGAGTCCCCCGCGAGGAGGGAGCCCGCACCCCGGGTGAGCAGCTCACCGAAATACCGGTACATTTTTATTATCCGTTTCGGGGCGAGTTTTTACCGAGACGAGGGGGGTTATGAGTGTGCTAACTAAGGTTCTCAAATGAACCCGTAAAAAGGGAGGAAACTTAAGGAAAGGAATGAAAAAACAAGACTGCTATGACGGGGCGGGGGGAACAGAAAATGTGACCGCAGAGAGAGGCGTCCCGTTCCGCATTGAGAGTACTGCTCTGCTGCTCTACCGTCCATTTCCTGGATCCACAACTAAACTGGGGACAGTGGAGATCCCATAGGCCGGAGGGACGCTCCCCAGCTGTGATTGGCTGGTTTAGGCTCTACAATGTCAATGTACTGTATATTGATTGATTGATTGACAGACAGATTGGAGAATTACAGTACATTTCAAGCACAACTCAATACAAAACTGTGGACGACACCATAAATCATTACATTACACTTGTTTACAATAGGGTCCACCATGTTCAATTCATCATAACATTTAGAGATGTACACATTTATATACACTTCTATAATAGCCAAAAACAGGTAAAAAGGGGAGAAAAAAACAAAACGTATACAGTGAGTGGAAAAAGGGGTGGGTGAGGGAATCAGATTTTACGGGGGCCAGTTTCGAATTGCAGCTTTTATTAAAAACATGATTACGTGCAAAAAAGCTTGCATAAATGGTTCATTAATTTTTAATACAGTTGTAGCAGAGTAGCCTGAAGCCAAAATAATACCTCCCCCTGGGGCCCTGGCCATGGGACTTGTCTGTAACTTTAATACTGTGATAGTATCAAATGGGGGTATGGACTAATGGGGGACTATAGGGCTCTTCAACAGGGCCCCTAGGGGGTCCTCAGTTACTACCAGTGGCAGCCAAATCTTTGTGTGATGGGAACTTGTAAAGCACCCAGTCGGTAACGATGGAAGTTGGAGATCCATGCCCCACCCACTATACTTTAATTTGTCATAAACATGCCTCTTTTTTAAACAAGGGGGGCATAACAGTACAAACACACATGTTTTACTTTAACATACCATATCCAAAATATTTGTAATAACCATAATATAATTAGGGTTGTTGTCGGAAATCAGGGACGATCATTTTCAAATGATCGGATCGGGAGCCAAAAAACGTCCCTAGTATCAATATTGTATCCATAGCATGATATTATTAAAACAACTCATCTCTTAATTACAGCATTAATCTCTGTTGTCCAATCTGTTTTCTTTTTCTTTCTTTCTTTCTTTCTTTCTTTCTACTCTCAGGATTAGCCAACATAATAGAATGATGTAAACTGGAATATGAATACAATGTCACACAAAGTCAAAGACACAATAATGTTATATAAGTACTCCCGAAAAAGTGTACACAGTGTTTTAAAATAACTACACAAACATGTACTCAAGTACTTAAGTATACAAATTTGAGGTATTTTTACTTTCTTGTGCGCGTACATCAGCTATTTTCAAAATATTGTTTTATACATTTTGCGATACACTTCTACTTTTAACAGAATAGTACTACATTGCAGTATTGATACTTTTACTTAAGTATAACATGTGAGTACAGTACTTCCATCACTGGTTACTTTACACCACAGCTTAAACATAAAGCCTTGTTTGCATGTGCAGGTGCACAGTGTGGTCCATGTGTGCACGTGCAGTGTGATCTACTGTCTGTGTGCACACCACGTGCAGCGGAGTAGTATTCCATATGTTGTTGCTCTCAGCCAGTCAACCAACCAGCTCCTCTTACAACACCACCACCAGGCTAATTACTTTTTATGAGGCACGACTCCTGCAGCCAAAATCCCATTTTCTTTCCCTGCATTAAAAAACTCAATATATTTCCAATAAGTTTTAAATACAAAATAAATAAGACAAAAAACAAACAAACACGATTATGAAATTATGACCGATATCCCATTATTTGTAGGGTCATATCTGCCGATACCGATTCTGACCGATTCCGATATACAGTAGGACCACAATGGAAACAAGCCTAGGCCCTCTAGGGGCTTGGACCAAAGCCTGTTAATAAAGTATTCAATCAATCAATAAATAGCATAATGTACTCTTTTCCAAGTGTCTGTTTTCACAACTGAATGACTACTGAATGAGATGAGTACACAAATTAAATTAAATGTAGACATTATTTTCATTTTTATTATTTTTTGCTGGTGAAAACCGGCAAAAAAAATATCTGTATTATTTTGACACCGTTCCGATACCGATATGGTATATGGCCAATTTCCGATTATGCTACCGATTAATCGTGCATCCCTAAAACAAACAAATTCCGTAAAAATAAAATAATTAAGAAGTAGTGAAAATCTTTGTAGTGCTTGTAGATTTTACCACTGCTATTTTCACTAGTTTGGGTCCCGGGCAAACCTCCTAATCTCCCTGTTGTGGGTCTTGACCTGAAACGTTTGGGTCCATAGTTTGGGTCTATTGTCCAGTCAGAACTGGACTATAGTTACATAACAAAGGGGTTAGCTACACATTAAGTGCTGCCCGTCCGTGGACCTGTCCTGTCTCTCTAACTGTGAACCTTCTGACCACTAAAGATAATAACACAGCAGTTTCGTGTCCTCTTCCTTTTGGAAGGGATCCAGTGCAAACAGCTCAGCAGGGGGATTTCTAGTAAGCTTATGTCTTACACATTAGTCCTGTAGTACATATTAATCCATGTTACTTTTATACAGGGTTTATACATTTTATTTGCCCGTGGACTGTGGTGCAGCACGTACGCACGCACGCACGCACACGGCACATGCACACATAGAGAGAGAGGAACTGTAAGTCACAGAGGTCTCTGCAGATTGGGTCTCAAAAGACGGCAGACAAAACAAGTCATGTCATAATGGAGGAAGCAGGCAGACATGCACTGGAGCTGTGCCAAACCAGGGACACATCGTCGTCGCTGTCAGGTGGAAACCTTGTATGTCCAAAACTGTTACTTTTCAGGAAATAGGAAAAAAGTGAACCTGTGTTCCAATTGATCCAATAGTTATTATATTGTTGCTGTCATGCATAAAGCTCTTATCTCCATATTCTAACTTTTTGTGTTTTTCCATGAATCTTACTTGATCATACTACAATGTCACTCAAAAGTAGCAGATCCACAAGCTCGAAAAACTCGAAGCTTTTCAGCTTGTAGATCTTATTTATCTTATTTTATTTGAATCCTGAAAAGTCAAATTAGTTGACATATTATGAGGTTTTCACCTGACAGAGACGATATAGTCACAAGCTCTTCTTAATACCTTTCATTGATTTAATTTGTATAATACTCATAGACACACTTAACACCATCGGGGACCATGGCGTAAATCACAGTTCAAGTGCACGGTCATGTGCCCGAGACGGAGATTGATAATCTCCGTCAAATGAGTGCTATGAAAACTGTTCCATCGTCAGCAAGCCTAGAGGCGCTTGCTGACATGGATTAAATAGGCCCGGGCCATCAAGGTGTACCACTTTCACTTTCAAAATGTCTCAAATAAATAAATACGGAAATAGCAGATCTATAAGATCTACAGCGCGTCACGATGAAACACATTGCGAGCTTGTAGCTCGGCTATTTCCACTGCTTTTGTGTGACACACTTGTATGATGAAGTCACTGACAAATGGATGAACAAACATAAAACATACTCTAGGAATATTAGATACAAGGATACAAGACAGCAACGATAGAGTGCTTTTATCTGGACACAGGAAGTTCTTATTCTGCACCTCTCAGCTAAAACATGCTGACCTGACTTTGAACCATACCTTACAACACACACACACACACACACACACACACACACACACACACACACACACACACACACACACACACACACAGTCTTACATACATTTAACACATGCATGCACATGCGCACACAAACATGCACGCCAAGTACCTCAATATTGATATTCTGATGATATTTGTAGTATAATTGTACAGTATATCGATTTTCTTCTTTCTTTTCAAATATTGCCCAAACCTTGGTATCGATATGGTACCAAAGGAAATCCAGTATGTGTGTGGCCGCTCTGCTCTTGACATTGAGCCAGTAAATACCTCATGTGTGTGACGTGTTTGATCTGCTGAAATTCCAGCCCATGAGCAGCACCTCACTACAACTACAACTACAACTACAACTGGGCCTAATTCATGAGCACCTCACTACAGTCTACAGGGGGCTCCGAGGGTAGAGCACCTCACTACAGTCTACAGGGGGCTCCGAGGGTAGAGCACCTCACTACAGTCTACAGGGGGCTCCGAGGGTAGAGCACCTCACTACAGTCTACAGGGGGCTCCGAGGGTAGAGCACCTCACTACAGTCTACAGGGGGCTCCGAGGGTAGAGCACCTCACTACAGTCTACAGGGGGCTCCGAGGGTAGAGCACCTCACTACAGTCTACAGGGGGCTCCGGGGTAGAGCACCGCACTACAGTCTACAGGGGGCTCCGGAGGACACAATCAGTTTTTTTTGCTTCAATCCATGTATAGTTTCATAGCCTGTAACTCAGTCCAATGCAGCACAAAAAGAATCATACAAATTACAAATGAATAAAAATCTCAACGGATAAGGAAGGCGACCGTGACAATCAAATAATTTTTTAATGCATTAAAAAAACCACCCCATTCCAGGCAGTGCTTATATAAGCACATGAACACAAAAAGGGCTTAAAACATGCAGACTACTCAGGCAATGCTTTTTGAGTTAACAACTCTCCCTCAGGCAGCAAATGCAGTTTTTTGGTGTTTTATTGTTTGCGCTCATGTGCCTAGTTAAACGCTGTGATTTCTTTTTTGCATTTCTACAGTGGCCTACCGGTATATATCATAACTCATCACACGTGTGTGTGTGTGTGTGTGTTGTGGGGGAACGGGGGGTCACATGTTGTCCACAACATGTGCAAGAGGCCCACGTGTTCACTGGATAACCTCTGACCCCTGAAGGCCTGAACTGGTTAGCCCATCATCAGTAGCCTCGGAAACCCATGGATCTACAGCACTGGGATCCCTTGACTCCTTCAAAATCGCTCTCAAAGGGCAACTACGGACGGCTGCAATTCGAAACTGGCCCCCGTAAAAATCTGAATCCCTCCCCCACACCGCCCACCCCTTTATCCCCTCACTGTATATGCTTCTTTTCCATTTTTACCTCCTTTATGATGAATTCCTGTTCTGTTCTTTGACTATATAGAAGTGTCTATTTGTACGTCTCTAAATGTTTTGATGAATTGAACAAGGTGGACCCTCTTGTAAACAAGTGTAATGCTTAATTGGGTCGTCCACTCACAGTTAACAGTCTTTGTATTGAGTTTGTGCTTGAAATGTACTGTAATGCAAACATGCAAACTGTTAATAAATATTTCAATCAATCAATCAATCAATCAATCAATGGGTCCCAAACACCGGGTCAGGACCCATTTGTGGGTCGCGGAAAGGTTTTTATGTTCTTGTAGGCAGCTCTTTGATGATTATAGCCACTTGCCTATAGCATCTCTTGCCTGCATGGGGCTAACAGTCAGCAAAGATGAACCAATAATCCACGAGCTCACATCGTTGTAAATTGTCTGTTGTCCGTAAACATATTTAGTGTAGTGAGAAAACAAGAGGTGCCCTACAGTCCTAGTACAGAGCCCTTGCGAATCCAGTCAACTAAGTACGTATAGGGTCATGACGTGACATTATACATTGAACCTGTTGAGCTTGTTGTGAGTGGTTTGTTAGTTGTAGGCTCTCGTTCGTTCCCAGGTTCTTGTAATACCAGGGATGTGAGTTAGTTCTGCTGTTGCCCTGGTACTGGTACTACCATACTGGTACTGGTACTACCGTACTGGTACTGGTACTGGTACTGGTAAAGAGCCAAATACTTACTATGTAAAGCCCAAACCACACCAAAGGGTTGGGTTGGGAACTTGGGACAAAACGCTTTTTTTTAAGGTAGACCACACCAATGCAACTCATTGAAACAGCAACTCAATGAGTTGCATTGGTGTGGTTTACCTTAAAAACAGTATTGTCCCAATCTGACCCTAGTGTGGCTTTGCGAACGAATACATTTTTTATTGATTATTATAAAAGAATAAATGGTGAAATGGCATATCTACAAGCTCCCAAGTTGTGGGGTTTGAGCTTGTAGATTGGCTAGTTTAGCAAGACATTGTACAAGTTTAGTCCATTCTAAAATCACTTGTGTTTTTGATTCATCGGTATACATTTATTTCTACTCAATTATTCAAAATTTCAAACAATCAAAAACGTAATCGAAAGAATGATCGCTTAGAAGTCAACCGATAGTTGCCATCCTTTCCGTCTCTCCCTATCTATGTCTCACTCTCTTCTATTCATCCAGACCTATTGCAAGAGAGTAGTGCATGTACCATCATCAATCCATAAGTCCAGTCAATCTAAGCTGACTATGGCCGTTTTTAGCCCAAGGAGTGTTTTTCTGGTCTACAAAGCAGTGAGCAGTGTACTGTCTGTGTATTCTGGTCTACAGAGCAGTGTAATGTCTGTGTATTCTGGTCTACAGAGCAGTGTACTGTCTGTGTATTCTCATCTTGGATTGACTGGCCTACAAAGCAGTGAGCAGTGTACGGTGTACACAGTGTACTGTGTACTGCAATGTACTGTACTGAGCAGTGTACTGTCTGTGTATTCTCATAGTGAAGAAAAAGTAGCCGTTGAAGGACTGCAGAACATTAAGCCGAGTAATTGTGCTCTTTTATCGTTTCCATGTGTGAGAGGAACATAACATTCTTCCTGGTACATTCATGTGGACAATCACCATTTAGTTTTTTCGCTGAGTCATGATGGTGTAGTGTGTAACATGATTCGCCAGTGTGATAGAAACAGAATCTAGGGTAATTCATCATACACAATCATGTTATACAAGTCCCTGGCCCAGGTGCAGCAAACTAGCAGTATCAGAACACTGGTTATGCTGCAAAAGCTCTGCTTACGTATTTGCACGCTGTCAACATTAATGCAATGGAACATTTATCTCATTTTAGATTTCCTCTCCTCTCCAGGTCACCACCACCATCACTGTCCCCAGTAAACGGCAGTATTCCCTCCCTGCCTCGGTGTGTCACCGACGACATTGTTCAACTTCAGCATGTCAGACAAGAAGCCAAAGATCCATGTGTTCATGGGGCCCCCCCGCCTCCCTGCCAGCCCAGCCTCGGTGTGTGAGGTTGGGGAGCAGGGGGAGGAAGTCCCCCCTTGTCCTTGGAGGACGATGGGGCTCCACTGGCATGAAGGTAAACTCAGGCCCAGGACGGCACAGAGCTCCGAGAAAGGTTATTATTATAGCTTTGTTTTATTTCGGTTTGACTTTTTGTTTTACAGTTTACCGGGTTCAAACATTTCAGTTTGAACGGGTTTAGTGTTAGTTTTAGGGTTAAGGTTTCGGACAGGATGGATGGATAGGTATCCACCCAACCTAGGCTTTACAGTATGTATGAAATATTGACATTCTATGATTTAGTTAGACACGCAATAGTATTTCAGTCTCATATTTTTTTTGTAAAACCTTGTTTTTATTTTCAGTTATATCTAACATACTTTGTTTATTTTTTTCCCTCAATTCTAGTTTTCATCTTTTCGTTTACAATACGTATAAGAATAACCGTGGTGTCCAATAATGGTTTCCAGATAAGGAAGAGCAGCATCACCCCAGCACCACCACGCCGACCGAACAACAACCAGCGGGGAGTTTAATAACAGGTGATCAGGAGGAGGAACGATGCACTGCAGCTGCAGTGCATGTGTTCATGGGGGCCCCTCCTGGTGCCTCTGCCAGCCCAGCCTCGGTGTGTGAGGCTGGGGAGCAGGCTGAGGAAGAGCCCCCTGGTCGGTGGAGGACCATGGAGCTCCGCTGGCTTGGCGGTAAACTCAGGCCCAGAATGGCACGGAGCACTGAGGCAAACCAATGTTCAGCCGTCCAGCATGGTCAGCAAGGTTATTATTTACAATGTCTCCTTACTTTTTACTCTTTCTTTGAGTTTAGTTTTAATTTGATTGTTATGTGAATTGCTGGTTTGGTTCAGCTATGAATAATTCTTAAATACACAGACCCTTATTATATTAGTTTGGTAACCGGAACGCTCGTCCCAAAACACGCTCTCCCCTATTGTTTTCCGCGGACCGTTTGCCCCGGGCGAGCATTGAGGCGAGCATTCTTGTAGTTTTAGTATTTTATGGTATTATGGAGTATATACATATATCCAATTCAAAAATATCAGAAAGATTATAGTGTAATATACCAGAAACCATAAAAATATAGTACAGGTATCTCTAGTTTCAGTTAGGCCTAATATCTTTAGTAGTTAATTTCAGTTAGGCATAATAACCTTGATTTCCAATCCCTTCCAGATAAGGAGAACCAGCATCCCACCGGCAGCAGCACCACGACTGAGCAACCTGCCAGGAGTTTGACAATAGGTCAGGACGACGACCGTTTAATTACAACCGAGGAGGCGGTTCTTCTGCACGCCAAGAAGGTCGACCAACCGAGGAACGTAGAGGAGGAGGAGCCATGCTCGGAGTCCATTCACGAGTACCTGGACAGTTGCTTCCCTTTGGGACAGCCCGACCCAACCTCCTCCGCGAGGAGGGTCATCCCCTCTCTGTCCATCCAGACAGACTTCCTCTGCTCGTGGACTCACAGCCAGGCCTTGATGCTGAGAGGCAGACATGGCGGCCAATCAGGACGCGGCCCCGGCGAGACGACCTCGACGTCTGCGACGTGCAAAGCTCCGACCGGGACGCGTTCACAGACTCCACCTGAACAACACGCTCCCAAAGCTCCGACCGGGACGCGTTCACAGACTCCACCTGAACAACACGCTCCCACGGTTATCACGCCACCTCCACAAACCCCGCCCAAACAACCTTCGTCCATGCACTCCCCGCTGACGCCCCAAAAATACTACTCCTCCACCTCCCCTGAGCTCTATAGTGAGGAGATCTCCGCCTCCGCAACTCCGTGTTTTAAAACTCCACCTAAACGCTCCGGCGCCACACCTACGTCCGTCTCCTCAAGTACCCCTGAACTCTACAGGTGATGGAAGTCAATAGCTATTTATTTCCGTAATAATTTTTTCTTTCATTCTTAATCTTCTTTTTTACTGCCCCTTCTATGTTCTTATTCTTGATTTAACTGCATAGTATAGTATGTTTGCTTGTGTTCGTATCTATGAAACAATTTGTCAACTTGCTTTTGAAAAGCGCTATAATACAAATGAAGTTTTATTCTTGTCATTACAGCCCAGAAGCCTCCAGTCAGTCTCCCAGGAGGCAGGCTAGTAGCCACCCAGGCTCCATGGAGCTCTTCTCTGAGCCCATGACGGCCAGCCTGGTGGTGGCGGCGGAGGCACAGCAAGGGGGTGTGATCCTGGAAGTCACCCCGGACGGGCTGCTCTGCTCCCAGCAGGCCGAGGGGAGAGGCGGGGTGCGGGAGAGGGGTGCAGCAGCTGGACGGGAGGGGGTGGCGGTGGCGGGAGGAGGTGACTCAAGGGTGTTCAGGTTGACTCCTCCGTCGCCTCCTCGTCCTCGGAAGTGTCTCGCTAAGTCACGCTCTCCTCCGTCCAAATCCCCCGACCGCAAGAGAGCTCGAATGGCTCCGAAGGTCACTGCAACTGAAGCGCGTCCGGAGCCACCTGTGGCACCGGTCGTCAGGTACGATTCTGGCCTCATGCTCCTTGTGTTTTATCACTGCCCATGCACGATCGTTTGTTTCGGAGGCTCCTCTGCCATGGAAAGAAGCCAATAAACATATTAGACTTTCAAAACAAATGTTCAGATTTGATACATATTGTTGGCCTTCAAAACTCACGGTCAGTATTGTGTATGTTCTGTCTATAGGTGTGACACTTCAGCGGTGCAGACTGGCATCACACCACACGCTCCTACAACACTGTTGGTGCGCTGCGTTTCTCCAGGGGTCAGATACTCTGTCCTAGTGGTCGTGGTCCACCCATGTCACCTGAAGGAGGTCCAGGTTGGTTCTCTGTTTGTTTACGGAAAATAGCTGAGAACTATAGGGGTTTTTAAAGTTTTTAAAAAGATAGCGATGCAATGATTTGTGAACTTGTAGATTGGCTATTTTGCTATTCGTCCTATACCTTACAGTACGTGTCCTTTTTTAAAGAAATAATAACCTGTTTCTATGGATCCAATTATTAGTCATTATTTATTTAGTCACAAGCTCTTGTTAATATTAGATAGTCAAATATTTTGACTACTTTTGTGGGACAGTTTTGGAATGCCAAAGTAGGGCATTAATTTACAAAAAATACATGTATGGAGAGAGATATTTGTTCAAGGATTCTGCTCGACAACGAAGCGTGATTGATTGATTGGTTGATTGATTGATTGAAGGTGAAAAGGGGGGTGCTGGCAGGGACTAGCATTCCCCTGGCGTCCATCGTTGTGACGGACCAATCAGGCGCTGAGATGAAGGTGGTGCTATGGCGACAGGCGGCGTTCTGGGCCCTGACCGTCTCACCTGGAGATGTACTGCTCGTCAAAGGTAGGGCTGTTAAGTTGACCAATAATTGTCACACAAATAATTGTGATTGACGATTTTAATTGTGTCTTAGACATTGCACAGAATGAACATAATGAATACAAATGTTCAATTTCTGTTTGGCTTTTAGGCGTTGCAAACACAAATTCCACAGGGAAAATGGGTAAAATAACTGAAATATACTAAAAGTACTGACATATTTACTCGTTTTATACTAAAGAAAGTCTAAATGTTGTACTTCGTAAGTGGGTATATTTCTGCTTTTTTTATATATTTGAAAATGTAAAAATTTTACAACATGAAAACGATGACTATTTATATGCAAAATAATTGTGTCAGGCCTAATCACAGGTTACCCGTAACCGTAAACCAGTGGTTCTCTACCTAGAGGCCGGGGGCCCACTGGTGGGCCGTGAGGGTATTGGCAAAGTACAATACGAAACAGTAATTGGCAAAATAGTACGATTTAAAAGAAAATGCAACCCATCTGACATGCAGCTTAACACCCCAGCCCAAAGCACAATGTAACTCGTAACTAAATGTAAGCCTGTTCTAACCCTAACATCACCTTAATCGTGTGTGTGTGTGTGTGTGTGTGTGTGTGTGTGTGTGTGTGTGTGTGTGCGTCTAGGAGTGGAGGTGAACAAGGATAAATGGAGAGGAGAGACCGTCCTTCAAACTACCTTCACCAGCAGATTGCTGAACCTGGGACAGATCACTGCTACCTCATCACCACCAGGTGGCACTGTTGTCCATGCTATTACGCTGTTTGACTTATTTGGGAGAGAGAGAGAGAGAGTCAGTCAGTCAGTCAGATAGATTATTCCTATGCTTTTGCCTTTTGAGCAAAGTGTTATGTGTCCTATAAAAATATTTCCGTGACCCACAAATGAGTCATTTGTGTGGGAGAGATAGCTTTCCATTAATAAATTGCCAGCTGGTTATGATTCTCTCTCTCTCTCTCTCTCTCTCTCTCCAGCCCTCCAGAACATAAACGGTGGTACCCTGAGGTCTCTGTGTGTGTTTGTGCGTGAGCGTCGCCCCCTCCTGGCGGCCCTGCCCCCCCACGCCCTCCGCCAGCACCCCCCGGGGGGTCAGAGCCTCCCCTACGCCCGCCTGCGCTTCCTCAGAGCCAACACTCTGGTCCACGCCCTGCTCCGAGTCTCTCACACACACAACGTCACAGGTATACTGCAGCGAGCGGGTGTGTGTGTGGCTGTGTGCGTGCGCGAGTGTGTGTGGCTGTGTGAGTGTGCGAGTGTGTGTGCGTTGCGAGTGTGTGTGCGTGCGTGCATGTGTGTTAATTCAGTGGCTCTCAATCTTTTCAGGCTACGACACCACCAGATAATCATATTTGAACTGGAGATCTCCCACCTGATAGCACAGCAGGTGCTATCAGGTGGGAGATAGCATTATCTCATAAGTTGTTTAGTTGTAGTTAGTTAGTTGTTTTTTTTCCTACTCATATCATATCATCAGTGTGTGTGTGTGTGTGTGTGTGTGTGTGTGTGTGTGTGTGTGTGTGTGTGTGTGTGTGTGTGTGTGTGCGTCTGTCTTCCAGCGTGGCAGAGTGCAGCAGAAGGTTGGTGGCGTACTGCAGGGCTCCAGAAGGCTGTGCTGACCGTAGAGCAGGCAGATGGCCAGCAGGGGTCAGTAGTGCTGTGGGGAGCCGCTCTAGACTGGCTGCCATGCATTAACAGGAATAAAGGTACCAGTGATGCAATGCAAGAACTTAATAATAATAATAATTTCATTTCAAGGACCACCATAACTATGAGAGCGTACACATGGAACCGAATGGACCTGTAAAGGTTGTACAAGATGTACAAGCTTGCAGCGCGGCACAAATTAAGTGATGCCAATACATAGATACTGAGGTGTGGAATGTACCTCCGCCTCCCATGTTGTTTCAGACGCCGTGTGGGACTTCCGCGTGCTCCTGGTGAGGGACCGTTCGACCTCTGACCTCCCCGAACTCCACTCCACCCCCTGGGGCTCCGTGCGGCCCCTGGCCCCCAGCGACAGCCGGGCCCGGGACTTCCACAGAACCAGTAGCAGCACCAGTATAGAGCTGGACCTACAAACCCTGCTGTCCCAGAAATACACCGGTTAGTTAGTGTGTGTGTGTGTGTGTCGGCTCCAGCCATGTTGCCTCAGAATTCTTTAGGGTCACTAATTAGAGCATAACAGCGGAGCGCAGCTAAAACGTGGCAGCAGACTCGTTGATTTAATGGTAACGGACAGCAACACATGCGATAAATGATGGTTGGGAGAATGGGCGACCTGAGAGTGTACAAATACAACCAAATGGACCCATAAATCTACTAAATTTTAGACTCTCGTTTTAGGAAAGATTGACACGTCAACGTGTTCAGGTGTCAATCAATTTATTTATTCAACTGCGTGAGTGAGTCGGACATTTCGCTCTGTTAAACTGGGAAGTTTTCAGCTGTTTCAACTACAATCATGACAGAATCACAACAGTTTGACATTGTTCAAGCCGTTTTCACTGCGCAACAGAGACAGCTCACTTGCTGTGAGTGCTGTGTGGCCCAGCAGCATATCCCCGCCAGGTCAGGTTGTACACCCAGGCCTGTGGAATTCATAGGCAGTCATAGTAGCCATTTTGAATGGAATCTGGTCAAACTGACTGATACTGATACAGAACAATATATTGCTGTCAGGTGGAAACCTTGTATGACCAAAACCATTCCTTTACAAAATATATAATAATAAAAAAGAAATACACTTAATAATAATAAGCACACTTTATCCATCCTCCCATTAAACTCAGGTTAACTGATACAGTACTGATAGAGCAGACACATGATTATATGGGCACATTTCCTAATAATGATGACTCAATCAGGTAAGCTGGTAGACTGCACCCTTCTTGAGAACTCCCTTTTCTGGGGAATGTCTTAACCTCAGACTTCCCAATAACTGATTACCCAGATAACCGCTGAGATTACAGTATTTGATTGCGAGAACTTATCTACTTTCCACCACTGCCCTGTCTATTAAATGATTAATGATTAAATGAGTTCTATTTCATTTCATGAGTTCTATTTCATGCCTGCTGACAGTCATTCAGGGATTCACAGAACTGGTTCTATACGATTTAACCTTGCACAACAACGACCTTGTCTTCTTCACAAGGTGACGTGGAGTTGAGAGTTCAAATCATGGCCCTGCAGTTCCAGGGAAGCCCTTCCCAGAATGCACCGCTGCAACCCCTGGACAGTGGCTCGTCCCCGGAGCAGATCGCGGAGACGCTGAACGGGGACGTGACCTACACGGGCTGCGGCCGCTGTGCCGTTGAGCTGGACACGGACGCCAACGGAATCTACTGTCCCTGCTACCCGTGTCTGCCTCACACCACCGTACGTCGCTACTTCAGGTAAATCTACTGTCCCTGCTACCCGTGTCTGCCTCACACCACCGTACGCCGCTACTTCAGGTATCATATTAACTAATCTACTGTCCAATTGATTGGCATAACGACATTTCTGTGTTGTCTGTTGTATCCTATTGACTCACCTGCCAGTGAGGAGCCCCCACTGGGAGCACGTATAGTCTTTATCTTTTATGATTACGACTACATTGATTAGTCTGAGAATGTCATCACCAGGTTAATGATTTTTTTCAGACCTCTAGTTCTAGGAAACACAGAATGTGGGGACTTTTTTTTAATTATTTCCACACAACAGATCTAAGGTATATTAATGACATAGTAAAATGTTGAAAATGAGTGGAATTTCCCGAATAAGAGGTCTGCTCTGCCGGAAACATCGCGAAAAACTGTCATTTTTGTATACCACACCATAGACAGCCTATATATAAGGCAAAAATTTCCAAATTTCATCATGCTTTAAGTAGCATGTCAAACTAGGGGGTTTTCATGATTCTGAATCCATTCCAAGCATTAGATTTGCACAAAAATTACTCCTTGGCCTAAAACCCATAGCAGTCATCACAAATGTGATGAGGTCAGCACATTTGGGCACATACAGTATGGGCAAGTGGCTATGGCTGAATTTAGGCCAAGGAGTGTTCAGAATTCAGAATCATGAAAACCCCCTAGTTCGCAATGTTTCCGGCAGAGTAGACCTCTCAGGTTAATCTCTATTCCTCAAGCTTTTGGGCCTGTGGCTTCCCGGCTAAATAAGACAGCTGAGAGGGAGACAGTGTAGGAGAGACAGACAGTAGGGAAGACGAGGGGGAGACAGTATAGAAGAGACAGACAGTAGGAAAGCTGAGAGACAGACAGACAGTGTAGGAGAGACAGACAGACAGACAGTAGAAAGCTGAGGGGGAGACCGTGGAAGTTTAACCACGACAGCACTGATATCCACCGACATTCAAATAGTGTGTGTGCGTGTGTGTGTGTGTGTGTGTGTGTGTGTGTGTGTGTGTGTGTGTGTGTGTGTGTGTGTGTGTGTGTGTGTGTGTGTCTGTGTGTGTGTGTGTGTGTGTGTGTGTGTGTCAGGCCTGCAATGTTAACGGTCAGGGAGGCAGACAGTGAGCTGTGTGTTCAGGTTCCAGCTGTACTGCTGCAGAAGATGCTGCTGAACACTCCACCTGACAAACTGCACAAGACTGTCGGTAAGAACTTCACTATCCATCCATTCACACTTCATTCAACTCTGAGTGTATACGCCGGGTCCATTTGGTTCCATTTGTAGTATTGTACGCTCTCAAGCCACTTGAACCGTTTCAGAACTTTTTTCCCACCTAATATTGAACCCAATTCAATGCGATTCAAAGTGTTTCCACTGAAAATGAATTAGTTCAGGTTTGGAACTGGAACCCAAAAATGACCACCGGTTCTGTGACAAGTTATTTTGGTGGAAAAGGGGCCTCAGTGTTGCAAATGGATCAATTAAAGGCGGTGTAAGTGATTTTTAAATAATAATAATAATAACACAATAATACATGCAATTTATACAGCTTTGTTTTACATACCCGGTACTCAAAGACGTTTTTCTGTTGTTTCTTCTCTTTTAACCCCTAACACGCACGCAGCTCCAGGGTCAGAGGTCAGACACATCCAGCTTGTGTCAGAGAGGATCCTGGCCCTCCTGTCGCCGGCCAGACGGAACTTCCTCCTCACCGTACGCAGTCACTTCCTGTGCGACGAGAATAGCATCCCCATGGCACAGGACTTCCTGCTACTGGACTTTAGTTGAGATGAGATGAGATGAGACATCGGTCAGTGGCAGGTGGAATGGTAATTGGCCACAAGCTCTTGTTCAAAATCATTCATAAAAATAGCGACAAGTTCACATCGCGTTGCTCTGCGACGTGTTGTGAGCTTGTGGATCTGCTATTTTCAGCTAAAGCCTTTCATACAATAACGGAAAACAGTCAATAGCTGTTATGGAGATGGACGAGTCAAGTTATGAGGACATTAACAAAGTGATGCTGAGATCAAGTTTAACTGTATTTAGTTGTAATCAGTCAGGACTACTTTAGGTGTTGGTCTGGCATGTTATTCTGACATACAGGTTGGACCTGTCAGGGACAAGTGTTTTTTTCTTTTTTACAGTTTTATACTACAAGCAGCATCAAATGTATTTTGCCTTCTGTGCTTATGAGGGAAATGTTTGAACTGAGTTTTTTTGTACAATACCAATAAAGTTGTAGTTTTATATAAAATAAAAGTACAATATTGAATGCTTATCTACAAGCTCAAAACATGTCGCGAAGCTTGTGGATGTGCCAATTTTTATGCTTCTGTGTGATACTGTAGTATGAAGTAGGGCGTTTATTTATGAAAAAACACACACAAAAAATGGAGATAGGAGGTTTCTGCCCCACAGCAAAGAAATGAAACTCAGAAACATCCCAACAAACATATTGTACAGCACTTTTGTATATTATATTTGTACATACACTGGAACAGTGGATTTCACCTTTTTCAGGCCTGACAAGCACTTGGAATGTACAGGTAGGTGTTGAGGCATTACATTTTGTTTAGCCTCGATACCCAGGCTTTCATTTCGTCTGCGCGAAAATTGAAAGCCTGGAGGAACGCCTGGAGGAGGCTGCCTTGGTCTAGAAGTGGGAGTCAACGCTTCCGGGTGGGTGTCGCTCCAAATTATGTGACATAGCGCTTCACTAGGTGGGAGAGGAGTGGCCAGGGCTGACGGACAGATCGGTGAGATCCAATAGACAGACAGACAGCTACTCATAGACAATTGGGCAGGCAGGCAGACAGCTACTCATAGACAGACAGACAGCTACTCATGGACAATTGGACAGGCAGGAAGGCAGACAGCTACTCATAGACAGGCAGACAGACAGCTACTCATGGACAATTAGGCAGGCAGGCAGACAGCTACTCATAGACAGGCAGACAGACAGCTACTCATGGACAATTAGGCAGGCAGGCAGACAGCTACTCAGACAGGCAGACAATATAACGAAAATAAAGCAATTGAAAGAGAGAAGTTATCAAGTATCATTAATGTCGTAATTTATATCTACTGGCCCCTGGCCCCTTGCCATTTTTGTAATGTGGCCCACAGGTAAATCTATTTGAGTATCCCTGGTATAGCCTATAGTTTGTTGATTTCTTAAAACGTATTAAATTGACACTTGACTGTCATCTGGGGAGTGGGACACCCAACAGGTTGAGAAACACTGCACTGGAGAAGGAAGGGAAGAGCTGAGATACAGTGTGCAGACACGGTTTCTCCAATAAAACAGTGGTTTTCAATCAGTGGTCCGGGGACCACCAGTGGTCCTTGAGACGGTTCCAGGTGGTCCATAGCTAAGGGATGGAGAGTTGGTAACCAAATGCATGCACCCTCATACTCTTGAGAGCGTAAAATGAAACCAAATGGACCCATACAGGTCATTCATTTTACGCTCCCAAGAGTTAAATTTTATTGTCGACACAATTACAGATCATAGAAGAATGTTATTTTGATCACCAAATCAATACGGCATGTAATTGTGGACACGAACAAAAAAATAAACATTGCATGAATGCACCTGGGACGTATCCTCAGTGATGTATACCAAGGTCCTCTGGGTTTCGGGTCTCTCAAAATCATACCCCTCACTCAGGTGACCTAGCCGGGGTGATCAAGTCCCGATTTACGTCCCAGTAGCTACCCTCGATCAGTCCCATTATGGGAAAAACTAGGGACACACAATCCACTGCTCCAGAACTACTCTGCCGGTATAGTGGAAGGGCCATCCGGTACTGCGCGGGTACCGAGCGGGCCATCCGGCGTGTGGAGGAGGGACTAGGCACTGTGGGTTGACTCCTGGCCGGGCCATCTTATCCAATGACAACAAAATATTCTTTAGTTTTGGGTCTGAGAGGCTAAATGTCATCAAATGGTGATCCGTGTGGCTCAAATGCCGAATAAATAATGGTCCTTGATATGAAAAAGGTTGAAAACCACTGCAATAAAACAAACCCCTGTGCACCTTCAAACCTCTATAATTTGACATTTGGCTCTCCTCCAATCAGCAGGCTGCATGTGTGATGATTTCAGAAGTTTGTCATACATTGGTAATACAATGTAGCCCACAGGGCTGGACTGGGACAAGAATTCGGCCAGGTCATTTTCGCGTGAATTTGGCCCAGACTGGCCCACCACAACCAGCGTGCAGACACTCACTGACACTGATACAGGTACAGTGAAATTATCATGATGACACTGGCAGAATGGCAGCACGCCTGGACCTTTCCTGGTGGCCTGCCACCATTGGCCTGCCTGCCTGTCAAAAAAACCAAAACAAAGAAAAAAGTTTTTATACTGGCCCGGTACAACCTGTGGCCATTTCAGCCCTGGTAGCCCATACTTATAGTAGTGTAGGCCTACTCAACATTTCACTTCTAGAGCTGATTCCACAATATAGCTTCATTATAATCTTATTTATTTTTAGTTTATTATTTACAATATATGGGATGTTTTTGGAATAATAGTGTAAAAGCATTACAACAATCACATTTTATGAATCAAAGTCATCATCCCTGTCTCCATAAACCAGCAGGTTCTTAGACCGTTTCACGTCAAATACCCCCATTAATATAGTGTAGGGCCAGGCCTAGCATATATTTACCCATTAATATAGTGTAGGGCCAGGCATAGCATATATTTACCCATTAATATAGTATAGGGCCAGACCTAGCATATATTTACCCATCTGAAAATGTTTTGTGCCAGAAAACAAAATTCTACATTTTCCAAAAACATGTGTGAGCTTTATAGATGTGCAATTAATGAATAGCCAAAGTATAAAATAAGGTTTGTTGTGTTGACAAACAAATATTAAAAGTAAATAAGACTCCCCCGGGGCCCCCCCTTATTTTTCTCTAGGTTGTGTGTGTGTGTGTGTGTGTGTGTGTGTGTGTGTGTGTGTGTGTGTGTGTGTGTTGTTATTATTATTATTATTATTATCATTTTATTATTTTATTGAAATTTAACCATAATAGCCACAGCCTATATGATCATAACCTTGATTGGGCGTTAACGCTCAACAGACCCTGAAATTCAAGGCAAAAGTGTACCTTACGTACTGTAAGCGGAATTCCCCTGTACAGCGGGGCTTTCCACACTGACAGGCTGACACACGCACACAAACACACACACACACACACACACACACACACACACACACACCGATCATAACATGTACTACACTCAGTGCTCTGATCAGCAACAACAAACACGCGTCCATGCATCATGTTTTATAAGGTAAGGACATGGATTATACATTGATCTATTGACATTGCGGTGAGTTTAGGCTAGCATATTGCTCTGCTGTTTAATTTGTTTCACTTTTGCACACTCGTCTGCAAATGCGATATAGCCTGCAGCATATTGATCGCGGAAATGTTGTAATGATCACTACAACAGGCATTTCTTAAAACACTTTAGCAGTAAATAAAGAGATGCATCGCCGACTTTGATCAAAGTATTATGCAGGGTAATTTATGGAACTTTATGGTAAAACAATGAAGTAGCTATATGATCAGACTATAGACACGACAGAACGTTGCACGAGTGCAGTCTCACCGGCATGTTTTTAAAAGCAAAAGCTGGTATCGCTGCTTTCTAGCAATATATTACGTTAATTGTTGTTGCATCGTAACAAGTTGTGCAATGAATGTCCTTACCGTGTGGTATAGCCTAACAATTGTTATTTGTGCAATAGCCAATAGGCTAAGTGTGCACATAATCTTAGTCAACAACATTGCATAACTTGCATAACGTTTTTTTTAAACTTATCACTTATTCACTCGATCGTGATTGTTCCAATTAATCAGTAGGCTATGCATGCCATATTGAACATTTTATTATTATTTTTCAGTCAATCATTCATTTAGTTTCATAATTGTAGACTATTAAATTATCCTCCCCCGCACATAAAGCGTTGATAAAGCAACTGATTGAGTGAATAGGAGAGAAAACATTGGACATTTCGGGTTCCTCTGATTTCAGATTGAAGAGTAGCCTACATGTAATCTGGCCCTGGGGAATTCATATCTTCTGGGATTTGGGATAGGAGCTATCATATCTGATTTGGTCTAATAATTAAGCATTGTTTTTCATGGTCTTATAATTACATAAGCTTTTTAAACTTAATAACTATACGTTACCCGAGCTCATGTGATACAGTGTCACTGCATCACTTTAACAGTGATAGCCTGCATATAGCGATACTAGTATTATAACTATAGGCAATAGTTACTAATTATTGTGCAGTGATATTAATAATATATCACTGCAATATGCATTGCAAATAAGGCAGATGAAGGCGGGCATCGGGCTACTTGAGGCTAATGTGATGCAGCTTAATTGTATATAGGCTATTTTCACTATTTTTGTGATTTTTTAAAATGTATTTATTTTAAAATGTATATTTCCCAATACGATATTATCGTCACAAGATTAATATTATTTGATTTAGCTATAGTCCACATGACCCAGCCCTATAGGCCTACAATAGTAGGCATACATGAATAGATTATTGCACATTGTATTATAAATCAATAATAATAATGCCAATCAATGTAATAATGTGTTGTAGTCATATATGAGTTGGTGGCGAGTATATGCCTATAATAACACTTGTGACTTATACGATCTGTCTGAAGTTTGATTGTTTAGAGGGATGGGCATATGACATAATATTTTGCCTCGATTGCGATTATAATGCGTACGATAATACAAAAATATGGTGAAAATAGCAGATCCACAAGCTCACAACGTGCCACGATGCAAGTGCGACACATTGTGAGCTTTATACGTATACATTGGCTATTTTCACTATTTTTATATACGCCACCATTAAATAACCTAATACAGGGCCTAAGTCGTTAATCAGACTAACCATTTAGTTGATTATATAAAAACAATCCATTAGAATTGTTTTGTATTGATTCATTGATATAAGAAATGAAAACAATTTCAGAGCATACTATATTTACACGCACTTCGCCAGTGGGTGCAGGGCCAATACGGCAATTATGGAAGGAGGTAGGGCCCGCACACCATTCTTTTGGTAAAGAATCACTTTATTGAATAAATAAACAATGTTTCGATCTTGACAGATCCATACTGACCTGACGAAGATCTGTCAAGATCGAAACGTCGTTTATTTATTCAATAAATAATAATTATTTACCAAAAGAATGGTGTGCGGGCTGCGGGCCCTGCCTCCTTCCATAAGAAATGAAAACAAAATATATAAATACTGTAACCCTGCTTGTTGGTTAACCGACAAGAGCACCTCGCTCATTATTAAGTTGGTTGTTGGTTCCAAACGTTGGTTTTGATATATTCTGGGTTAATTGCTCGTAGCCCTAGTTTGTTAGCAGTGTATTAAATGCTGTGTGTTTAGACTCGGGGCTGATTGGAGGAGCATGTGATGCTCGTTTGTATGGCGAAGGGTTAATCAAGGATTGTCCCTAAATAATCATCAACAGACTGGAAATTCCAATGTGCCTGTTTCTATATGCAGATAATAACTACACTGGGCACACACGCACAGGCTTACCACACACACACAGGCTTACCACACACACACACACACACACACGCACAATTACATACACGCATGCATTTGCACACATAAAAGAGAGATTTAAAGATTGCATTGACACACACACACACACACACACACACACACACACACACACACACACACACACACACACACACACACACACACACACACACACACACACACACACACACACACACACACACACACACACACACACACACACACACACACACACACACACACACACACACACACACACACCATTCTGGTTGGACATCCCCAGGAAAAAAGAGAAAAAAAACACGCTGCGACTTGAACCATTTTTTCCTTTTGTTGCAGGAAGCTGCATGAGTCTGCTTTGGCATCATCATCATCGCCTATGGTCGTCTGACTACAGGCCATCATGGCTGGAGCACTAAGGTATCAGAATTACTTTTTCCTTTTTTTAAGTCATTAACCCCCTTAGATATTTCAATGAGTCATGTATGGTGTGTGTGTGTGTGTGTGTGTGTGTGTGTGTGTGTGTGTGTGTGTGTGTGTGTGTGTGTGCGCGTGTGTGCGTGCGTGCACACATCTGCTATTTATAATACTGTACGTGTGCTCTGCCATGTCCATACGCTATTTCCATAAATACAGTATAGAACATTTGGTCAGGGGATTTTATTGTGGACTAGTTTAGACTGAACAGGATTAAAATAACCGGTTAAAACAGATAGAGGGAAGGCAGTATTTATCGAAGGCAGTTTGTCGAAAAGTGTGGAGTACACTTGTTAACCGTAAGGTTCCTCGTTTGATTCCCCAGACCAGCACGACAAATCTGGGTGGAGAAGTGAATGTCACCACTCACCCCTTCCCCCAACCCCGTGGAAGGGCCCTTGAGCAAGGCATTTACTGAACCCACAACAGTCTTATACTGCACTGTAGTATAATATAGTGCAGTATAAGACTGTGGCTGTACTGGTCAGCTCCCAAGCCTCCCAGTACAACGGTATCAGACTGTGGTTATACTGGTCAGCTCCCACTGGTCAGCTCCCAGTACAACAGTATCAGACTGTGGTTGTACTGGTCAGCTCCCAGTACAACAGCATCAGACTGTGGTTGTACTGGTCAGCTCCCAGTACAACAGTATCAGACTGTGGTTGTACTGGTCAGCTCCCAGTACAACAGCATCAGACTGTGGTTGTACTGGTCAGCTCCCTGCAGTACAACAGCATCAGACTGTGGTTGTACTGGTCAGCTCCCAGTACAACAGCATCAGATTGTGGTTGTACTGGTCAACTCCCAGTACAACAGCATCAGACTGTGGTTGTACTGGTCAGCTCCCTGCAGTACAACAGCATCAGACTGTGGTTGTACTGGTCAACTCCCAGTACAACAGCATCAGACTGTGGTTGTACTGGTCAGCTCCCAGTACAACCGTATCAGAGCGGTTGTACTGGTCAGCTCCCAGTACAACTGTATCAGACTGTGGTTGTATACTGGTCAGCTCCCACTGGTCAGCTCCCAGTACAACAGTATTAGACTGTGGTTGTACTGGTCAGCTCCCACTGGTCAGCTCCCAGTACAACAGCATCAGACTGTGGTTGTACTGGTCAGCTCCCATGCAGTACAACAGCATCAGACTGTGATTGTACTGGTCAGCTCCCAGTACAACAGTATCAGACTGGTTGTACTGGTCAGCTCCCAGTACAACAGCATCAGACTGTGGTTGTACTGGTCAGCTCCCTGCAGTACAACAGCATCAGACTGTGGTTGTACTGGTCAGCTCCCAGTACAACAGCATCAGACTGTGGTTGTACTGGTCAGCTCCCAGTACAACCGTATCAGACTGGTTGTACTGGTCAGCTCCCAGTACAACAGCATCAGACTGTGGTTGTACTGGTCAGCTCCCTGCAGTACAACAGCATCAGACTGTGGTTGTACTGGTCAGCTCCCAGTACAACAGCATCAGACTGTGGTTGTACTGGTCAGCTCCCAGTACAACCGTATCAGACTGGTTGTACTGGTCAGCTCCCAGTACAACTGTATCAGACTGTGGTTGTATACTGGTCAGCTCCCACTGGTCAGCTCCCAGTACAACAGTATTAGACTGTGGTTGTACTGGTTCAGCTCCCAGTACAACAGCATCAGACTGTGGTTGTACTGGTCAGCTCCCAGTACAACCGTATCAGACTGTGGTTGTACTGGTCAGCTCCCAGTACAACCGTATCAGACTGTGGTTGTACTGGTCAGCTCCCAGTACATAATAGGCTTTAGTCTGTCAAAGGCATTATTTGAACAATCAAACCTTAAACCTATATTTCTTATTGACAATGTTTGCAGAGATAAATAATTATATGATCTCAGATCGGATAATATCAAAGTGATCCCAATCCATTTAGTTTTGAATGATCCAAAGAAATAAAATAAAAAATACAATACTGACCGGATATATGGGACGAAAACCTATGCCTGACAAATTTATGCTTTTGTCTGACGCTGTAGTAGGCTATGATCAGGCGTTAATTTACGGAAAAACACACAAGGGAGGTTTCTACCTGACAGACCTAAGAACCTAACAGTGGACTATCTATATAATGAAACTATGGGTATACACACTATACAGTATACACTATAGAGTGCTATGTCTACATGCTATCTAATTTACATAAGTTGAGCCTTTGCATACGACGATACGCCTGTAAGGTCGTCGAGGCTAGGAGAAGTGTTGGTTGGCATTCTGTATTAGAAGAACATTAATGTCACAGTGTTGTGGTATTATTTGGAACAGTTGGATTCACCCTCCTCCACACAGTCACACACACCAGGAGAGCAAAGCAATAGCCCCCAGTGTGTGTACAGTATGTGTATTACAATGGAAACATCTGATCCCTTTCACGTGATGTCACAAGTCAAGCATTCATGCTGAACTTCAGCTGTCCTATTTTGTGATGAGAATGAAGGCAAAGAATAGCAGATCTACAAGCTCGTAGATCACCAATTTAAGAGAGTCGGTGTGTAGATGGAATCTAGGGGTAGCGAGACATGGCCAAAGCATTTACGGTGGTCCCCAGCCAAAAACGTTGAGAACCCCTGCATTACCCGACAGCCATTCATTAATAAAGATCATGGTTGCCAATTAATTCGTTAATTATGTCACGTTGTGAGTCAGGAGAGTGGAGAGGACCCAAATGCAGGATAGGACGTACAGAGTCAGATCAGGTCTAATTTACGACCAAAACAGAATGAGCAGAAAACAAAATCCAGTTACAGGCGGGAAACAACAAGGAGGGCACTAGGACTCTCTCCTTACTGGCCTGGCCGGCATGTGCTATTAGTATTAAGCCTCTCCAATAAATGCCACAGTACAAAACTCTGATGCTGGCCTTTAAAGCAACCAAAGGTATGGCTCCCCCATATCTTGCAAGTCTGATCGGACCCTACAAACCCTCCCGCGTGCTCAGATCAGCCAACGCAGGGAAGCTAGAAGTACATTAATTAACTAAAAACACCAGGACAACGCTACAATCACAACCGACATGACGGTTTGCAAACAATGATCAATTGAATACCAAACTGACACTCCAGATCCTTACGAGGCAGATTACATAATATACAACATAAAATAAAATACCATAAAATAAAATACACCATTAGGCCTGTGACAGGAGACACATGTACCTACTTGAAGAGCACTTAAAGGGGAATTCCACTCATTTCAACATTTTACTATGTCAACTACATCTTGATGATTACATCAAGATGTACTTCACCATGTTAATGATTTTTTTCAAACCTCCAGTTCTAGGAGTTTTTATTATTTCCACACGACAGCAAGGTACAAGGAACTGTAAACACGGGAGTATAAATAGACATGGGCTAACTATAGACACAGGTCCATGCAGGGTCCAGAGCAAAATGTGTTACTATCACTTTAACCACTTTATCCATTTACAAGCTGCTATTTTTTAAATATTTGAAACATGCTGGGAACATAAACACACAAAACATTTTCAGATTGGCGTCTGCAACCAAATGGAGAACTACTGGAGAGGGTGTCAGTTGAGACCCCAAATTACACCCCTGTCTCCCACCAGTCCTCCAAAATCAAATGCATGCCTGCAGTGACTGCATGACATTCCGGTTCTGCTTATCGATTCCGGTTCCTAACGGTTCCAAAATGGTATAAAATAACTTAAATATGAGGTCAAATAAAATAATAAAATACTACTGTAGCCTAAAGAGCTTTTTGTACCATTGCTGTAATGACTTTGTCACTTTTATAGACTGCATGATTATGGCAAAACCTATTATGGGTCAATATTGAGATCAGTTATTAAATCAATGCCAATCTTTTTAAACAAACAAAATCTTATCTTAATGCAAAATTATTTTCTTATTTTGTTTGCTTACTCTCAAATAAATAAGGTTTTCCCATTTAGACACACAGCAGTACAGAGATATTTACCTTGTCACTCTAGTCTAGTGTTTTGCCTTTCAATGATATACAAGGCAAACATATTACCTCATATTATGTTACACTACTCTGTTGCTCAGCATATACTTTGTTATTAACAAAGTATTAAGCAGAAAGTTTAACAAATTGTTAAACTTTCAGATGAGGCTTCCTTTCCGGGTAAGCAATAACGAGCAATAGGCCACAGCTGGAGAGAGGAGAAGACGTCAACTCTGTAGTCTGTGTACTGCGTGCGGATGAATTAGACTACAGTGCTACACATGATCACATGTTTTAGCCTAGTTGGAAGCTGCAAGTTGCTACATTAAGGACAATGAGTTATTGCGACTGCAGGTCGCATTTACTATGGAATCTTGCATTTCTCGTCAGTGTGTCACACAGGCAAGCCCCCAGATCATCGTGACATCACGTGACATCAGCCACCATATATGGTGCCCAGGTCATTGTGACATCACATGACAAAATGTCTTATTTTTTTAATGCAGAATGCGATTATCGACATTGGTTTATTGACCAACACAATGGTTATAGGCCATAACAGCAATTAATTATATCGGATATTGATATCGGTCAGAAATTTCATATCGCCCACCCCTAGTGGAGTTTGTCTTTTTGCTCATATCTGTGTCTCAATGAGTAGGACAAGAGACAGTAGGGATCGAAGATGAGAGACAGACAGTGTAGGAGAGACAGACAGACAGTGTAGGAGAGACAGACAGACAGTGTAGGAGAGACAGACAATAGGGAAGCTGAGAGTAAGACAGTAGCGACTTTAAGCAACGACGGATACGGCAGTCGGCTCCGGCAACCGGAAATGGATCAGTGCTCGATACATAAACCTGCTCTCCGTCGCAGCCCTTTCTACTACGGCAGAACCTACACTTACACATACTCGTAGTGTCTACAACGCCATGTCATAACCATGTTTATTGAAATTATAGCTGTCATACATTTACACCGATTGCTCCATCACCTCTCTTATGCTGTGAAATGTGTTGGCATGCTCTGAATGAAGAAAT
>NC_137875.1:9234813-9374813 GCF_963924005.1 Protomyctophum bolini | reverse complement strand
CTCATTCCAGCTTCATACCGGCTATTTAAACTGGACATTTGCACTGCTCATCCTGCTTGCTTGCTGCTGCTGCACTGATTCGGCTGTGCTGCTGTCTGCAAAAACCTTTGCTGCTCACCCTCCTCCACCCCAGCTACCCCCAAACCATAATAAATATATTGTTCATTTTATATTCAATAAATATATATATTCCATCCATTCATGAGTTGTCCTGACTGAATATATAATGAGTCAGTAATTCATGAATCGTGGAGCTCAAGCACATGGCTTTGAAGGGTAGCGGATCTACAAGCTCTCAACATGCCATGCTGCATATGCATTGTGGGCTTGCAGATCAGCTATTTTGATTATAACATATAATAAAAAAAAACTCAATATTAAGAGGGTCTGTGTGTGTGTCTCTATCTAGAGCTAATCTTGCAAACCGCTGAACGGATCAGCGCCAAACTGTGTGCAATTGCAATTATGTGAATAATAATTCCACATAATTTCCTAGATGTCCAATATTAGTGAATTATTTTAGAATCCATCTGGAATTGTAGTGGATGATGAAAAATGTCCTGACGTCCCAGATTCTTCTCCTTTCTGACTCCCAAACTGTCACTGTCACTGGAACTCCCCATTGCAGTGAGAACTGCAGACTCACTCCCAATTGTCTGCCTTAATCTGCAGACTCACCTCAGCCCGTATGCAAAGGTTAAAACAACATCATGTTATTTAGACAGATGCTATAGGTCCTAGTTTTTATAGTTACACATATATATTTTGGGGATATTATACCGTTTTAGACTGATGCTAGGTTGTTGGTTCCTACAGTATAGTTTACTGATACACTGCACTGTCTCTATGTATTTGATGTGCTTTCTGTAAATCACTCTGGATTAAGTTTTGTCTCAAAAGTAAAGTTTTGTTCTGAATTTTGGATAATGAGCTGAGTCATCTAAATAACCATATATAACCATAATTATGTGTATTCCTGTTTCAGCTCATGGACCTTATATCCAGATCATTGAGGAGCCCAAACAGGTAAGATGAACTAATAATCAAACCATTAGAATACATATCTTTATTCATTGTGTAAAAGGAAGGAGGCTCCGTAGTACGGTGTGCCTTCGTAGCTGTTTTGTTATTGGTTTGTTTAGTTTTTATTATTATTATTATTATTATATATCTTTTCACCTCATATCCTCCTCACGGTACCTCCTCAGTGGTCCACAGTTTAGGAAAACAGTGCTATAGGCAAATGAATAGCTAAGCAAAGCAGAGAAAACAAGCGTTAAGACGAACAGAAGATTAGGAAGATTTGGTAACGAAAACAAAGTTATGTTTTAATAAGTGGACTTGGGTGTTAAGTCACCGGATACAAGCATTTGCTCCTGTGCTGTTGACGGTCAAACGGTTGGATTTACATAAAGCCACTGGGCGTACAGTACAGGGTGCACATTGTGTGTCACAGTAATCAGATGACCTTTTTAAAGCCGAGCGAGGAAGCAGGGCAGAAATTCCACAGCTGTCAACAGGTGCATGGTGCAGGTTTCCCCCTGCTCTCCAAGAGGAAGTGTGTCCCGTCTTAAGTGGATACTAGTCTACATTGTTACGTTGTTAAGTCTGTATTTAAGATGCGACTTGATTTAATACAAACGTATTGGCATCAGCATGTATATTGTATGTTTTTCTTTCTTTTTTAATATACGAAATATAAAACTTTCCCCATCTAACCTCGATTTTAACCTGGTTTCCCTACCACAAGTGCTGACATTTGACCATTGGGCTATAGAGCACATAGACCATAGAGCCTGCCTGCACTTGCAGGCAGAAACTGAATCTTGACCAAAGTTTGTGTCAGATCCTGTGTTTAGGTGAGACGTGTCGTGACCTTTGGAGCAATGCATTTTGTTTTTGTTTACGGACCATTACGGCCCAGCTCTGGCTCTGCCCTTTTGGCCAAGCCAGAACTGGGCCGTAAAAGGGCCGTAATTCATTGCTCCAAGTGATCCGAGTTTTGATTGATTGCAAAATGTATAGAATGGATACATTTCAACGATAGTCTACTGTGGTCAATACAAACTCTGCTACGAGGATGAAACCAGAAACAGCTCTAAGACTTGTTTATATCAGGGTCCTCCATTTTCAATTCATCAGAATATTTAAAGACATTAATTTCCCGCACCTTGCACCTAAACCACCCCCCGGGCCTAGACCCAGCGAGCTATTTTCTATACCCCAGAACTAAACGCGCCTACCAGAGACACTCTTATACAATCAAAAAACAA
This sequence comes from Protomyctophum bolini, assembly GCF_963924005.1. NCBI lineage: Eukaryota > Metazoa > Chordata > Actinopteri > Myctophiformes > Myctophidae > Protomyctophum > Protomyctophum bolini. The sequence goes on along the minus strand of NC_137875.1, from coordinate 9,372,540 downwards.
AACCAGCCAAGCAAACTATATATATTTATACTATAATTATAATAATTATTATACATATATTTACTTTAGCAGCACAACAACCAGGAAAAACCTCTCCACTAGCACAAACTTAATCAAACAGACGAATGCAAAAGTAACCAAACTTAATAAATCAACTTCAAATAAATTACAAACAAATTACTGCATCTCCCAAAGTCTGAGCACATTCACAAGCGTGTACGCTGAAGTAAACATCGCTTAGTGGTTTGTACTCACCGGACTGTTGAATGGACAAGGGAATCCCCGGAATGGTTCCCAAATGACGTCACTTCATTCACAAAACCCCAAAACCACGGCCCAGACAAGCCATTAATTAAGGCGAAGTTGCCCATAGACTACCGCGGCAGAGAACAAAGGCAGAAGGGCGAGCCGAGTCACTTGACTCTCCAAACTTACTGCACAACTATTCAGAATTCACTGGACAAAGCCCCCATTTGTTATATACCTGGCCTAGGGAAGCCAAGTATACAACAAAAACCAGGGGAGACGCAGTATTCAAAGGCAATATAAATGTATTTAAGTAATCAAAAATGAAGGAATTAATTAAGGAATCAAACCAAATCAAACCAAATCAGGAGCAAATAGATGAGGTGTGGAAGTCAGTAGTGTAGTGGGTGTATGCATGAGTGAAAGGTATGGGTGCATGTTGAATGTATTAACAAAAGTGTTGGGGAAGGTGCATAGTGGGAGAAGTGCAAGAGAGCACTGAACACAACAGAGCTGAGGAAGGGACTGGGAAGACAGGCTTTTATACAGGGCGTCGGCACCGGGCCCAGGTGCCGCCACTTGACTGATTGTCATGACATCACAGCTCTGCTCCCCAATCCACTGCAAGATGAGGAGAACAGAAATTAGGACAGCAAAGTAAAGAAACCAAACTAACCAAAGTGAATTATAAATAGACCACCTAATATAAGATACCATACTTCTAAATATACTATACAGTACACCCTAATATAGTACAATACAATATATACAGGGGGCAGTCACATATTAAATATACAATCATCATATACACAGTTAAAAAAAAAAGGAAAAGAACAACAACAACAGGGGAAAATATATAGTATGAACAAATAGGGGGGGGGGGACTTTAACTTTTTTACAGGGCCCAGTTTCGAATTGCAGACGCCCGTAAGTGCTCTTTGATGGCGGTTTTGAAGGAGTCTAGGGATTCACATATCTCAACGGCTGTTGGCATGGCGTTCCACATTTTTGTGGCATAGGAGCACAATTTATTTAACCCCTTGTTTCAGCCGAATCTGGGTTGAGTGTAAATCGATTATCTGGGCCGGGCCAATTTTGCTATTGTATTAACATACATATTGAACAAAATTAAATGTATTCATTAAAATTAAGTTACATAGTGCTGCTTGGTTAATGTACTGTAGGCCTATGTGTTGTAATTATATTATCTACAAAATGTAACTAAAAGTTTCTAATAATTGTAGTAGAAAAATGGGCATACTCAAAGTGACACAATATTGTGCTAAAGTATAGTACTTGAGTAAATGTACTCCACCACGGGTTTTGGCACATGACTGCTGGAAAGTCCTAGCTTTAGGAAGTGACATTTCCAGTAAGTGGTGGCGTTTACAGGTGTGTTTTATATCCTGATCATGATTGCTAATCAAGACGCTCCAGTGAGGACATTGCATATTAAGTGTGTGTGTGTGTGTGTGTGTGTGTGTGTGTGTGTGTGCGTGTTCAGAGAGGATTCAGGTTCCGGTATGAGTGTGAGGGCCCCTCCCACGGCGGGCTCCCGGGGGCCTCCAGTGAGAAGAACAGGAGGACCTATCCCACAGTGAAGGTCAGTCAACATCGTAACGGGTTGACTTTGATATGTTTGGGGTGCCAGACCAGTTAGTCCAATGCCTAACACCATTTAGTCCAGTTTAGACAAAAACACTTTTTTTAACCACTGTTTGGACCTCAGCTGTCTCTGGGTTATTTTAGGATGCTTCCTTTTTGTCATGCTCTGTGGAGGCTGACTGTCTTTAAGATGTTGTGTTGTGGCATGTTGTTTTGTTTTTCTCGTCATTCTGTACACTCTCAAAATCTCCCTCTCCTTCTCCTGAGGGTAGGCCTGTTTCTGTCTAAATAATACATTGCCATAGAAAGGAGGTGTCATTCACTGGCATCGATTTCCTTTTTCTCCTTTGTACATATATAAGTAAGTACGGTAAGTAAGTAAGCCTTGCCGAGCCCATAGGGCAGGAGCCTATCTCCTGTTTCTGTAGCGTGAGGCAGCTTGATGTACAAGTACACCCCCTGGACATGCCGCTAGTATGTCGCAGGGACTTACCCCCAATCCAACCCTTGATGCCGAGTGTCAAGCATTGGGTCCCATTTTTAGAGTCTTTGGTATGACCCGGCCAGGGATCGAACCCCGACCTCCCGGTCTCAGGGCGGACACTCTAACCACAAGGCCACTGAGCTGGTCAGATGGCATGTATTATTGTGTTAATTATTTATGGTATGTTGATGAATTGCCTACATATAACCACAATGGAGTCCCCAGGACTTTTTTGTGCTATCCTTTTAGCGTGAATGTCTGACTGTACCATGTACTGTTTCCATTTCTGACTAACTATTCAATCTGTCTCTCTCTCTCTCTCTCTCTCTCTCTCTCTGTCTCTCAGGTGAATAACTATGTTGGTCATGCACGGGTGGAGGTGCAGCTCGTTACTCACTCAGACCCTCCCCGCGTGCACGCTCACAGCCTGGTGGGGCGACAGTGCACGGACAATGGCACGTGCACACTGGACGTGGGCCCTAACGACCTCACCGCATCGTTAGTATCCACTCACATCACACAGCACTAGTTTGGGTCCTGGGCTCTAAACTCTAGGTCTAATTTCTCCTTTGGGTCTTGCGCTAAAACTTTTGGGAACCACTGCCCTAACATCACCATGGACCCCTTTTTGAATGTTCATCATTTCAACCGCTTATCCGGGAGTCAGGTCCAGCAGAGAGCTCCAGACCTCCCTCTCCAGAGCAACATTAGTAACTTCCTCCTGGGGGATCCCAAGTAATCCCCCCCATCTGGTCCTTGGTCTGCCTATGGGTCTCTTCCCAGTGGGACGTGCAACGAGGACCTCCCTAGGGAGATGCTCGGGATGCCCGAACCACCTAAACTGACTACTTTCAAAGCAAAGGAGCAGCAGGACTACTCTGAATCTCTCTCGCGTGACTGAACTTTTATTTTATTTAGCATAGTAAAAAACAATACAAAAGAAAACACAAAAAATAAAAGGGAATGTGATAGAAGGAGGCAATTAGTGGCTTATACGAGGCCTCTCTCTACTATGTATGTCCCAATATGACCCAATACAAAAAAAAAATTAACATGATTTGTAAACAAGATATACATGATTGCAGTATATTAAAACAACTACAACATGATTAAAATACTCATGATTAGAGAAGAGATAACACAAAAGAAAAATCATTCCTTCAATTTGTTCTTATAAGAGAAGAAAAAATGAGTATTTCTCATCCTATCTCTAAGGGAGATGCCAGCCACTCGTCTGAGAAAACTAATTTCGTCCACTTGTATTCGTCCTCATTCTTTCGGTGGTGGCCCACACATCATGACCATAGGTCAGAGTAGGAACGAAGAGCTTAACCTTCTTAGCTTAACCAGAGACCACCAGGGGAGAAGATTGGTGTTAAAATCACTTACACCTGATTATTCAACTGAAAAAGTAATTGAGAGATGAATTGCTAGTAAATAATCTTCCCATACAGCTTCAGCAACCTGGGGATCCTCCATGTGACTAAGAAAGGAGTGGTTGAGGTGTTGAGTAAAAGGCTGAAAGAGGAGAGGAGAAGACTAAAAGGTCAGCTCTACCATTCCACAGGTACAACAAGAGTCTTTATTAATAATCTTTATAACTTGCGCAAGCAGAGCGTGCAAGTAATAGTTTTCGTCATCATTGAGAGCTAGTTATACCAGTTATACCCCGACGTCATATGCTGCTACGATACATCAAACGGGGCATACGCAAAGTAACCACAGTATACCGCTAATCAACTTACACATTACATATACATAGAGGCATTTCCCTTAATCCACCCGACACTGATCGACATATACGTCACCATCGAAAGCCATACGTAGCAAATAGCTAAACCTAATAATTCAATATTTCAAACGTTCTTTCACAGAGAAGCTGAGATTTGACAGTTTGTAGCGGTCGACAGTACTTGCACGCTCTGTTTGCGCACTAGTAGGCCATTTATGGCCTACTTGTGTGCAACAAGCAAGTAGGCACTTGACAGAGTGCAGTTCTAGTTTATTATCTGATCAAATCTTATGATGACATACAGTAAGACAGGACCACCAGTATGACATTGTTTGTGGGTTGTTTTCTTACTTGGATTAGCAAACTAGTGTGTGCGCATGTGTGATCCTGAACAGAAGCAGAGGAGAGTTCTCTCGTGAGGGAAGCTAAGGAGCTTGGGAAGATCATGGACCTCAACATAGTGAGGTTAAAGTTCACCGCCTACCTGCAGGACAGCAACGGAGGTTTCACCAGAGCCCTCAAACCTGTGGTGTCCAACCCTATCTATGACAGTAGTGAGTTTAACACTATTACTATAACCAACCCTATCTATGACAGTAGTGAGTTTAACACTATTACTATAACCAACCCTATCTATGACAGTAGTGAGTTTAACACTATTACTATAACCAACCCTATCTATGATAGTAGTGAGTTTAACACTATTACTATAACCAACCCTATCTATGACAGTAGTGAGTTTAACACTATTACTATAACCAACCCTATCTATGATAGTAGTGAGTTTAACACTATTACTATAACCAACCCTATCTATGACAGTAGTGAGTTTAACACTATTACTATAACCAACCCTATCTATGACAGTAGTGAGTTTAACACTATTACTATAACCAACCCTATCTATGACAGTAGTGAGTTTAACACTATTACTATAACCAACCCTATCTATGACAGTAGTGAGTTTAACACTATTACTATAACAAACCCTATCTATGACAGTAGTGAGTTTAACACTATTACTATAACCAACCCTATCTATGACAGTAGTGAGTTTAACACTATTACTATAACAAACCCTATTATTTGTACACTAACAGGCTAAAGATGGAGACATGGAGTGCCCTGATTTTTTTTCTGTTTTGCATGTGTTTATAGAGTTTATAGAGTTAACTAATAGACCCCCAGGTTTGGTTATAATATGTCTAATATGTCAAATATGTCTTCCCTGTGTATTTTTGGTTTCTTCCTGAAAGCTGAAAGGCCCAATCAAAATAACACCGTTTTAGCGACATCATAACCCTAACCCCTTCCACATTATCGTACAAAAACAACCGTGGGCGAGGCTTAAGTTCAGGTGATTGGCGCTAAGGTGAAGGCCATGTATACTTAATGAACTGGTGGGTGTGGCCACACAAAAAAACATAATTTTAACACTTTCTGTACACTTTTTTGAAAGAAATCTTCCTCCTAGTTTAATCAGAATACCTGATGATCATGTTTTAGGGGGGAAAACAATCACGGCACTCCATCTAAAAGTACTAGTACTTAACCTACCCTATCTATGACAGCAGTGAGTTCTACACAAACACTATTACTTAACCAACTTTATTTTATATTATTTCATTCATACCATATTTTTTAAATGTGCTGAATGTCCAGAACCGCCCCCAAAAGGCCTCTGCCCGGGCTCTAGACAGGGCCCCTGCCCAGTATCCATATATGGAGCTGGCCTGTTCTGACATCATTCTGACGTCTGCATAGACTCCATATTTGGGCATGCCTGACATAGAACTCCATAATATGCACATAAAAGGGGCACAGACATAATATCTGGGTGGGGCATGCATTTCCAACTTGATTGTTCCAAGTAGGCCAGTGCCCAACAAACAGGCACTGCTGTAGAGGCTCCAACGGGCACTGCTCTAGTTAATCTTAATCCACCATTGCATTCAAATAACAGTTTCGGGGGTGTGCTCACTCTCGAATCCCAATTCAATCCTAATCCCAAATGAATTCCCTTTTCCCTCCCTCTTTCCTCCAGAGTCTCCCAATGCTTCCAATCTGAAGATCTCTCGCATGGATAAGACGTGTGGCTCGGTGCTGGGAGGAGACGAGATATTTCTGCTATGCGACAAAGTCCAGAAAGGTGAGCAGAGCAGCACATCAACTGGGCACAGTGGTTCAAATGGGACATTTAACCCATTGATCCCTACTAGCACCCTCAAGGTCCAAAAGTGCCAATCTATAGTATGAACAAGCTAGATTGGCTATATTTAGGGACGAGACAGTTGCAACTCTGGGTCCGTTTTACTAAGTATAGACTGGGTTTAAGTTGTTTTAACCACTTAAACCCTCTATAGGCCTACTTATTAAAATGGACCTGAGTTGCCTCTGTAGTTGGTGCAGTCTTTTTCCCTCTACACCAAATATTCTGACCAAAATTAGCCAATCTACAAGCTCACAACACGTGAGAGACTATTTAATGTCGTTAGTCATTTTAGCTTTTATTTTGCTTATTATTTAATCTGTAACTGTTTAAATCGCCATGATTGCATTTTTAACATATGTGTAGTAGGAGCTCTGCAGCATTGCATTAGTGGTGGTATTGAAATAAATCTGGTTCACATTATTGTTATTCGTTATATCTGTTATGTGTAATGATAGTCAGTTATTGCAACTGATTTAAAAATGACTTACATCTGACCTCACACCTCACACTATACGGATGGTCGATGTGATGTATTGTCTGTGCTGTGTATGGCATGTTCCAGATGATATAGAGATCCGTTTTTATGAGGAAGAGGAGGAAGGGGGATGGGAGGCCTTTGGAGACTTTTCACCCACCGACGTTCACAAACAGGTAGCGTGTGTGTGTGTGTGTGTGTGTGTGTGTGTGTGTGTGTGTGTGTGTGTGTGTGTGTGTGTGTGTGTGTGTGTGTGTGTGTGTGTGTGTGTGTGTGTGTGTGTGTGTATTGAATTAATTTAAACAAAAGTTCAGGCACTAGAGTGCAATACAAGCAAAATATGAATTATTATTATTACTGTCTGTAAAGCTACCGAGTCCTGGTAAACATCAACAAACATCTTGTTCTTCCTCATTCTTCAGTATGCCATCGTGTTCAAGACTCCTCCGTACCACAGTACGGAGATCGAACGGCCAGTCACAGTCTTCCTCCAGCTGAAGAGAAAGAAGGCAGGGGACAGCAGCGACCCCAAACAGTTCACCTATGTACCGCAAGTGCAAGGTATGGATACTTTACAAGCAGTTCACCTGCACTTCTCCTTTGGTCCAATGTGACAATGGTCCAGTGGAAAGAAGTGAGTGTGGGATTTATTACTCTCACTCTATCACTAAATTTGGGTGAAATTCACGAAAGAAAAACACTATGATGACTGAAACATGAAAATATTCCAGTAAAATAATAATAAATAAACAAGAATTAAATCAATTAATTACCAGCTGCATTATTATTATCTGCGGGGGTCCGCTATAACTGCCTCTGTGTCAGTTTCAGCGTAGTAGTTTAGGTAGGAACCAAAATTCTCTAAGGCGGAACTATCATGTTCTGAGTCGTTTGTTTCCGCCCAGACATATTTGCGGTGTGCACATACGTCAGCCAATGAGAAAACCAGCTGGAATAGCTTTGCACATCGATTATAGACTCAGCTTGCTATTGCATAGCAGCTGGTAAAAAACTCAAATTTGTACAGTCCTTGAGTACATGTAGGCATACATTACTTAGTTACAACCACTGCTTTTCCACACACCTGACCTTAACAACTAAATCATCATTATATGATCATTGCATTTCCATGGTGACTTTAAAGTTAAGAAAATGGTAATCAAGTGAGTACTTTGGGTGGTAGCCTAGAAATCTCAAGAAATTCCAAGAGATCTTCGTTCTTCAGGGGAAGATATATTGAGGGGAGAATGTGTGTGTGTGTGTGTGTGTGTCTGTTGCATGTGTGTTGTATACATTGCCCAAAGTTTCGTACAATGTGATGTTGTTTGAAGTTGTTTGAGAGGATTTTTACTCACAATCACCAACTGTCAGTGGTATGTCTTCTCTCCTTTATGAGTTTTCTTATGATGTTTGAGATTACTGCTGGAGCTGAACTGTTTCCCACACTGGCCACAGTGGTAGTGCTTATTCTCTCCTGTATGAATTATCGGGTGAAGTTTGAGAATACTGTCCTGGCTGAACAGTTTCCCACACTGGCCACATAGAGCTTCTCTCCTCTATGAGTTCTCTCATGATGTCCTCACTCCTTAATGCTCCACGGTATGCTCTAAAAGTCTGGAAAAACGTAATTTTTCCATTTCAGTGGGTCTTTAAAACCATTCTGCTTTCAATCCAAACCGATTCTGATTCCTTGCAGAACGAGGGCAGGGTTTGGGGCTGCCGGTGTGAACATGAGCCTAAAAGACACTGAAACACTGTCACACTTGCCTAGTGTGGGTAGTATGAAAACCGGGAAAATATATAGAAAATAACCTCCAGGCAGTCCTTGAAGCAGAGATGCTGTTTGTCTTTATTCACACAGACCAAAAACAAAGGTATTAGCAGATGCACTGGACAGATGGCCCTAGCTCCTTCCACCTCCACAGTCCTACTTTGACTGCCAGGCAGTGGGAGGCCTCCCTACATATAAAGGCTAAGCTCCTCCCACTGGAACACACCACCCTAAATTGATTCCACAATTACACCAATAATGTCCAGGGACAACACATATTATTCATCACATATTATTATACATAACTTATTATTCAAGCAATTAACCATATATCATTATAAACAATGAGAAAACAGGGTACTCTAAACAAACCCTCATACTGTTGGTATGTTCCCCACACCCCACAGCTGATAGTTGCTCCCTACCATGGAGACAACAAGCAATTAACAATCAAGCATCAACCAATATACATACACAGCCCAAAATAATATAATTCTCAGCAACATACACAATACATAATAATTCAAACTTTAACCCATTTGTGTCCCGACCTTCCTGTTAAATTAGAAATAAAGAATCAGAATTTAACACAGGTCGTTCAATATATCATCAGTGGCAGGGTGAACTCTTGTGTTTGTGGTGGTTTTGAAAGCATCTACTCATGCTGGTTGTCACTTGTTTGCACGGACACAGTCAAGGAAAAGACAAACATTACTGGGGGAAACTTAAATACATGTTTCTGTCTTTATTCCCACTTGCTATATTCTTGTTTTCATTATTTCCCCCTTTCTTCTCTTTCTCTTTCATCTGTCTCTCTGTCAGATAAAGAGGAGGTGCAGAGGAAGAAACAGAAGCCCCTCCCACACTACGACCCATGGAGAGGAGGAGGAGGAGGAGGAGGTGGAGGAGGAGGGAGAGGGACCTTTGGAGGAGGAGGGGGACAAGGAGGCGTAGGGGGTGGAGGAGGTAAGAAGTGATGAAGGAGCAATGGTCACATTCAGTCAACACACACTCCCCAAAGTGCATCAAACGGTGCCATCCTTGTCACTTCCACACTCCAAGAAGGCAGAAGTGCAGTTCTCAAACTGTTGGAGATAGGCTCTTGATACAGTTCTTGAACAAACAAATTGTGCAGTGAGATACTTTAGAAAACCCTCTTGGAGCACGCTATTTCTGCACGTCCTTTAATTGGTAAACGGACAAAGGTATTAAGGATTTAACATGTATTTAATCAAACTGCATAAAGTTAAAAGTATTACAGATTGATTAATAGAATGAAATGTACTACATGAGATCTCATGGGCGTCAGAATTCTATCCCTTGCAGATTTAAGTTCAATCACCAAGTGACAGTTCGTGAAGTCTGCGCACTGGTCAAATCTTTCCCTGCCCATTTTATACGTTAACATAAAGCCAAATAGGTGGATTCCAGATGACGATTTCTGTACAGTATGTTCCCCTCGATACTTCTGCTTTTCCTCGGGGTTATGCGATGGTCATTTTAGTCAGAGAGTTAGCCTGCAGGACAAAGCATAAGACAAACCATGCAACATATAGAAAATATGGAACTGCGTGATGCAGAGAGGCCCCTTGACCTCTCCTCTGATACTTCTGTTTTCCTTGCTTAACATCTGAGAGTCCATTTTTAGATTTCTTATCAACCAGCTCAAATCGACAACCGCTTTTAATGAAATGTTATCTACTTTAGGGGAAGAACATTGAACTTTCTGTACATTTTTAAATATAATAGAGAAAATAGCCGATCTACAAGCATCGCATTTCGCCCCCTCTATTTCCCATTCCAAGTACATTTGTCTTAAATGTAATGCCAGCGCCGCTATTCCAAAGCCATTTTCAGCAACGGTATTATAATGTTTTCGGTGGGTAGATCTTGTTGAGCTGGTCATTTTGAAAGTAGCTCTCAAGTCAAAAAAGTGTGGGCACCCCTGATATTGTCCTTTCCATAAAGTCACAGGAGCATGTGTTTGGTGGTCTTGCCCAGCAGGTTTCCAGTTCAACCAGCAGATGAATGGAGGAGGAGGCTTCTACTCGGGGGGGTTTACTGGCTACACAGGAGGGGGAGGGGCCCAGATGTCTGGCTCCGCCCCACAGTCAGGCTCCGCCCCACAGCCACAACAGACCACAACAGAGTTTATCCAACAGCAGGCTTCAGGGCAGTCCAGCTCACCTTTACAGCAACAGCTTCTGCAAATAGGTAAGACTATAGTATCGACCAATGATTCTCAACCTTTTTTATTTCAAGGAGACCCAGTTTTAATATGCATTCGATTAGACCACAGACCCCCTTTGATACACTCTGCAAATTGAGTATCAGCGATTGTTTTAAACACTAAACACTGAGCAGGCGTTGACACTAAGGGTTGCCCATAAAACCTTCGGGCAGGTGGAGTTTGCTTTCAGGTACTCGTTTGAACCGTCTATAAACACAACAGGATATTTCTGTCTAAACACGTACCTGAATGTGGCATAAAAAAAACAAAAAAGGGTATGACCGGAAAGAAAAAGGTGTTAAATTGAACTGTAATTTAATTCACTTTTTTACTTTTCAGGCAAGTAGGCCTGATACGTGGCCAAGTAGAACATGACCTGTACTTGCCCGACCGACTGGCAAGTGCCTCTAGTGTCAACCCCTGCTGAGTACAGTCTAGATTGTGGTCCCAAAAAAGAAAAAGAAAAAGAAAAGTATCAAATGGGGGTCTGTGGCACATCTTAAAATGAGGGTCCTTGAAATGAAAAAAGGTTGTGAATAACACATTTAGCAATTAAAAATCTAGGCATTTGGCAGACGCTCTTAATCCAGAGCAACAGGAATGTGCATCTCTCCCTTATACGTTACTCATCTAGACACGACACAATTCAGGGACGATACCTTTTGAAAACAGATTATGTTTGGTGCAATTTGGATAACTCTAATCCCTCCGTCTGCGTGTCCGTGTGTCCAGCGGCCTCTCTCAACAGTAGAGCCACGCAGACAGCCAGACAGACGGCCGGGGCGCTGCTGCACTACTGTAGCACTGGGGACGTCAGGGTCCTTCTGGCAATCCAGAGGCACCTATGTGGGGTCCAGGACGACAACGGAGACACGTGAGTCAGGGGCCAGGGGTCATTGCTGGCTTGTGGTGGAAATCTTTATCGAGTTCACTGTGTGACATTTTGTACTTTTCCTTCCCACAGTCCCTTGCACCTGGCCATCATCCACCAGCAGAACGGAGTCATTCTGCAGCTCATACACACTCTGCTGAGCAGCCAACAGCAGCGAGTCCTCAACACCTGCAACCACCTCCGACAGGTAACTAAAGTCCTAAACTTTACACTACTGGTTGCGGAACGAGCATGGGATCCTCTTGGCGTTTGAGCAAGGACGCGCTGTGTTTGGCCAGTGCGCTTGTGCGCTGTGCACTGTGATTCGAACTATATGGGGCAAACAGTCTAGCCACAACATGATTTACTATTCTGTCCCTATCGTGTCGCAACTTGAACGGGGCTGAGTCGGCCAAGCGAACTTTGCAACGTTCGACATGGCAGCTTGCACGATTTAGCGTGCTCTGTGATGTCTCTCGTGGCTCAAGTCCGCTTGTACTTTATCCCCTACTAATAGTAGGCGGGAGGCGTGACCATTTACTCAAATGCGAAGAGGATTCCATGCTCGTGGTTGCCGACGGCCAGGAATTAAAGTTCAGACATGTGCTCAAAAACTGACGTCTCCCCTCCTCTCCTCCAAGACCCCGCTCCACCTAGCAGTGATCACCAGACAGGTGAAGGTGGTGGAGGTGTTATTACGGGCGGGGGCAGACCCCACCCTGCTGGACCAGGACGGACGAAGCCCGCTCCACCTGGCCGCCATGGGCGGAGACGAGGCCGTGCTCCACCCACTCCTGGCACACCTGGGAGAACGCCACGCACACCTGGTCAACACTGCAGACTACAATGGTGAGTACAACAACAATAGGATACTTTATTGGCAACATTTAAGAGCACATATACTGTATTGCCATTAAAGGTGCCAAAATGACAGCAAACATCTGTGTCACTAGTGATCACTTTAAGTCTAAGACATACAGTTGTTGAATTCACAAAAATAGCCAAAGCTTATTTCCATTGTGGTCCATTTATTTTAATAGACTAGAATAGAAATAGAATCTTGAAAGATTTAGATTTTAACTACTTTATTCTTTGGCTATTTCTTTTTTTTTAATTTTGAAAATAAATCTTACAATGTATTGTACATTTTTTTAAAGGGAACATTTTTAACTCAAGTCTTTGCTTCTAGGCCTCTAGGGGGTCCCTAGAACTAAATATTTTGAGATTTTGAGATCCACGGCCAAATACATATCAATTTGTGGGTCATTGACATGAAAAAGTTTGAGCACCACTGTTTTTTGTTTTGTTTTAGTTTTTTAGAAAACCGTTTTAAGCAGGTGTGATAACGACTGTTCTCCGTCAGGTCTGTATCCTCTGCACCTGGCGGTAAGGAGGGGCGGGGAGCGTGTGCTGCGTCTGCTGGTGGAGGGCGGGGCCAAGATCAATGCACCTGAGCAGAAGGGCGGAAGCTCCGCCCTTCACCAGGCAGTCAGGGACAATCTGTTCAAGGTGGCCTGCTTCCTCATCACTGAGGTGAGGACGCACAGTAGACGCACACACACACACACACACACACACACACACACACACACACACACACACACACACACATGCACCATACATTGGTACATACATACACACTGAACAAACAGACTGCTGTGTTGGGATGATTCAAGGCTGATGTGTGTACAGCACTGCCCTCTACCGGTTTATTCTGTAATAACACTCTGTCGTGTACCTGTGCAGCTGAAGGCCGATGTGAACGTGTGTACGTTTGCTGGGAACACACCTCTACACCTGGCCGCCAGCATGGGCTCGCCTACACTCTGCTCCATGCTCATAGCTGCAGGTCAGTCTCTCTCGGTATAACACGGAATGACTTTTTGTATTGATTGATTGAAATAATGGGTGCATTTAAAAGAAAGTACAGGTCAATGCAAAAACTGCTACGAGGATAAAACAAGAAAAAACACTAATACTTGTTTACATCAGGGTCCTCCATTTTCAATTCCGTTCCACATTTTAGTTAACCTGACGCTGCCAGATCCAAAAAGCTTGCTACACAAATTTGTTTCACAGCTTATTTGGATCTGGGATCGCGGAAGCAAATTCGATGACGGGGCTGTTCCTTTTTTTCAAGATACATGGTAGATGATTGGATGGGAGCGTCTGTCTATCACCGTGTGGGCGTGCAAACACAACCAATCATATCGACGTGTCTATATACCGTCACATCCGCATCCCGCCTTTAGCTCACGCTGATTGGTTCGGTACGAAGCAGATCTGACTCAGGGCTCAACTCCGTCAGAGATCCCAGATGAGTGTTGTGTTGGGGAATATGTTTCCGCAATACCGCCCTCATCTGGCAGCGTCAGGTTACATTTTAGTGGCATAGAAGCGAAATTAATTAACCCCTTGTTTGAGCCGAATCTGGGCAAAAAGTATTTTGACAGGTACATGGGTATCTTAGTGTTGTAGCACTAAAATACAGATATTTGATTCCCCTGGCACAAATGGTGGAACAATTAAAACAAAACGAAGCATACATCAGTTCACCCAAAGAGAAAAACTAAACAACGCGTGCTTATTTTTTGTTTCTTTCTCCAGGGGCCGATAAAAACGTGGAGAACGACGAGCCGCTCTTTTTTAGCTCCTCCTCCTCCTCCTCGTCAGACGAAGAGCAGGAAGAAGAGGAGGGCGGCCGGCCACTCGGAGGGCAGCTCAAAGGTCAAGAGGTCACCTCGCAGCCAATCAACCCTCGCAAGAGGCCGGCGTCGGGCCACACCCCGCTGGACCTGGCCTGTTGTCAGAAGGTACAGAGGACATGCCAATCAATAGATTGTGTTAGAGCTTTGAATCAATGGAACTGACATAATACTTTAGTACATAGTTTAGTCTCCTATTTAATGGTGACACAATGAAAACTTAAGGTGTGTTTTTATTATATACATTCTTTTTCAACATATTTTCAGACGCGGGTCGGCGGCCGAACACATCATTTTTGGTGTCCTTGACATGAAATAGTTTGAGCACCACCAATATAGAAACATATAGTTTTTGAGTGGTGCAACCACTCCAAGGAACAGCAATGTCCGACCGTGTCTATGTGTTGGTCACCTATGTGACGTTAATGAGCACCAGTACTATCAGTACCAGTATGGGTGCTGTTGTGCCAGAGAGAGATATAGGGATAGTGCTGCACTGTTGCAAACACTCAAGTTGTTTTCTACTCTACTTAAGACGTGACCATGTACCTTGTTGTTTGTTGTTGACTAGCCTTCCTGACATTTAAACTGATCTTGTGCTGTGGTCCTGCAGGTGCGTAACCTGCTGGGCTCGGGTCACAGTCCCAGGTCCAGTCGACAGAACAGCAAGAAGAGCAAAAGCAGCCACAGTGAAAGTACCACAGGTAGGTGGCTGCTGTTTTCACACTATTGATCAGTGGACCGAGTCAAACAAAAAAAAATTCAACGCATGTCCCTACTACACACAGTGGTCTCTGGACAGTGATAACCATGTCCTTACTACTCCCTCCAGAGTCAGACAGTGGTCTGGACAGTGATAACCATGTCCCTCCAATCCCTCCAGAGTCAGACAGTGGTCTGGACAGTGATAACCATGTCCCTACTACACACAGTGGTCTCTGGACAGTGATAACCATGTCCCTACTACTCCCTCCAGAGTCAGACAGTGGTCTGGACAGTGATAACCATGTCCCTATACTACACAGTGGTCTGAACAGTGATAACCATGTCCCTACTACTCCCTCCAGAGTCAGACAGTGGTCTGGACAGTGACACAGTGACCAGGCTGGTGGAGCTGCTCAGTGTGGACGAGGTGCCATGGAGACAGCTGGCGGAGAAACTGGGCATGCTCACACTGGCACACCTGTACCAGGACAGCCCCTCGCCGTGCCAACACCTGCTGCACAACTACCAGGTATAGGGGGATTCTGTGTGTGTGTGTGTGTGTGTGTGTGTGTGTGTGTGTGTGTGTGTGTGTGTGTGCGCAGATTTACATCTTGTAGTGCATCTTGTAGTGCATATCATCTCAGTCGGGTGAAAACCCTCAACATAATTTATGTCCAAAACTGCTACTTTTCAGGATTCAAATTCAAAAGCATCAAAAGTAGCAGATATACAGGCTCAAAACGTGTCGCTTCGCGCCACAGTTCGAGCTTGCAGATCTGCTACTTTTGATGCTTTTGTGTGATCTGTGTGATTGACTGTGATCAAGTAGTAATTCATTAATTCAAAAGTTTAAACATGGAGATATTGAGGTTTCTGCCCGACAGCAACGATATGTTACGTCATTGTTTATGTGTGTGTGTGTGTGTGTGTGTGTGTGTGTGTGTGTGCGTGCGTGTAGGTGGGTGGGGGTCCTGTGGAGGGCCTGGTGGATGCTCTTCAGTCTCTGGGGCTGACGGAGGGGGTCCGACTGCTGCAACAGGTGGAGTTACAACACGACAAACACACCCTGGGTAGGTCACGCACGCACGCACGCAAGCACACACACACACACACACACACACACACACACACACCAAAAACATCAAAAGCAGCAGATCCGCAAGCTTGAAACTTGGCACGAAGTGACGATAAGGAGACTCCAAACACTGGATCATAATCTCACGTTGCCTCTCGCAATTTCCAAATGCTTCCATCATACAGCAACCTGGAGCAACCAGAGCAACAGTCCGTTTCGTCTTCATAGTCGCACACATTTATCCTAATAGAAATATGGTAGAAATCATCTAAGCATTATATAGCTTGTTGCTTAGCAGCAAAGAAAATACAAAATATACCTGCAAGCAGCGATAAGGTGGGACCAAGAAAGAAGACAATACGCAATAAGAACAATATACACAAATAAGACTGACGAGCTAAGTTGTCGGTACCCGGATTCGAACACACAATCTGTGTGTGTGTGTACTTTTACTTGAGCACATTTCTAATACGGGACTTCTGTCTACTTGCAACGGAGTACATCTACATTGCAGTAGGCTATTGAATACTTTAACATTTGAGTATTTTTCCACCACTGCATGTACTGTACCCCACAATGACCAGGTTTCTTTCCCATGGTCTCTTTTGCCCAATCAGAAACCACAGTAGACAGCGGCTTCAGCAGTCAGCCAATGGATGAGGACGAGGAGGCGGCGCCAGCCCTGGCCAATCAGTGAGTGCCGGGAAGAGGCCGTAATAACCAAGAACAACCAAGGATTATATACGAGAAGATATGTGACTTGGTCGGGCGGTTCCAGCTGGCACATTGGTCAGTGTTCGTCAGGAAAACTGGAGCCGGAAGTTCCACAGAATGCATTGGAGTCAATGAGAGCCGCCTGGACAAGCAAATGAATAGAGATGCACAATATTATCGGGAGCGTATTGAAATCGGCCATATCGGCCGTAAAACTCCCATATCGGCATCGAATCGCTCTAAAAAACAATCCTGGTTATTTTCACCGCTGTTGATGACGCGGTAATAGTGTGACTGTCAATGGCTTTGTACTCACAGAGCAGCCAGTCTGCCTGTCTCTGTCTCTTTCACCCATTTAGACCTGTTGCAACCTATACGTTGTTACACCTTTCAATCCGGGAGTCCCATTAGTACTTGCTATACGTGTAGCAACATATTTTTTCACATTTTTCAATAAGAATATGTAGGTTTTCAGAGACCTTGGGATAGGGATAGGCATTTTTAGAATGGGCCTCAGGTCTAAATGGGGTAAGAGCGTCATCTGTTAGTGGGGAGGGGGGGGCTTACCATCTACTTTCACCTGCAGAACTAAAAATTAATTAGCAATGAGTTCAATATAAATATATAATATAATGTAATATATCAGAATCTGTGTCGGCAGATTCAATATTGTGCATCTAAACAGTATCTTTTAATGATTGCCACCTTGCATTAAATAATCGGTTCACGAATATAAAAGAAGACGTATCACACTTTGGTTTTCTGGTCTCTTGTGTTTCGATGTGCACTCTGTGTAACTGTGTTGCAATGAGACCATCGTACCAGATCACAACATAACGTGTGACGGTGTGATATGCCTTTTGTTTTCCTGAATCGATAATCTGACAATGTTCACAATCAATAAAAAATAACTAAAATAAAAATGTCTTTATTCATAACCTGGTCCAGACGGCATCGAGTGTCCCACGGCCGGTGCGCCTACAGAATATGCTATAGAACGTCTTGTCTTATCCTTGGTTATATATAATCCTTGAATAATGTTTCCAAAAGCACCTTTTAAAAAGGCTTTCATCTCAGTGCCACTGTGGAGCAGGAAGCAGCCTTGACGTCTCTACGTACAAACTAGACTCTGTTCAGACTCTGTTCTCAAACTTTATTTATCAGCCTTGGAGTAAACAGCTAAAACCCCGTCTTCTGCCGTCGGGCAGAAGAGCAGCTCATACACTTATCTTCTTAACCACTTCAACCCGGAGTCCCTCAGGCTCTGGACTGCTGTATTTTCTGCTATTGGGGAATAGCAGAATCAGCAGATCACCTAGATCTGCTATTTTCCTGCGAAGATTTTACCCCCAACACAGATGCTGGGGTTTAAGTGGTTAATTCCTTGCTCAATGGCAACCACAGCACACAGTGATGTGTGCACACATGCACGCACGCACGCACAGGACATTGTTCTAGGACGGCAATTTCATAAAGATTTTACACGATTTTATAAGCTTGCAGAATGGTTATTTTGCCATTTTTAAGTATAAATTGTCATAACTCCAATCCTAATCCCTAAAACACAACCGTTAAATGCCAAATCCTAACCAAAACATGCCTTTTTACCTAATTGGTAATGTTTTTAACTTGAAAAATATATATTTATTTCATCACGAGGACCACGGAAATTGTTCACGCAATGTCTATTTCTAAACGTCTACTATAGTGTCCCCAGTCCTGATGCTGGAATGCGTACATTTGTTTGCCAATTTTTTAGGCAAAGGAATTACGAAACATTCGGACGTGATTAACACATTATTTAATTGAAATGTACTCACACACACACACACACAGAATTTGACCACTGACATTAAATGGATTTTTCTGTCCGTTATTTTTTACAAACTGATGATATTATTAACCACTGAAACCCTGGGGTCCCGATGTGACGATGTCCGATGTCATTATACGTCGAAATTGTCAAATAATTTCTAAATGTTTTCAATTGATTTATCTTTTCATTTTTAAGCTATTTCTTTTCCCCAAGTACAAAATAGGGCTTAAGTGGTTAAAACGTAATCGTTACAAGCGACTGGAAAAGCTATGACTATGCTTCGTGTGGCTTCCATATGTTTTACATTTTCAAAACTACAGATTTTAGCATGTACTGGCTGTGGTTATTTGGATGTGTTTTACTAATACTGTGTATTTGTTGAGTTTCTCATCTTAACCAAATACAGTTTTACAGCCTTGAAAAAATATGCCTAATGAAGTACATCTTGGAATTTATTCAGCATTTATTTACGATATTCAGATGGTTTATTATATTGTCGTCCTTTTGAATATCTGTGTCATTTTGAATTCCTTCTTTGTTGAATAAAGAAACAAATGTCTTTAAAACTTAATGTCTGCCAACGACTTACCGGTAATTAACTGCTTTTTTAGCAACTCCCGTAGCGCCGACGACGTCTTTATCGCCTTTTTAAGACGTGTATAACGTTGGGCAAAAAAGGATACACACAGTCGAGTCGACTGGTAGTTGAGTCGACTGGTAGTTGAGTTGACTGGTAGTCGACTGGTAGTCGAGTCGGCTGGTAGTGTGAAGACTGGAGACTGAGTGAGGACTGCTGGGTGAGATGCTGCTTATATATATAGGGCACACCTAAACTGTGATTGGCTAGTGAGTTGAGTGGTGTGATGGCAAACAGGTGTCTCATTATGGATGCAGGGAATGGGGAATGTCTTTAAAATACTTTTTACTTTGAAATGTCTCAATGGCAATAGCACACTTTGGCATGCTACTAATCCTACATACTTACACCTAGAAACCCCATTCAAACCTATTTAGGTTCATCTTATGGTGGACATGTTTGCCTGAAAAGGAATTTTTGAAATGTTTCATAGTTTTAGAAATATAGTGCTTTCAAATTTGAGAAATGTATAATGGGGCTCAATGGCAGATAAAATCACTTTCACCTAGAAACTCCATTCACACTTTTTTATAATTCAGTTTACTGTGGAGACACATGCTGGAACGTTTTACTTTGAATTTTTTTGTAGTTTCTGAGTCATTGGAATGGAGGGTCAGATCAACCCTGCAGGGTGAGGCTGCTAGTCTGTCCTTAATCTGTATTGTATATATTAAAACACAGCATTTTGGGTGGATTTAAATTGATTTTTATTCAATCCAAAAACAACTATTCAGACATTTTGAAATCGCTCCCACCTGACACATGCATGTACTAATGAGCAAACAAAATAAGAAAATAAAAGTTAATAAAACCCTATAGTCTCACATTGCCAGACTGTTTTCTAATGTTTCATCATACAGTCTGGAGCAACAGAAGCTCTGTCATGAGTATAGGCCTAAAAAGGCCATAAAGCAGAAGTGGAGCCTTATCTTTACAGTCGCACAAGTTTATCATAATATAAATAGAAATCATCTAAGCATAATACAGCTTAATTGCTGCTTAGTATAAATGGAAAATGAAAGATTTCAGGAGGTGTAGTTCCAGACTCTATATAGCTATAGCATTCAGAGATTATGGAATAGTTGTCTTCCTATGCGAGACTAATAAAACCCTATAATCCACTTTAAAACACATTCACTGCCAGGTATTATAGCTCAGTGCCTCCCAAACGTTCATTTAGCACACTATAAAACAATTCAATAAAAAGGGGAATTGTGCCATGAGGCAAGAATCCCAGGGGGTTTATACGAGGGCTCTAACTATAGCCTATAAGACACAATAAAGACATTTAGAACAAGATATAAAGAATTTCCAAAAGACATGATTGCAGTATAAAACAATATATATTAAGTTTATTTTATACTGCATTCATTTCTTTTGGAAATGATTCAAAATACTTTGCAAAGCATAAAATAAAAAAATAATCCAAGCTAGTGAAAATAGCTGATCTCCAAGCTCACAAGGATGACAGTAATTGAGCCGTGTAAGATAGATATGCTCATGGTACTTGTAGATCTGTGATTTACACTACTTCTAAAAGATTTGTTTTGTAATTTATGGGAATTAATTCTATTTTTATTTTATTTATCCATGAAATTACTGAAAAGAAATTAATGTTTTTAATTCATTTTTAATTTTTATTTTATTGAAAAATAAAGGGACCCATAAAAAGAAATGTGTCCGCGACCCACTGTTTGGGAAACAGTGTTCTAGCTTAGCCACTAAAAAAATAAAACTGAAATGATCTGTGAAGTGAAAACTAAATAAAAACAGAAATTAATGAAAAATCACCATAAACTCGTACATGACACAACCAGGGGGTCGGAGTTCAAAGTTCAGAGGTGAAGCAGCTACATGGAATGGATCGTTTAGACACATTTATATAAGTGTGGTGACATCGTTCATAAATATGTCGCTATGGCGACACACACACACACACACACACACATGCATGGGTTTATCATTCATAAATATAAATGATAATTCAATGGTGCATTTATATATGGTGCGCTTATATCCAAGGCGCTTTACATAGATAGTGCATTACATTCACCCATTCACACACACACACACACACACACACACACACACACACACACACACACACACACACACACACACACACACACACACACACACACACACACACACCATTACATAGATTGTGCATTACATTCATCCATCCTCATCCATTCAAACACGCATTCATACACAGAATACGCAGAGAAAATGCACACACACAGTCACACATGCATGGCAGTATAAGGGTTAGAGTAAATGTTGAAAAAACAAGAGGGTGACCGCACACGCCAATAGCCAGACTGCCAATATTTTATTAGGCTAGCTAAGTCTAATAAAATATTAATATTTTATTAGGATAGCTAAGTCTAATAAAATATTAATATTTTATTAGGATAGCTAAGTCTAATAAAATATTAATATTTTATTAGGATAGCTAAGTCTAATAAAACATTGGCACTCTGGCTATGGGCGTGTGCGGTCACCCTCTTGTTTTTTCAACATTTACTCTACAGTTTTCTCCCGTTTGCCGGCACCGCCACAAGGACTTTGGTGTGCGTTAGCTTCTTTGTACACAGTTTAAGGGTTAGAACATGGACCAACAGTCTATTTGTATTTTTTTTTCTTTTCAGAGAAAGGCACAACTGAATGTTTTCAGGAATATTATGAACCATTATACTGTACGTCACTTCATTCTCAGTTGATTATTAGATGTATTATATTATTTTTGTAGATTCATAAATATTCACGAGGTGTTGGTAGAAGTTTTAGTAGAAGCTGTAATTAGTTCTGATAGATTAGATTAGTTCTGATTAGGCATGCAACGATATATATTGATATAAACTATCTTTAATACCTTGGCCGCTAGCGTGAATTCATTCATTCACCCGTTCAAAACAGCTAAGAATCGTGAAAAATCGTATCTTGAACCTAACATGATGATTTGAATTATATCGGGAGTTGAGTGAATCGTTATTCGTTACATGCCTAGTTCTGATAGAATAGATTAGCTCTGATAGATTAGATTAGTTCTGATGTGTTGATCTATAGTTAGTTAAATTGTGATTCTAACGCATAGAGTTAGTGGTGATAGATTCTAACGTGTTGCTCCAGGCTTCCTCGACATAGAGTTAGTTGTGATAGATTCTAACGCATAGTTAGTTGTAATAGATTCTAACGCGTTTCTCCAGGCTTCCTCGACATAGAGTTAGTGGTGATAGATTCTAACGCGTTGCTCCAGGCTTCCTCGACATAGAGTTAGTTGTGATAGATTCTAACGCGTTGCTCCAGAGTTAGGTGTGATAGATTCTAACGCGTTGCTCCAGAGTTAGGTGTGATAGATTCTAACGCGTTGCTCCAGAGTTAGGTGTGATAGATTCTAACGCGTTGCTCCAGAGTTAGGTGTGATAGATTCTAACGCGTTGCTCCAGGCTTCCTCGACACAGAGGACAGTTCTGCAGAGCGTCGCTGCAGACCCGACAGCAGCAGACGTGACCACATGGCAGGAAGATGACTTGAGCCTGGAGGACAGAAAACACAACCAACCAATCAATCAATCAACACACACACACACACTCTTCCTTCAAGGTTGGTGAACCTGAGGGAGCCTCCGTCCGTCTCCAGCGGTAGATTAGACCGCCTCTCTAGACTTAATTCAAGAGCAGGCCCACACACACACTCAAATTACTCCACATTTTACACAACACTTGCTAGGTACTTATATACCTCTTTTGGCCATTAGGACCCCTTACGCAACGTCATCATACAGCGACGTGCTTCTTACAGACGCACATTTCAGCAGGTCACCAATTTCACCGTAACACCGCTATGCTGGAGTGGCTGTGCTTTTGGGTATTGGAATTTGCCTATAGGGACAGAAGCCCTTGACGGGTGATTACATATTCGCCACTGTCTATGTTCGCCACTAACACAGATCTGAAAGCTCACTAGCACTTTTCCATGAACCATGGCCTGGCATGTTTATATATTTGTCACTCCACGGAGTGAAGGGACAGTTTTATTTTGATGCAACGCAGCTCCACAATGCATGCGATCTGCGACGCAACAACGAGACGGAGGGAGAGAGATACTGACTTTATACCATGTGTGTCTCCTGCTGAATATGTATTTCTTTACTACACCACACCGTGTGGAATATCCTTGACTCTTTCTCTCTGCACGTGTGGGTGGTTGGTAATGCCAACATGCAATTGAATATACTGGAAGTGGAAGGGGTCCTTGGGGCCAAAAAGGATTAACATTTTGGCTTTCATATACTAACTACTCTCAGATACTTTCTTTTTTCTTTCCCCTCATAAGGGCCAGGGGCCAGGGCCTAAATACATACTGCCTAATATGTTTCTGACAATGCACTGAGAATCTACTGAACTGCCAATGGCAGGACATGTGAAGTTCTCAAACGGCACATCTGAGTATCGTATTATATCCTATCACACACGCACGCGCACATATGCACACACACACACACACACACACACACACACACACACACACACACACACACACACACACACACACACACACACACACACACACACACACACACACACACACACACACACACACACACACACTATACAGTAGAGCACTCACCACAGTCTCCATGCACACCACACACTCGGAGCCCCCCGGACCCTCCAATGGGCTGGGGGCCGACGGAGTGACGGGGGTCCCGGGGGTGGAAGGAGTGCTGAGGTTGTGGCCCGGGGGAGAGTCACAGGGGAATGGAGCACTAGGGGGCGCTGCCGCTGCCTCTGCCGTTTCCTCTTCAGCCTCTGGGGGGGGGGACACAGGGATGGGACCGAGGTTAGGATAGTTTTGGATTTTTCATTATTAAAACACCCCACAAAAAGTTCTGAAGCTTAACTTTGGTTGATTATATCTTCCCTTTAATAAAACCAATCGGTACTATCAATTTATATCGACGGAGCACATTTAGCGACGCACCAGGCTACATCCTGGATGTGGCTGAAGTAGCTTGATGTAGCCAAAACACTCCCAAGGCAATCGACAACAACAGGAGGTATGATTAAATCTAACACGACTAGTGACGGGACCGCGATGGGCCGTCTAACACATAATCTTTGCTTAGAAAAGCACCCCCCTCAGCACCCCACTTCCAATGCCACTGACCTGCTGTATAATGGCGGTCAATGAGAGAAGTTAACGGGGCGTTAATGGAGGTTAAAACTCTTTACCTGCCAAGAACGAGGCCAAAGGCCCAGCCTCCCAAAGACGACTTAAATGCGTTTTAACTTTTTATTGAATTGCAAAAGATCTCGGTCTTCACTATCCTCTGGTTAGCTCCCAGTTGCTATAGCTATCGATAAACAGGCAAAGTAAACAAGTCTTTACCTTTCGGAGTAGAAATGAAAGTGTTTTTTACCTTTTGGAGTAGAAAGGCGTTGCTGCTGCTTGGCCCAGTCCAGAAGTGCCCTCTGTACGCCCACTTCACTGATCCCCATCTGGTGGAAAAAAATAATTTACTTTTAATGCGTGGCCCCCTGTGCCCCCCACAAAATGTTCGGAACTACTTAATATTAAACCAAAACCAGAGCAGAACTCCCACCACGGGACTCGGGCAATCAATTAATACAGTTGCAACCACTATATTAATGGCAAGTATTTCATACAGCTTAAGTAAAAAAATCCGGAACTATCCCTTTAATGTCTGGCTGTACCTCTGTGCTGTTTACAACTAATTCATTATTAGAGGTTACCTTGTGGAGATCAGAAGGGGTCATGTGACACAGGGTGTGTCTGGTCACGTGATGGTGGGCGAGGATGGGCAGGAAGTGTTGAGCTGACAGTTTGCACAACAGGCTGACCAGTGACCTCTCTACGCCCGCCTCCTGGGGGAGGGAGAGAGAGAGAGAGAGAGAGAGATAAAGAGAGAGAGAGAGAGACATGAATCCGAATCAGAATCATATTTATTGTCACGTCACAGTTTTACAAAGTAAAAAGGTGGGTGACATTTGTTTTTGTGCCCATCGTGTTATTTCTTCTCCAAGAAAACAAATAAAGGGAAGAAGAGAAGGGGGTGGGGTGGGGGAGGAGATCAAGGGAGTGCAGTGCCATCCTCGGTGACACCGAGCAGTCTCTGGTGTTGAATCGTATCGTCGTATGTTACGTTACGTTACGGTAGTAATGATAGTATAGTACTAATCCTTACCCGTTATGAATATTTGAACAGCAAATGATGTTCAGTGTGGTGTCGAAACAGTGCGTGTGTTCACGTTAACATGCCCCGTCCGACTGTCAGAGCTGGCTTTCAGGTGTCTGTGTGTTGGCCGCGATGCTTCCCCAAAGAAGAAGTTATGTCGACTGACGCAAGAGTAGCTAGTAGTATCAGGGTCCGAGTTGTTTACCCCGTGTGGGTCTGTTACGCGGAAAAGTGTGTCCCAGTATTAATCTGTGTCCGTCCCAACATGCATTTCACTGGTGACCCGGAAGCCGTCCCAACATGCATTTCACTGGTGACCCGAAATAGGACAGACACACAGCGATCGGTGAATTTAGTAATGATAGTATAGTATAGTAGTATATTACCTCCATCCTCAGTTACATGGGTTTGGACTCCAACAGTCTCTGGTATCATATGGTATAGTATAGGGTGTGGTTATTACCTCCATCCTCAGTGACATCATATGGTATTGTGTGGTGTGTAGGGTGTAGTATAGGGTGTATCATATGGTATTGTGTGGTGTGTAGGGTGTAGTATAGGGTGTAGTATAGGTGTGGTTATTACCTCCATCCTCAGTGACATCATATGGTATTGTGTGGTGTGTAGGGTGTATCATATGGTATTGTGAGGTGTGTAGGGTGTAGTATAGGGTGTTGTTGTTACCTCCATCCTCAGTGACATCATATGGTATTGTGAGGTGTGTAGGGTGTAGTATAGGGTGTGGTTATTACCTCCATCCTCAGTGACATCATATGGTATTGTGTGGTGTGTAGGGTGTAGTATAGGGTGTATCATATGGTATTGTGAGGTGTGTAGGGTAGTATAGGGTGTGGTTGTTACCTCCATCCTCAGTGACATCATATGGTATTGTGAGGTGTGTAGGGTGTAGTATAGGGTGTATCATATGGTATTGTGAGGTGTGTAGGGTGTAGTATAGGGTGTGGTTGTTACCTCCATCCTCAGTGACATCATATGGTATTGTGAGGTGTGTAGGGTGTAGTATAGGGTGTATCATATGGTATTGTGTGGTGTGTAGGGTGTAGTATAGGATGTATCATATGGTATTGTGAGGTGTGTAGGGTGTAGTATAGGGTGTGTAGGGTGTAGTATAGGGTGTGGTTGTTACCTCCATCCTCAGTGACATCATATGGTATTGTGAGGTGTGTAGGTTGTAGTATAGGGTGTATCATATGGTATTGTGAGGTGTGTAGGGTGTAGTATAGGGTGTATCATATGGTATTGTGAGGTGTGTAGGGTGTAGTATAGGGTGTGGTTGTTACCTCCATCCTCAGTGACATCATATGGTATTGTGAGGTGTGTAGGGTAGTATAGGGTGTGGTTGTTACCTCCATCCTCAGTGACATCATATGGTATTTTGTGGTGTGTAGGGTGTAGTATAGGGTGTGTAGGGTGTAGTATAGGGTGTGGTTATTACCTCCATCCTCAGTGACATCATATGGTATTGTGTGGTGTGTAGGGTGTAGTATAGGGTGTGTAGGGTGTAGTATAGGGTGTGTAGGGTGTCATATAGTATATGGTTGTTACCTCCATCCTCAGTGACATCATATGGTATTGTGTGGTGTGTAGGGTGTAGTATAGGGTGTATCATATGGTATTGTGAGGTGTGTAGGGTGTAGTATAGGGTGTGGTTGTTACCTCCATCCTCAGTGACATCATGTGGTATTGTGAGGTGTGTAGGGTGTAGTATAGGGTGTATCATATGGTATTGTGTGGTGTGTAGGGTGTAGTATAGGGTGTATCATATGGTATTGTGTGGTGTGTAGGGTGTAGTATAGGGTGTATCATATGGTATTGTGAGGTGTGTAGGGTGTAGTATAGGGTGTATCATATGGTATTGTGTGGTGTGTAGGGTGTAGTATAGGGTGTATCATATGGTATTGTGTGGTGTGTAGGGTGTAGTATAGGGTGTATCATATGGTATTGTGAGGTGTGTAGGGTGTAGTATAGGGTGTATCATATGGTATTGTGTGGTGTGTAGGGTGTAGTATAGGGTGTATCATATGGTATTGTGTGGTGTGTAGGGTGTAGTATAGGGTGTATCATATGGTATTGTGAGGTGTGTAGGGTGTAGTTGTTACCTCCATCCTCAGTGACATCATATGGTATTGTGTGGTGTGTAGGGTGTAGTATAGGGTGTGTAGGGTGTAGTATAGGGTGTGGTTGTTACCTCCATCCTCAGTGACATCATATGGTATTGTGTGGTGTGTAGGGTGTAGTATAGGGTGTGTAGGGTGTAGTATAGGGTGTGGTTGTTACCTCCATCCTCAGTGACATGGGTTTGGACTCCAACAGCCTCTGGTATTGAATCATCCAGTAGTGCTGCTGGCTGGATTCTGACTTCCTCTCCATCTCCGACTGCAACACACATCAATGTAATCTATTACACACTGTTTAATTACATCAGTTTTGTCTGAATGATGTGCGCATGCAGAAAACATGTCCAGGATGGCTCAAGAAGGCCGCTCGTTGGTCATGTGATCATGTGACCCCAGCCCGCTGTTTGGGAGAAACTCACCAGAACTTGCTTCAGCTCCGCCTCCCTCTGGTCCTTCTGCTTCAGCAGCTGTTGTAACATGTCACTGAGAGCGGAGCGCTGGTCCCCAAGGACCCCCTACACACACACACACACACACACACACACACACACGTCACTGAGAGCTAAGCGCTGGTCCGTGACCCACTATCAGACTATTGATTGAGTAGGTGTTTTCTTATATTTCTGTTGGTTGATGATGGTTATCTAGTAGCATTCGGCGCTCTCACCCCAAAACATGATTTACTATTCTGTGCCTATTGGGTCGCAACTCGGACGGCGGTGAGTCGGATCAATTGAACTTTGCTGAATTGATATCATCCGAATGGGGTTGGGGTCAGGTGTTCACATATTACCCGCCAGGATTAATTAATATATTCACATCGTACTACGATGAGAAATAAGGGTGATGGTCAGACAGACAGAAATAAGTGTGATGGTCAGACAGACAGAAATAAGGGTGATGGTCAGACAGACAGAAATAAGTGTGATGGTCAGACAGACAGAAATTAGTGTGATGGACAGACAGACAGAAATAAGGGTGATGGACAGACAGACAGAAATAAGGGTGATGGTCAGACAGAAATAAGGGTGATGGTCAGACAGAAATAAGGGTGATGGTCAAACAGAAATAAGGGTGATGGTCAAACAGAAATAAGGGTGATGGTCAGACAGAAATAAGGGTGATGGTCAGACAGAAATAAGGGTGATGGTCAAACAGAAATAAGGGTGATGGTCAGACAGAAATAAGGGTGATGGTCAGACAGAAATAAGGGTGATGGTCAGACAGACATAAGGGTGATGGACAGACAGAAATAAGGGTGATGGTCAGACAGAAATAAGGGTGATGGTCAGACAAACAGAAATAAGGGTGATGGTCAGACAAACAGAAATAAGGGTGATGGTCAGACAGAAATAAGGGTGTTGGTCAGACAGAAATAAGGGTGATGGTCAGACAGAAATAAGGGTGTTGGTCAAACAGAAATAAGGGTGTTGGTCAAACAGAAATAAGGGTGTTGGTCAGGCAGACCTGAAGGCTCTCAGCGTCCAGTGTCCGTCTCTTAACCTCCAGCTTGGTCAGCTGCATCAACTCATCCTCAATGAGCTTGATCTGCAATGAGGACGAGGAACATTATGAGGAACATTATGAGGAACATAATGAGGAACATTATCTGCATGAGGATGAGGAACACAATGAGGTCACATGTTACACACCTGGCTGCGGATGTATCCATGCACACTGTCCTTCTGCAGCTGTAGAGCCTCGAAGGCAGCTTTCTGAATCTCCTCCTGCACAGGACAATCATTATTATTATTATTACTTGCGCAAGCAGAGCGTGCAAGTAAGGTGGTCGTGCCGGCTTTTTTATGCGTATGCTCGTATACTGATTGACGTAATGAAGATATGTTTCAATTTCCGGTGTGTGTGTGTGTGTGTGTGTGTGTGTGCGCGCGTGCATGCATGCATGCATATGTGTGTGTGTGTGTGTGACTGTGTGTAACATACCTCTTCTAAGATGTGTGCGATTGCTTTGGACTTGTCCAGTTGTTGTAGAGACAGAACCTGGTCAAACCGCATGTCCAAACTTTGAACACTGCAGTACAGAAGACAACGGATGAGACAATGGATAGAACAATGGAAAAGACAATATATAAGACAATGGAAAAGGCAATAGATAAGACAATAGATGCGGCAATGGAAAAGACAATACAGACAATAGAGAAGAATGGCATAGTGTGGTGGCCATTTTTGTGGTGCAACAGGTACAAAACCCATTAATCTTTCTTCCCATAGACATTTACGAAAATATTCATAAATTATTTTAAGCCTTATTTATTTGTTTTTTTACCAGATTGTGTACCATTTCTGTCATGGGCGTACCTTTCTTGTAGTCGAGCTACATGATAGAGCGTCGCAGTCCCCTACCAGGGACCAGGAAATGATCCCCCGTTCATTTTCCTCATAGACATTTCAAAAAGTATTTATTTAAAGACCTTTTAAGCCTCGTACAAAGCCAACTCCAGTTGTGATTATTTGTCCGGCCCAAAATGTTGTGTTTGTTGTCATGATTTGTCACAACTCCAGTTGGCTTTTTCCGTGGCGTAATTGTCTTTAAATAAATACTTTTTGAAATGTCTATGGGAAAAATTTATGAGAAATTCACTCCCGGTCCTAGTGTCGTCATGAAAGGGGGCGGGACTGCGGCGCTCTATAATGGAAAAAGACATTTTGATCACATCATCACAATAACACAGTAGGTCAAGAAAGGTAACCTCGGTTCGTTGACTATTCGGTTTCGACTCTAAAATCAACCGAACCGAATATGCATGTTTTGCATTCGGCCGAATAGTGACCGAATAGTTTCGGTGGCCGAATATTCAGTGCATCCCTAATAATTAATAGAATGCATAATTAATATGTCTTCAGACCTCCTGAATGCCTCCTGCCTCATGTTCTGTCTTCTGAAGTCACTGGCCTCCTGAAGAAGCATCATAGAAACGCTGTCCGATAGCATCTTCTGCATGGCATCTATAAAATAGAGGTAAGGAGGACGTCACTAATGTTGCTCTGGAAAGGAACGTCTGGAGTTCTCTGGTGGAGCTGTTGCCACCGTGACCCGGCTACAGATAAGCGGTTGAAGATATATAATAATAATAAACACTGACCTGCCACATCTCTCTTCCTCAGTGAATTGGCTTCTTCCTGTGTGATGGCAGTCAGGTGTTCCATGTGAATCCTGCAGGGGGCAGCAACGCACAGTTTAAATAACACCTAAACATTAATGACAGACAGACAGACAGACAGACAGACAGACAGACAGACAGACAGACAGACAGACAGACAGACAGACAGACAGACAGACAGACAGACAGACAGACAGACAGACAGACAGACAGCTACCTGTCTTTCTCCAGTGCTGTCAGGAACGCCGCACTCTTCTTCTGTCTGGAACGGAACCGACAACCTTTTATTACCATACATGGTAATACACCTACATTTAAACCTTTTATTACCATAAAACACACATTATTTAAACTTTTATTTTTGTGCTGCTGCTGGAAAATAGTTCCATGTGACAGAGGGGTCGAAGTTGAACGAAATATTTTTAGTCTGTACACCCCAGTGACCCCACCACCAAATGACCAGAACTACTTAATATTCACCAACCAAACCAGAACTCCCGCCACGGGACTCAGGCAACCACTATATTAATGGCAAGTATTTCCTACAGCTTTAAGTCCAAAAATCTGAACTAACCCAGATCAGATCAGCTGGCAGAACGTTTACTAAAACAGCCGGGACAACGCTCCACATGTCCCAGACTCTTCTCCCTTCTGGGTCCAAAACTATGGAATGAACTTCCCATTGTAATCAGAACTGCAGACTCAATCCCAATCTGCCGCCGTAGTCTGAAACTCCACCTCTTCAGACTCCATCTTAGCCCATAGCACTTGCCCTAGCCTCGACGACCTTACAGGTATACAAAGGCTCAAGTTATGTCATTTAGATAGAATTGTATGTAGACATAGAGCACTCTATAGAGTATACTCATAGTTTCATTTTACAGATATTCTACATTGTGTTCTCAGTGGTCCAGAGGTTTGGTTCCGACATGCATGGTCGGGTAAACTCACATGTGGCTTCTGCGTGCGGTTAGGGTTAGGTTAGGGTTTGGGGTAGAGTGTCGGACTAATTAGTACGTCGGACCACTGTGTTATAGCTGTTGCACAGTGACAACAACACATGATCTCTGTGACCATGTGTAACCATTATATATCGTCACGTGGCCTACTGACCTGCTGGCGTCCATCAGAAGGTCAGTGATGCGACCTGCGACATGGTGCTCCGCCTGCTTGACCCTCGCCAGGAGGCTGGCCCGGCCCGCCTCCACCGCCCTCTGCTGCTTGCAGAAACCCTGCTCCACACGCTCCTGTTCCTGAGGGCGTTCATTATTACACCGTCAGGAGACTGACTCTAATAACAGAGTCTGACTAGTTGATAACAGTTATTAAACTCTACCAGTCTGACAAGAGTTGAGGACGTTCTCCTTGTGGGCACAGTTCATGAGGAGGAGTTAGAAGGATTTAGGAGGAGTTAGAAGGAGTTAGGAGGAGACAAGGAGTTAGAAGGAGTTAGAATGAATTAGGAGGAGTTAATAGGAGTTAGAAGGAGTTACCATTCTGACTGAGTTGAGGACGTTCTCCTTGTGGGAGAAGTTCATGAGGAGGAGCTGAGCGTGCTCCTTGTGCGACTCCTCCAGCTGAAGCTCGAAGGCCAGCGTCTCCTTCAGCTTCTGCTCCTGGAAGACCAGAGGAGAGGAGGAGAGGTAGAGAGGTAGAGAGTAGCAGTATTTTGGCATCCTCCGATCATTCAGGGAGTATGATGGACAGGTACAGTAGTCAGTAATTATGATTGACAGGTACGGTAGTCTAGCGTGTGATTGACAGTCAGGGAGTTTAGATGGTGTCACATACCTTCTTCTTCTCATACTCGTTAAATTTGCTCTGTGAAGAAAACATACATGTTTTGATTAATAATCAGTTCATTCAATTTACTGTGAAGAGAATTATAAAATTGTTAATATGACTGCAATACGACCTAACAGAATGTAACTGCACGTCTTTGGCACAGAAGCGCTGGATTTTCAGCATGCAACCAAGTTTAAAATCACTCTTACTGGATCACTAGTCCCTTCCTAACATTTTTTTTATTTGCTGACCAAATTGTCCATATATTTAGTCTGTGTTTGACAGTTTTTATTTAGTTTCCATTTTGTATAGTATAGTATAGTATAGTATAGTATAGTATAGTAGTATAGTATAGTACCTTCCAGGCTTGTTCTCCGTCCACATAGTCAGAGTGTAACTGTAACTTGCTCTCCAACACCGGCAGCAGATACTGAGATGGAGGACAATACTCCTCTCCTAGTTCTGAAAAACAAACGCACACACACACACACACACACACACACACACTGCATTAGAACTGCATTACCCAGAAGACACTGCATTAGAACTACAAAACACACCGGCAGAAGATACTGAGATGGAGGAGAATACTTGAGAAAAAAAGAAGAAAAAACACACACAAAGAAGCATTATATACCACATGAAGAAGAGAGAATACCAAAAAAAACACATGAATAAGAGACAATACTCCTCCTAGTTCTAGGGAGCAGCAGATGGATGCTAGGAGCAGATATTAGATAGTAGGGTTAGGGTTAGTAGCTACTATGCAGATATCTTACCAGCACAGAGGAAGCGCTGGATCTCTGCTGTACCACCTGAACATACACTGGCTGGAGGATAGGACATGTCCCCTGCATCTAGAGTGAAGCTCTGAGAGAGAGAGAGAGAGAGAGAGAGAGAGAGAGAGAGACAGACAGACAGACAGACAGACAGACAGTTTAGGACAACAGACTTCTCGACTATTCAATTAATCAAAAACGAATTAATTGCAAAAAAGAGGAAAAAAAAGAAATAAAATAAAACGTAGCTCCACCTCCACCACCACCACCACACACCCACCTCCAGAGTGCGGATGTAGGCCACAGCTTTAGGAAGCTCATGGATGTTGTTGTCACTCAGATCCAGAGTCCTCAGGCTGCTCAGCGACCCGACCGAGGACGGCACTTCACTGAGGCAGTTACCTGTAGAACGCACTGCGTTAGAACTGCACTACCCAGAACGCACCGCGTTACAACTTTTCAGAGCGAGCTTTTATTTTGAAGACTCATTGAACTCATTGGCCTAGGACGGAAGTAAAATCGTCTAGGCGATGATAGACGCAATCTTTTTATAATTCACTCGAAACGAACATTTTGTTACACCGTGACCAGTGACGCTTTACAGTAATGCCGCGAACATCGCCGTTTTGATCAAAATTTCAATCTGGGAAAAGTATCAGAGATAAGTTTTTTTTTTCTTTTTTTTTGCAACAGTCAGTTAAAGGGCCACTTCAACCTTACCTTCAGCTTATTTTAATAAGATACAAGAAACTCTTTCTTGGGGTTTTTATGTGTGTAATACTTTTGTTTTGGTCATGACGCCATGTTCATGACCAAAAACCTGCAAAAGAATGTGGTCTCACTTCCTTCCCAGACTACAAAGTCACACCTCCATGCAGCCCCCCTCTCTCCACAAGGAGGGGAAGTGCACTAAAGCATTATGGGCATTGCAGCAATCGAGTCAAACCCTAGTCAAACACACAGACTTCATTATTTTTCTGACCATAGGGTGCACATTTCAAATTGTGCTACTGTTATCTACAAAAAATACTATTAACATTGAGTGACTGCAGTTTCTTCCAGCGGTAAAATGTCCCTTTAACATTGAAGCGGATGGAGGGGAACTTTTTCACTGACGGATCGTGTTCTGTTTATCGAACGAACGCCTAGCAACCGAGAGCTATCCAGACGGTGGTCTGGACAGTGATCTCGCTGAATCAATAAAACCCCCAAAAGTCATTATGGCAGTAAATGAGTTCAAAAGCAGTAATTAAAGTAATTAAAATGGTGCATTCACCTTTGGCATTGAGCGTCTGCAGCAGCTGAAGGTTACCGATAGAGTCTGGAAGGGATTTGATCTGGTTCTGCTGCACGTTCAGAACCTGCGAGAACATCCACCCTGTCAGAACTCTACATCCTCACCCTGTCAGAACTCTACATCCACACCGTCAGAACTCTACATCCACACCCTGTCAGAACTCTACGTCCACACCCTGTCAGAACTCTACATCCACCCTGTCAGAACATAATGATCTGGTTCTGCTGTCAGAACATCCACATAATGATCTGGTTCTGCTGTCAGAACATCCACATAATGATCTGATTCTGCTGTACGTTCAAAACCTGTAAGAACATTCACACCCTGTAAGAACGTTATTACCTGCAGCAATACCCGTCTCCCAGTAGGAGGCAGTAGTGTGATGTTACCTGTAGTAACACCAGTCTCCCGATGTCCTCAGGAAGTGATGTCAGCTTGTTCTCGTGTAGATCTAACACCTGAGGAGAAACAAAACAGTGATGTGTAGATCTGATAAAACAATGTGCTCATACTTTGGGTCAAATGTAGCCTGGCTCCAGCTCTGAATCGCTAGCCACGCATTAAAAATATATAGCCTATGTTCTGCCGATTCAGTCTGGTGACTCTTGTGCTAACGTACCTTTATAGTAGCCAATGAGATGATGTCACAGGTTTTGGGCAACATCGACCTCAGCTCGTTGCCGTGGAGAATAAGAACCTGAAACCAAACAAACAAAACATATTCCGTTTAGACCACTGTATTGAGGGTATGCGCGTGACATCATCATCTTACCCAGATGTTATGCGGGAACATTAGCATGTGCTTAAATTCACATGTAGAATTTTTTTCAGATGTCAAAAATTTCTGAGATGATAGAATGGTGATGGATGATGATGGTCATGGAAGGGGAACCTTCTGAAAGCTTCATGGGCAAAGATAATCAACTTCAAAATAATTAAAAAACGGTCAAAATGACCTTTCAGACCGTCTAGTGCTAAGTGGCCTTAAAATGGAAAAGTCCTATCTGATTGACAGCCTATACATCCAAACAGAAAAGTCCTATCTGATTGACAGCCTATACATCCAAACAGAAAAGTCCTATCTGATTGACAGCCTATACATCCAAACAGAAAAGTCCTATCTGATTGACAGCCTATACATCCAAACGGAAAAGTCCTATCTGATTGACAGCCTATACATCCAAACAGAAAAGTCCTATCTGGTTGACAGCCCATACATCCAAACGGAAAAGTCCTATCTGATTGACAGCCTATACATCTAAACAGAAAAGTCCTATCTGATTGACAGCCTATACATCCAAACGGAAAAGTCCTATCTGATTGACAGCCTATACATCCAAACAGAAAAGTCCTATCTGGTTGACAGCCCATACATCCAAACAGAAAAGTCCTATCTGATTGACAGCCTATACATCTAAACAGAAAAGTCCTATCTGATTGACAGCCCATACATCCAAACATAAAAGTCCTATCTGGTTGACAGCCAATACATCCAAACAGAAAATCCTATCTGATTGACAGCCCATACATCCAAACAAAAAACACCTATCTGATTGCATTAATAGTCCTTATTCTCTTCAAAATGAGACAAACTGCCATCTTTGAGACCTTATAAAAGTCTAAACATTGATCGCGCTAAGAAAGTGAAAGTATTCCGCAGCAATGCATCCCCTGTAATGAGAATCTGGCTCCAATGTGGAGCCAGATCACATCCGGGGCAGGCGGAAGTGATGCGTTTTGTAAACTCATAGCATGGATTTCTTTGGCACTGGCGCCACGTTGTGGATTAAAGCAGTGGGGCACATTGTGTTAATCCATTCTGGTTAACACATTCTGTTAAAACACCTTTTGGTGTTTTAACTAAGCATTATGTAATACTTTAGCTATTGAAAAATAGCAGATCTACTAGCTCATAGCGCGCCACTAGCTTGTAAATCTTTTAATCGTGAAAATGCAGCAACAAATCTTTGAATATATATTCTTTCAGAAGACTTTTTTTTTTCTTTTTTGACGTCAGGCCTAAATGGGTTAAACAATGCTAAACTCACTTTGCCACTCACTTTATGCATGCCCTCTAGTTTCATAACAACCGAGACGAGAGCTACTAGACTCTATGCACACAGAAAACTCTTCCCTAATTCCTTCACATGTGTTAACGATGCTACGAATGAAGGCTCTGTTCCATTCTGGTCAAACAGTCTCAAACAGAGTCAGTGTTAATGATGCTGATATTGTGCATGTTGTACATGTACTAATGGACATTAGTTAAGTATTGCTGTGTTTTGCCATTGCATGGCAGGCACACATGGACATAAATGGGAAACCCTGGCTTGGATTTTCATATGAATTGTGCTTCAAATACATTTCTTACCTTCTTCTGAAGAACTT
This sequence comes from Protomyctophum bolini, assembly GCF_963924005.1. Classification (NCBI taxonomy): domain Eukaryota; kingdom Metazoa; phylum Chordata; class Actinopteri; order Myctophiformes; family Myctophidae; genus Protomyctophum; species Protomyctophum bolini. The sequence goes on along the minus strand of NC_137875.1, from coordinate 9,335,551 downwards.
TGCAGATAGAAAGAGCACTGGATGGAACCTGGAAATACATAATACTTAATTACTGTATTGGAATCGGAAAAAATTCAGAGATAAATAAACGCTAAATAAACGCTTGCGGCGAGCCCAAATTGTTTCTTCAGGGACAATATTTTCTAGTTATTATTATTACTGTGAAGCACTTTGAACTGCAAATCTATAATACAGTTTATTATTATATTATTACGGTATAAAGTTTGTAAGTACTAATTATATTATCATTACTTACCTCTGACAGTTCACACGCTGAGATGTCCAGAATGTCATCAGCCCCCGCCTCCTTAGACTGAAACACACACACACACACACACACACACACACACACACACACACACACACACACACACACACACACACACACACACACACACACACACACACACACACTATATTAATGCAATCATGGCAGCCCTCTTCACATTGCCGTCTCTACAGGGGGGCATTGGGGGGCATTGCCCCCCCAGATTGGATTTGGTGCCCCTCCAGTCCAGATTGGCTAGTAGTACCCTAGCCTACCCTACCAATATTTAAATGTTTTACAAATGTTAAATCTATAAGTTCTTCATGATTATTGTAAATATATACATGTTCAAATTTCTTTGTATTTCTTTGTTTGTTGTTGGTGCTGCTGCATAATTGGAAAAAAGTATGCCCGCCTGCTGATTTGTGCCTGGAGACAGCACTGCCTCTTCAGCGAGGTGAAACACAAACTACAAACATAAGAGTATAGCGAGCAAGCTCCGAAAGGAAAGTCAACTGTGTGGGACAGATTTGTTGTGATTGCCGACGGCTCCGGTAAGAAGGTCGGTGAAGTTAGATGCACTAATATTATGCAACCCTCCGCTCCGCTGCGTCGGAGAGGCAGGGGTGACGCTCCTATTGGTAACTAACAAGACAACTCACCCCGTTTTTGTTTTCCTCCCAGAATTTTCCCCAGTGAGGGGTGGGAGAGGCTGGACAGCAGACGGCTGGACTTTGAATTTCTCTAACTATAAACTTTCATGACAGCAGACAGCCTAAGTACAAATATAATTTATGAAAAGCTACTACAGTGAAGTCTGTTCACAGAAGTTGTTGTAGGATATGTGGGGATTATCTGACGAGGTACCATTTGAGTGGGCAAAACCTTACATATATACTAAATAATACTAAATTGTTTATAGGGTCAATATAAGTAAAATAATATAGCCTTTCCACAGGAGTATCTTTTTATATTTTTCCAAAAAGAATGCAAACAGCCAATAGCATATTACAAAGTTATCCCCCTCACTGGTGAAAATTCCGGGAGGAAAAACGGGCAAGCACCGGGGTGAGTTGTCCAGTATTCCTCCTATTCACCTGTTTCGGTGAATAGGAATGTAATGGGGATCCTTGTGTGTGCTTCACTTCCTCTACACTGCCTATTCAGCCAGTGTTGCCATGTCGGCTTACTATAAGCAACCTTTGACTTGTTTTTCTGTAAAGTCGCTTGTAAATATTGGTAGATGGTGGTTGTGTTTTTTCGGGCTTGTTTCTAAAGTGTACAGTAGTTCCTTGTTTGGGCTTGCTTGCTTTGTTTCAATAATATTCAAGATATTTCAATGTATTCTCAATATTTAAAAGAAATAACAGATGTACAACCTCACAACGTGTCGCTGTGAGCATGGAGATCTGCTATTTTCAAATAGCCGTTAAAACATTTCTGATTGTTTTCATAGACCTGGCCGCTTGTTTCTCTTGCAAATCTGACAACACTGGTCACAGCAGCAAGAGGAAGAGGAAGTTATGCACACACAAAACGCAAAGGCTCATGGGACATTGGAAACAGGTGGATAGACGAGCAGTCTTTGTCATGGTGAAAATAAGCATAATGTAGCATCGGACACACTATGGCTCCAAAAACCCAGCCGGATCGGGTCTATTATACCTGGGTACCTGTGTGTGTGTGTGTGTGTGTGTGTGTGTGTGTGTGTGCTCACCAGACACAGCTGATATTCAAGTCTTTTTTTGGCGTCTTCACTGGGTTTCCTCTTTCTGAAGAACAGAGGCATCCTGTCTGTCTGTCTGTCTGCCTATCTGTCTGTCTGTCTGTCTGCCTGTCCAGATGACGTCTGTAAAGGAAAACAGGACAGTTGACATGTTTATATTTGATAGCAGAGCCATAGAACTACACACATTGGGCCTCATGCAGCAACCGTTCTTAAGAAGAGGACATTGTTCTTAGACCCTCTTAGGAAGTTTTTAAGAAGTTTTTAGCATCCACCAATGTTTTCTTAGCTGTGATTTGTTTCTTAGGGTGGCTTTTTTGTTCCATACGTAGTGTAAACATGGCCAAAATGTGTGTTTTTTATTACTGTGGGGGAGTGCAATCACCCAATCCACAAGGCAACTCAAAGCAAAACAAACATTTGTCATTTTGGCAAATTTTGTGGAGGTGCTACCCACACGAATAGGGTAGTTGTGTAACTTGTGTTGTGTAAAGGTGACTAATCAATGATAAAAACTATACAAAATACAATACCTTTTGTGTACAATAGCCTATATCTATCGTAATTGTTTGTCAAATGTGTAAGAACTTTAATTATTATTTTTAACATAAATCTTCTCCTACTCCCTATTGGCATAAATCAACGTGTTCAGATGGGGTGGGGTCCGTGGGCCGTGGCCCACTTACAATGCATGGGTGGTCCTTCCTTCATTGACCTGATAGGGTCATATAACCACTAATATAATAATAATGATAAAACTAACATGAATCATTCACTTTTTGGTCCTCAATTGAGGTGGTTCCAGGTGGTCCCCTGCGAAATGGAGAATTGGTAAACAAATGAACACTTATCAATCTTTAACTCTTGAGTGTAAAACCAAATGGACCCTTATTTTTATCCATTTTACGCTCTCAAGAGGTAACTTAATTTACAAGAAGTCTACACAATTGGAGAATGTAGAAGAATTGATCAACGTTTGCCTCGTATCTCTCCTAACTAATAATGGTCCATCATGGAATTGTGGACAACATCTTATCAAACGACAACCAAATATTCTATAAGTTTTGGGTCTGAGAGGCTAAATGTCATCAAATGGTGGTCCGTGGCTGAAATGCAGAATCAATAATGGACCTTGACGTGAAAAGGGTTGAAAACCACTGATCTCTAGTAGACTATAGCACATCAAGCTAAGCTACCTTAGCATGTCTGAAGGCTTAACAAAAAGAAACAGTGAATAACATACGGTAAACCAACAAACCGTTGTCTTGGCAACAAGCAAACTCGCCGCGATCGTTGTTGTTGCTGTTGTTGTTATGGTTGTTAGCAACGATACCGTTATAAACGTGTTGTTATCATCATAATAATAATAATAAGCAGCTGCTCGTGATCAAAACACGACGTGAGGTCACTCAGGTGGGCGTGTCAATGTTCTGCTGCCTCCTAGCTTCCGGCGTACGCCCACCGCACAGTTTTCCTCCTCTAAACTGGCCCCGTGTGTGCGTGTGCGTGTGCGTGTGTGTGTGTGTGTGTGTGTGAGACGCAACTTGGCCTGTTGTAGCGCCACCATGAGGCTGATTTGAAAACTGTCAAGTGGCATTTGGCATTGGCTTGGGATACACTGCCATGTCTTCCTTCTCACAATGCGTCACACACATGTGTCACACACAATCCATCATTGCAGTGGTATTACTAAACATAATGGAGTTGATAGGCCTACATGTCATTACTGTCTGGAATGGCAGTAGCCTAGAGACCACATTTCAGGCCTACATATACTTTTACTATAATACTTTATTGTCTATTTATCACAAGGTTTTCAGTCCTGCTACCAAGTGTTTTTGCTAAATGCTTTTTAACAACTCTTAAGAGTAATGACAATTTTTCATGGTGATAAAGGCTTTAAATGCCTGTATACTTGAAGAGTATTTCTACTCAATTACATTCTGGTAAGAGGCACATTCCGCCCCTGGTGTGATTTTTGTCCACTGCATATTTGGTCCACGGGCTTTCAGAAGCCCGCATGAGGTTTTTCAATATCTACTTTGGCAGTAATTTCTTATGATATGGTCTTCTGAATGTATTAACAAAATTAATTACTTTATGAAATCAATATTCATCGATCCAGTGGTCCTTCAAATATATAATTCCTTGTTGACTGACACTTGAAAGTCCAAATATAATATATGTCCAAAATCAACATTAATGGGACCATAATTTACAATAAAATGCATTTCATGATGACATAACTGCTGTACCTTAACTGAGTTATAGTGTCTTTGTTATGCATATCATCATCATCATCATCATCATACTACATTAGTGTTACCTGGTAGTTTTAATCTTCTGTTCCGACTGAGTTTATAATGCATTATGTAATACATTATTACTTCATAAACATTGTTATAAATGGTTATGCATAATTATAAACAACAATAGTAATTTACGTAACTGCCAAGTATACATCATAATGCATTATACATGTGGTTATAATAACGCATAAATAGACCCAACCTTAATATAAAGTTCTACAGGAAACAACTCATGGTGGTGGCAGTGGCCCAGGACCGGAAGGTTCCCAGTTCTAACCGGGCTCGATCCCCACCCCAGAGCTACAGTATAGTGTCGAAGTGTCCTGAAGCATGAAAGAAACTGTTACAGTAGCTGTTATAACAATACATACTTCAAATAATCAAACCATGGAAGGTCAGAAATACCAGTCCATATAATTTGTATTGTTTAATATATGTTTTTTTGTTTGTATTGTTATATGCACATGGAACAATACAAAATAAAATTCTACCAGCTTGTGGCAAGCTAAAGCCTATAGGTTTTGAATCCTGTTTCAGAGACATGGCAAATTTCACTCTTATTAATCTATGAATGTGTAGCCTATATATTACATAATTACTTAATGCTCAAATTGAACAATACAATATGTAGTATAATTATAAATTATATATTGCGTAGAGTAGACCAGTGGCGTATCTACAATAAGGCAAGGCCAAATCCACTTGAAGAAATGACTGAGAAAAAAGAGAGGACAAACATCAGACCTGAGAACTATTAATGAGCAGCGGATTGGCAGTTGTGCGTAGAGTGCGACCCTCAATGCGAATGCATGCCTTTCAGCCTTTATAGCGTATAGTCGTATACTCATCTGGCAGGCGGGACGACACATCTTGCCTGCCCAACTCCTGAAAACACTACTGGCGTAGACCTACCCCATCCTACTCAGCTATGGACAGTTAACACAGGAGTTAAACGTATTCCTTGAATTCATGGAAGCCAATAAATAATTTGATGACAAATTATAGAAAATAAGTAATTCTTTAACTTCTGCAGTTGTCACATAATGTCACAAGACAGAGCCACAGGCAACGAGACAGTCAGACAGAAAGTAATGCAGGAAGAGTTTTATAATATATTACATGAGATTTCTTGTTAAGATTACTTAATATATTACGTATTATATTAAGTTACGTAGTGCGTATTACCCAACACTGCATATTAATATTATCCTCCCCAGAGACCACGACAGAGGCCTGAGGGTCACCGTCTCAAGTGAACTTGAGCAACGAGAACCACCACCGAGCGAGCTAAAGAACGCTGCGAAGAAAGGGGAATAGTTAATGACCACAAAATAGTATTAAAAAAAATAGAAGCCACAGTTGTTCATGTTTTGGAACAGTCCTTTATACATGTGTCTGTTGTTCAGTGACAGTCCGTTATTATGAGGCTGGCGGTGACAACAGCCCAGTACATATAATGAACCACAGTAATAATATAGAGTAATGTGAACAGACCTGCTCGGGGATTACATTGGGTTTGGATAATCTGGTTCAAAGACGCGTCTGTCGTACGTGCTGTACATATTCAGCCCGTCTTTCTTTGCGTTCTTGTCATTGTCCGTGTTTTAAATAAGCAGAGATGTTCTCTTGTCCGTGAGACTATGAGTCTCAGTGAGACTGAAGTTGATTTGAAATCCTCTGGTGTCTCCAGATCCTGATCCTATTGCCTCTCATTCCACCAGAGGGCAGTGTTTGTTCGCGGCAAAACTCAAAGGTGTGTGGTACAGTGTTTGTATTACTATACTTATAGCAGGATTTGAGAAATACATTGTGAGGACCATTTTCCTTATTGGAAGGGGTTATGGGTTGGGATTAGAGTTAATATGATTTATTTATACTTCGTTGCGTACCTGGTGTTATGCACCGATAAATAGCTGATTTATAAGCTCACAATGCATCGCAGCGAGACACCGTGATGTTGTGAGCATGTAGACCTGCAATTTCTCGGCTTTAGGCTTATGGTTCAAAATGCCCTCTTTTTTAATGGCATTCATACCATGTTGATGTCATCTCAAGTATAGTAATACAAACTGGTGTGTGTGTGTGTGTGTGTGTGTGTGTGTGTGTGTGTGCGTGAAATCAGATTTGAGGCAATCACATATCATGGGTTGATATGCATTGACAAGAATCCAACATGTCCCAGTACCTAGATATTTAAAAAATAATAATAACAATTATATATTCTATGAGCTATAGATCTTCTACAGTCCAGACAGTATGCTATGTAGTTCCTTTGCCTCCTTTAAGTCCAGCAGGAAGCAACAGAAACCAACAGACAAGACAGACAGACAGAGTATGGGACAGTGGTTCTCAACACGGGGTCCGGGTTCCCCTCAGGGGCCCAGGGGTACTTGGAGAGGGTTCCACAGGGTCGGTCCCCCCCAGCAAAAGGACTGAATACAGCATCACAAGTTGAGCCAACATTTACCTTATTATTTATACTTTGGATTTTACCTCCCCCCCACCCCCCAAAAAAACAAACAAACATCAGAATTATTTAGAACACAAATCTCCTCTTCAGGGGGTATCTGGCATAATAATAATAACTCAGATTCATATAGCACTTTTCTAAGTAGGCTACCAAAAGTGGCTTTACATAAAGAAAATGGAAGGAACCAACTTAAAAGATGGGGGCCACATACATGTATCAATCTGGGGGTCCTTGACGTTAAGACGTTTGGGAAACGCTGGTACGGGAAACGTAACCACCCAAAACGTGAGTCCCTCAGGGCTCTATACTGGTATATTTTCCGTTTTCCGTCATCGCAGGGGACAGCTTTCGCTTGAAAGTAGCCGATGGACAAAACTCACAACGTGTCGTGAGCTGTGTCGATCCTGCAAAAGCTTTCCTCCACAGTATGGACGGACGGATGCTGGGATTTAACTGGTTAATAATAAATGCTCCTAGCCAACGCTTCGTCGAGGCTTGCGAGAACGCGGAGGCGGGTTGAGTTGTGTGTTTGTTGCATCATCGGCTCCACTCATCCTGGTCCGCTTCATCTCGTCTGTGACTCCTGTTGACTCCAAATGCATTGTGGGGGCGTGTTGTTTTTTCCCCCGTCCCAGCTAGAACAGAAGGGAGGGGGAGAGGGAGGGGTGGGGGTTGTTGGCGGTTTGTACGGCCGCTAAGTTGACGGCAGGCAGGGTCCTTATGCATGCTCTCCGTTGCCGCAGGCAACAGTCCCACGCATCGTAGCTTGTGTCCGTGTCGCTGGATGGTCGGTCGGCATGGAAACCGTGCCTCCAACGTTTGCAAAGGGGAGAAGCAAAGTGGAGGATCCATACCACCGCCTGGGATTGAGTTTGGTGATATTTCTGAAGTCTGTTTGTGTTGTTGTTAGAGCAGCATTAGTATGGTTTATATACTTCCATCGCGCAAGCGCACAAAAGGGAACAGCTCTACAGGCTTGTACAAGAACGGAACTCTACAAGCTTGTAGATCTTTTTCACAAGCGACACTCGTACTACAGAGTATACTGTATCAAAGGGAAAACAGCTTTTGGATATCGGATGAAGACGCTGCCACAGTAATCACAACATAATCGGTTCGATCTCCGGTGTTGCCCTCCAAAGTGACCTTTGAGCAAGATGCTGAACTCACAAGCTCTCTCTGAGCTGCTCTCTAGTCTGCACAGGAGCATAGGCAAAGTAGTTACATAAAGCTCGACAAAAAACAAACAAACAAACAAACAAACACTGTTTTGGGTGAAAATGACCTTCATCCCTCCCTTAAACCGAATCTTGTAAATCAGTGGTTCTCAAAGGTGGGGGTCCAGGGACTCCCTGGGGTCCTTGAGAGGGTATTCCAGGTGGTCCACAGCTAAGTTATAAATAGTCAGAAGAAGCCAAATGGATGGACCTGGTCCCTTACAGCCAGGTCAGGTACAAAAAAATGGAACCAAATTCCATTTGGTCCCACTTCTACACTCAAAGTTTACGGGACTCTGACGCTGTGGCCTAATTCTTGCACACCAAACTGGGGATCCTAGAAAATAAAAAGTTTGAGAACCACTGTTGCAAAGAAATACAATAGCTGTGCATTGTAACAAAATAAAGAATGGCTTTCTGTCTCCTATAAATCAACAACAACAAAAGTTTGGTCCAAAAAAAACATATGGTCACGAAAACTTGACAGGATTTAAAGACAGAAGTCTGTCGGAAGGCAGGTGAGATATACGTCTATCTTCCACCTGAACTCCTTTTCTCTCGTCCTTCATTTGTCTCCCGAATCTGTCCATCAGCGGTTATTTCCCTTCGTCTCTCGTCTGTCCCTATCACCAGTTCTTTTCCTTCCAGGCAAGGTGGGACGGTCCGCCAGATGCAAAACGACCCAGCAATTACCCATAGTTTCTCGGTGCAGTTTTATAAACGCGCACCGTGTTTCCCGGGACGCCCTGGTGGCTTCCAATCCGTACCGGCTCCCGCCACACATCTGGCGCCGATATCACAGGTTCCAATTCCTACGCCGTGACCAGCTGTGGCATTCCCCTTTTTAATGTCTAGCTTCACTGTACCGTTAACATGTCTCTCTTTGAGGTTCCTGTCTCTCATTAGTGTTCCATTAAATCCCTTTATTGTTCCACTAGCCTGTCTCTTTCCGTGTACAATTAACTTGTCTCTCTTCATTGTTCCACTAAGCCTTCTTTCTTTACTGTTTCACTAACCTGTCTCTTCCCTGTACAATTACCTTGTCTCTCTTCACTCTTCCACTAACCCGTCTCCCTTCTTCCCTGTCTCTCTGTACTGTCAAATAAAAAAGCCTGGGAAAATAAGCTTGTAAAAAAATAAATAAATCAAACATCATACATCCACACAGTCCAAGCCCTACGGCGCCTCTCCCTGCTTGACGGCGGTGGCCTGGTTTTGGTTGGCTTTCAGGGACTCGGAGGAGCGCTTCTTCTTACTGCCCTCTCTGACGGAGGAGGATTTGGTCCTGTGGTTGTCCTTGTCCTAGGATGGCAGGGAGGGATTACACATGAATTAAAGACAAATAAACCCTCATGATGTTTGTATGACCAGCAAGTCCCCCAAGCATACAAATGTCACACAATGTCTAAGTCCCAGCAGGCCTGCTGTTACTGTACCTTGTCCTTGGAGAGGGTGGCCTGGCTGGACGAGGAGCAGCTCTCCTGGGTGGTCAGCGTGGGGCTGGACTGGGCTCGCTGCAGCCCTGAGTCGTCAAACAGCTTGGCCTCGAACGCAGAGAGGTCCTTGTCGTCGACGCCCAGGCGGAGCTTAGCGCGGAGCAGCATGGCGTAGGTCCCGTAGCGCGTTTTCTGAGAGAGGAGAGAGAGGGGGAGAGAGAGAGAGAGGGAGAGAGAGAGAGAGAGAGAGAGAGAGAGAGAGAGAGAGAGAGGGAGAGAGAGAGAGAGAGAGAGAGAGAGAGAGAGGAGAGAGCATGAGATAAAGGCTAAATAAAATCTCATGATTGAAAACTTAATGATTTCGTTTTTCAACTAAATGTTTTCATGAACAAACAATGTTATACACACACAAGACAAAATAAGACAATCACTTATGTTCTGCCGGACATATTCTTATGTAAAACATTCAATAAATGGACAAATGCTGTTGTATGTAAATAGGAGATTGCACACAAACTGTAAATTGACAAGCAAAGTACAAAAAAAGCAAAAGGGAGATTTTAGTTTGTTACTTTGTCTAACCTTTTCAGATGATGATGATGATGATGTTTGGGTATTATCTATAATGTTGCTGCTGTTCTGCATAGAGCCAACCCTTTGTCAATACAATCAGATATACTGATATACTGAACAACATATTGCTGAATCGATAAAAATCTTTACACCACTATCCGTCATACAGAATCTATATATACTGTGGCATTTGGAGACTGTGGAATAGTTGTCTGGCTACGTGAGAGCCTATAGCGTTGGTATCTGATGTCGTTTTGTTAGCAGCCACAAACAACGTAGCTTTACTGTAGTACAGTATCTTCATGTCGCTTCCATCGATGTGGCTTTGTAACTGTGTGTGTGTGTGTGTGTGTGTGTAACCGCCAATGTGAAGGCAGCATCACACTCTAAGTCAATACATGTCACATTGGCCTGTCAAAGATAGACTACAGTTATGAATCTAATGATGCGTGTGTGTGTGTGTGCACACACGCACACACACACACACAGGGAACTAATGCCTGCACATTACATACACACAGTGCGAACACAGTAATGGTGCAGTACGTGGGAAACAGGACGTGAAATTGGACAGTGAAGATTGCTATGTGCTTGAGTCATGCAGGTGCGCACACGCGCGTGTGTGTACTTGTATTACTGTACTTGTGAGGGCCAAATGTCCTCTAAAGTAGAACAGAATGTGAGACAATGTGAGGAAGATAAAGTGGTGTTATGATTAGAACATTTAGAGTACTATTAGAAAATGATTTGAGGACGCCGTACGAGGTTAGGATTATGATTAGGCATTTAGAAGTTATGGCATCACAGCTTCCTGTGTTGGAAAATAGCTAATCACCCAAGTTGTGAGTATGAAGATGCTGCTAGTTTTGTCTGCTTGGTTAGGTTTGGTTGACGTCCTAACAAGTACAGTGATACAGTGGTTCATGTTGACGTCCTAACAAGTACAGTGTACAGTGGTTCCCAAACGGTTCAGGTCGAGACCCAAAAGAGAGATTAGCCCGGGACGCAGACTAGTGAAAATCTGGAAACCCAGACATTTTTTTTCCAGGGAGAAAAAAAAAAAGTCTGGGACAGAGTCCACTTCAATTCGGCATAGAGTAGCGCAAACAGTAATACAAACGAGTGAGTGTGTGTGTGTGCGTCTGTGTGTGTGTGCGTGCGTGGGTGCACCGTGCTCTGCAGCAGAGCGGTCTAATCTGTATTCATGCCGGAGGGCTATTAGCTTTGAAAGTTGATGGTGTTGAGTTGGCTGCTGCTGACGCCATTCTGCACTTGTCCACTGTTGGAGTGTGTCATTTATAAACACTGGGAGGAGGATGAGTCTCCTCACCACCATCGGCACTGTACTGTAGCACACCACTCCACTCCACTACAGTACAGCACAGTACAGTAATACCACAGCACTACTGTAGAGGAATTACTGTGACATCCATCAGTGTCCACATTGTGGTGGGGTGTGAGGATACTGCAAGTGGACCCCTAAAATAATAGGCAAAAACACCTAGGATATGGATGATAACTTTGTGTTTTTTCGTAAATTAACGTCCAGTGTCACACAAAAGCACCAAAAGTAGCAGATCTTCAAGATCTACAAGAAATGCGCCACTTCGTGCTGCATTTCGAGCTTGAGGATCTGCTACCACCACTCAAAAACGTACAAATGTAAGACACAATGTCATGGATTCTTTTCTTTAAAACCTACTAGGCCTACATTGTTCAGCAAACACAATCGATTGATTATAAAATTCACACAACCCACCCAATTTAAGGGTCAAGTGGTCAAATGGGTGGGCCGCAAACACACACAATTATAAAGACATTTACTGCCCCAAATAGCGAGTATCACTCTAGTCAATCTATAGGAAATGCATCTCATCTCAACTATGAAGACAAGCCACTTTGATGAATTACATTAAGCAACACTTTGAATTTGTTTGTTATATCCACGTTGACGGTTGTTTGGCAACCACCTAGCCAGTTGACCAACATACCTTCACATAAATTGAAACAAATATTAATGCCAGAGTATAATTGCAAAAATAAGCAGAAAAAGTGAAAACCTTTTTTGGTCTGTTGCTTTTGAGAATTCCAACGTTTGTGTAACTTTTTAGCCAACTGTGCTAAAAAAGTACTCAAACATTATATTTGATTTAAAGTATTCATTGCTTACTGTAAATAAAACATGACTTAAGTAAAAAGTAGAAAGAAGACATTTCTCCCATTGGAACACTAATTGAATGAAAGTACCAAAGTCACTCCAGAATGTCTGTCTCTCTTCTCCCTCTTGGCTCCCAAGCTGTGCAATGACCTCACCCTGGCACTCCCCAAGGAACACTCACTGCCCGTTCTACACTGCAGTCTGAAAACCCTCCTCTAGCATCTCAACATATTGTTTTATATGCAAATGTTTCATGTATTTATTGGTACTCCAATCTACAATCTAACATCTTGTGTTGATTCAACTCTTGAGTGTACAAATAGTGTGTGTGTGTGTGTGTGTGTGTGTGTGTGTGTGTGTGTGTGTGTGTGTGTGTGTGTGTGTGTGTGTGTGTGTGTGTGTGTCAAAAAATATATATACCGGTAATTCTAAATGGTAAATTTTGAATTTAGAGATTGTGCATTACATTCACACACACATTCACACACCAATGCAAGGCACCAACCAGCACATCAGGAGCAATTCTAATTCTAATTGAACGGTGCTAATAGTTTCTATTACTACTTTGTTTATGGATGTTCAGCCGTGAAAATGCAATGCATGTTCTCAGTGTATAAGCCAAAGTCTGCACATACTGAGTGCGCATACTGTATATATATATAGTACAGGAAGAATCTTGGATCTATCAGTTAGTTTAGTATTCACTTGATCATTGTTTGTGAACTGTCATGTTGGATTATTGTCATTTATTGTCATTGTGTAAACTGTAACAGGTGTCCTGTAAGTCCATATGGGCTGGGCTTCTTCGGAAGCATGACACTTAAATAAAGTCAATTTTACACAAATGACAGCTTCGGGGCCAGCCAGCGATATCTCAATGTACATTTGCACATACTGTATGTGACATTTGTCCTCCATATACCCAAAACCCATCATCCTATTAGGAGCAGTGAGCACTATTAAATACAGCGCCCGGAGAGCAGTTAGAAGTTAAGTGTCTTGCTCAAGGGACACTTTGACACATGGACCAGGGGGTGGAGCGTTGAACCGGGGACCTTTTGTTATTCCCAGACGGCCTCTTTACCCAGCTAAGGCTGGTTGCAAATGAGCAATGAACAATGATGTACGGTCTCCCCCCCACCTCTGAGAGTGTGTGCTGCTATGATGTATCGACCGTTTGCTGTGAAATAGTCTTAATAGTCTGCACAACCAGAACAATGGCAACAAGATGTAAAACCTTGCAGCTGTCGGGCAGAAACCTTGTTATGTCCATATTTCATCTTTTAATGTTTTGTTTAGTATTTAGTATTTACCATAAATACTACTACATAATACCTATTTGAGGGATTCTCAAACGTTTTAAGTTCAAGGACTGCGCTGTAAGTCTGAGAGCATATAAGAATCAAGTTTTTTTAGTCTGTTTTTCTTTTAAATAAATGCCCGTACAAACAATAAGTTTGGGTATGGAGATAAGAGGTTCCTGCCAAGAGCAACAATGAATGTACTGAAAATAACATTCACCTTCAATATTGAGGGCACTTTTTACACGTTGAAATTTCACTCAGCCACGGCTGAGAAATACGACACTTCAGTGAATAAGCACCCCCCTATAAGCACCCCCCTCAATCACCTCAGATACCTCAGAGAACTTTAGTTATGTCCTCGGGGTGAGATTGGATACTGATAAATCATGTAGCTGCGACATCTTTCTTGACAGAATTGTCATGATGACCCAGATGAATCATGCTGGCAGTTTCTTTTTTGGCTTTGGCTTTCGCCTTTAATTTATATTTATATTAGAGGGACAGACAGTAGTCTGACAGGAAATGGGGAGAGAGATGGGGTGACATGCAGTAAAGGCTGTCTGGATCGGGAGTCGAACCCGCGGCACACTGCCAGACTGGATTACCAGCCAAGGTGCACCACTGAGCCACGGCCCAGGCCATGCTGGCAGTGTTAAAAGCTTTGCACATTCATTTATTTTTGAATTCCCATTGGCTCAAAACACACGTTTTCAAAGAGGGGGTAGAGCCAGGATTTTTATTTTATTTGTAAATTAAATTGCCAAGAGAGGGTGGGTCGACCTTGGGCAGTGGGCAATACAAACGTAACATCCGGAGTTGCGAGAACTAGAGTTCTCAACAGGCCTTACCCCCCATGCCAAAGCGCCAGCATTCGCCCAGCAGTCTGCTGTCCCCCAGGCAGATATGTTGATCTGACCCCCATTCCAAAGTGCCAGCGCTCACCCAGCAGTCTGCCGTCACCTAGGTGGATGCATGTACGCTTCTCGCCCTCAGGGGAATTTAAAATTCTGTATTCATCTTTTGGTTATAAGTTGAATGTTCTTGAACAGAAACTGATTTCAATAATGTTTTTAGCAAAATATCAGTCGAAACATTGGCCATCGCTAGGCTGGGACCGTACCCCAAAATGTGGTCAGTAGGATGTGTGTGTGTGTGCGCGAGCGTGTGTGTGTGCATTCCGTGTTCAACCACTCACCTCAAACTCCAGGTACTCCTGCCGTAGTTTGTTTTCCTCGAGCTCGCGACCTTTGACCTTGCGGTCGGGGGGCGTGGCCGTCAAATCGGACAGCTCCGTGGAGACGGCCCTGAAGCGACTCTCATGGGACTTGACCTGCTCCTCCTGAAAACAAGACATCACATAAGCCAGTTTTGAGTGTTTGTGCAAACACTGACATTGCGTAAAAACAAAAATCTAAGACGAAGGTGAGGACACAAATTGTGATTGGCCGGAATGAGATGATGAGCAGCCCTCACTTCACACAGGTGTGATTTCGTATTCTATTATGATCGTCTGCTGACCCTGTCCTGTTTCTGGTTTACCTTTATGTCCCATGAATTTATGGGACATAAAGGTAAGTGTCAGGAGTTTGCTGTTTATTTACAGCACGGCTCAGAAAATAAACTTCTGATTTCTTCCGAAGTACAGAAGAAAGCATGTACTACAAGTGTTGATGATGAGGAGATTATTGAGGACTTTATCGAGTTGTTGTCGTTGGAGGAGGAGGAGGAGGAGGAGCAGCAAGACAACGTGAGCACATTTGGGATAGTTACTTTAAAGGTAATAACATTTACTATTATTGTGTTCTGATGATGTGCCAACTGCTGCTGGCTGCTGCTAATGATAACATTAACGGCTGTGTTTTTATGGGCGGCCAGGCCGCGCTGCACTGTGCCAACTGCAAATGGTATAGGACCTACCTGTAATGCCTCCTCTGTTGTGTTCTGGATGCTGCGTCAGTGTGCCTGCACTGTTTACTATTATAAATGATGTGTTTTGATAATCGGTGCCATGCCATAGATACCGTACATACACTGTGTGTAGCCTAATGTTTTCCTAATCGTGTGAGCGCCATGTGATGTTTAGTTGCTCCTATTTTATATGCTAAATATGCTTTATATCCTATATGGGACAATTCTGCAATTATTTTATTTATGTCAAAACTGATTTCTGTTGGGCCAAATAACTATCAGCAGTATCACATTATCAGCTAAGCCTGGTTAATTGCGTCTGTCAGTTTGTTCATAACTTGGTGTGGAGAGGGAAAGTGTCGTTCTTGATTGTGTTAAATTTAGCAAAAAACATAATACATAACATATACATAATACAATACATTTTTGGTATATTTAGTCTTAGTTTTAGTCATCAGAGCTTAGTTTACCTGTGTTAGTTTAGTGTTGGACCCAGGCAGCAGTGTACCTGTGTTAGTTTAGTGTTAGACCCAGGCAGCAGTGTACCTGTGTTAGTTTAGTGTTGGACCCAGGCAGCAGTGTACCTGTGTTAGTTTAGTGTTGGACCCAGGCAGCAGTGTACCTGTGTTAGTTTAGTGTTGGACCCAGGCAGCAGTGTACCTGTGTTAGTTTAGTGTTGGACCCGGTCAGCAGTGTACCTGTGTTAGTTTAGTGTTGGACCCAGGCAGCAGTGTACCTGTGTTAGTTTAGTGTTGGACCCAGGCAGCAGTGTACCTGTGTTAGTTTAGTGTTAGAACCAGGGCAGCAGTGTACCTGTGTTAGTTTAGTGTTGGACCCAGGCAGCAGTGTACCTGTGTTAGTTTAGTGTTGGACCCAGGCAGCAGCGTACCTGTGTTAGTTTAGTATTGGACCCAGGCAGCAGCGTACCTGTGTTAGTTTAGTATTGGACCCAGGCAGCAGTGTATGTGTTAGTTTAGTGTTGGACCCAGGCAGCAGTGTACCTGTGTTAGTTTAGTGTTGGACCCAGGCAGCAGTGTACCTGTGTTAGTTTAGTGTTAGAACCAGGGCAGCAGTGTACCTGTGTTAGTTTAGTGTTGGACCCAGGCAGCAGTGTACCTGTGTTAGTTTAGTGTTGGACCCAGGCAGCAGTGTACCTGTGTTAGTTTAGTGTTAGAACCAGGGCAGCAGTGTACCTGTGTTAGTTTAGTGTTGGACCCAGGCAGCAGTGTACCTGTGTTAGTTTAGTGTTGGACCCAGGCAGCAGTGTACCTGTGTTAGTTTAGTGTTGGACCCAGGCAGCAGTGTACCTGTGTTAGTTTAGTGTTGGACCCAGGCAGCAGTGTACCTGTGTTAGTTTAGTATTGGACCCAGGCAGCAGTGTACCTGTGTTAGTTTAGTGTTGGACCCAGGCAGCAGTGTACCTGTGTTAGTTTAGTGTTGGACCCAGGGCAGCAGTGTACCTGTGTTAGTTTAGTGTTAGAACCAGGGCAGCAGTGTACCTGTGTTAGTTTAGTGTTGGACCCAGGCAGCAGTGTACCTGTGTTAGTTTAGTGTTGGACCCAGGCAGCAGTGTACCTGTGCTAGTTTAGTGTTGGACCCAGGCAGCAGTGTACCTGTGTTAGTTTAGTGTTGGACCCGGTCAGCAGTGTACCTGTGTTAGTTTAGTGTTGGACCCGGTCAGCAGTGTACCTGTGTTAGTTTAGTGTTGGACCCAGGCAGCAGTGTACCTGTGTTAGTTTAGTGTTAGAACCAGGGCAGCAGTGTACCTGTGTTAGTTTAGTGTTGGACCCAGGCAGCAGTGGGCGGCTGAACCTCTTCTGGGAGCCAATGGCGGCGGGGAAGGGCGGCGCTGAGAACATGGCGGCCACCGCGTTGATCCTGGTGATCCACGACTGCATCTGCTCTGCGTTCCTAGATGATGAAGACCAGAGGAAGAGGAGGAGTTTAACCCATTCTGACCGGGCACCCATTTTGGTGTTAGCATCATGTTATGCTTTACCTATTGAAAAATAGCAGATCTACAAGCTCATATCGCGCCACCGAGTGGCGCGATACGAGCTTGTAGGTCTGCTATTTTTGAAAAATTCGAAGAACGACTGACATTTTTAGAATCTGATCTCAGGTCAGAATGGGTTCATCAGACCAGTGTGTGTCCAGTGGAAACCTCGTATGAATCTGATCTCAGGTCAGAATGGGTTAACTATCCCTGATTGATCTTCCTACAGCCTCACACAAAAGCATCTAAAGACAAAGTAGCAGATTTGCTACTGCTTGTAGATCTGACGCTTTTGATGCTTTTGAACTTGAATCCTGACAAGTAACAGTTTGGGACTTATGAGGTTTCCACCCGACAGAGACGATATGAATTTGGCATTATGGAATATTTGGCATGTCAACGATTTTCTAAATTATTCAACATCTGTGGATCGGCTATTTTTGAATAGCCCATAGCATGCAATAGGGGTTAAAGTGGTTACCGTATTTAACCCCCCTCCCCTACATCCCCTGACCCCACTTTGAGAAGCAATGCTCTTACATTCAAGGTGGGTACAAAGACAGAGAGAGAGAGAGACAGAGAGACAGAGAGACAGAGAGAGAGAGAGAGAGAGAGACAGAGAGACAGAGAGACAGAGAGACAGAGAGACAGAGAGACAGAGAGACAGACAGACAGACAGACAGACAGACAGACAGACAGACAGACAGACAGACAGACAGACAGACAGACAGACAGACAGACAGACAGACAGACAGACAGACAGACAGACAGACAGACAGACAGACAGACAGACAGACAGACAGACAGACAGACAGACAGACAGACAGACAGACAGACAGACAGACAGACAGACAGACAGACAGACAGACAGACAGACAGACAGACAGACAGACAGACAGACAGACAGACAGACAGACAGACAGACAGACAGACAGACAGACAGACAGACAGACAGACAGACAGACAGACAGACAGACAGACAGACAGACAGACAGACAGACAGACAGACAGACAGACAGACAGACAGACAGACAGACAGACAGACAGACAGACAGACAGACAGACAGACAGACAGACAGACAGACAGACAGACAGACAGACAGACAGACAGACAGACAGACAGACAGACAGACAGACAGACAGACAGACAGACAGACAGACAGACAGACAGACAGACAGACAGACAGACAGACAGACAGACAGACAGACAGACAGACAGACAGACAGACAGACAGACAGACAGACAGACAGACAGACAGACAGACAGACAGACAGACAGACAGACAGACAGACAGACAGACAGACAGACAGACAGACAGACAGACAGACAGACAGACAGACAGACAGACAGACAGACAGACAGACAGACAGACAGACAGACAGACAGACAGACAGACAGACAGACAGACAGACAGACAGACAGACAGACAGACAGACAGACAGACAGACAGACAGACAGACAGACAGACAGACAGACAGACAGACAGACAGACAGACCGACCGACCGACCGACCGACCGACCGACCGACCGACCGACCGACCGACCGACCGACCGACCGACCGACCGACCGACAGAACAGACAGAACAGACAGAACAGACAGAACAGACAGACTTACGGGGCTTGGAACAGGAAGACCCTCCAGTCGGCGGTCCGCAGGTAGAAGACATTTGGTCTCTTGTTGTAGTCGGCTGCTCTCATGGCCAGAGAGTGATGGATGGAGACGGCGTTCTTTAAGTCCTCATCACTCACCTCCCCGTCTGCACTGCACTCCCCCTGTGTCATAATACACAACACCACAATATTAACACTGCACTCCCCCTGTGTCATAATACACAACAACACAATTTTAACACTGCACTGCACTCCCCCTGCACCATAGTGACCATACACACCACAATATTAACAACCCTGTCTGCACTGCACTCCCCCTGCACCATACACACCACAATATTAACAACCCTGTCTGCACTGCACTCCTTCTGTTCACACACATCACGTAGCCACACAATCAGGCGGCTCCGCCAACCGAAACGTCTGGGGAAATATAGCCCCAATCTAGTGCCTAACCATCTGTCCATTGTACCAAGACATCAGAGACACATACTTTAATTTTTGTTTCGATTGTTTTGCTGTATTGTTGTATTGTGCTTTCTGCTTTGGCAATGTAAACGTATGTTTTCTCATGCCAATAAAGCCCTTTGAATTGAATTGAAAGTCTAGAACAGGGGTGCCCACACTCTTTTTGACTTGCGAGATACTTTCTAAATGGCGAGCTCAACAAGATCTACCCACCAAAAAACGGTATTATCTCATTGCCGATTAAAAAAAAGTACCTAGCGGCGCACTTGAGGAATAGACGGGAGGAAATGGAGCGGATAGGGCTTTTAAAAAAAATATATATAACTGTATAATGCTACTGACATCTGTGCACAACACACTTGAAAACAAAGACTTGCATTGTGGGTTTGAGCTGACAGGCACTTTTTGATGTCAATCAATCAAGTCACCTTAATTAACCCTTTGTCAAGTTCCGCCCGTGGTTGTACACCTCTTCGTACCCATTGGTTGTCATTTCGTGGTTGGACAAAAATCCTCTCTCTCCATCCACTACCATTGAAATAACATGTTTTTCAGTTGCTTCATATTGATATTCTGTGCGTTCAATTCTTATTTTAAACTTGGTGTCAGTAAAAAGGAACATCACAGGTGCAGCATGGTGACTGGGCATATCATGTTTGTTTTGAGTTTTTTTCCCAAAAAGATGTTTCAGCAATTTCAATATAAACAAGGTGGAACCAGGGCGGAACAAGGCAGAAATAGCCTGCTGCTTAGTCGGTCAGGGACCAATCAGAACAAAGGGTGAATTCAAGTGGCAGGTGGCAATTCTTTTTAATTTATATTTAAATAATATATATTTTTAGGGGCATGTTAGCGTATTTACCTTCTGCAGGTAAAGGACCAGGCCTTTCAGCATCCCGTAGAAAGACTTCCACCCTCTCTTACCGCGTGGAGCTGGGAGGGAAAGCAAAACAATTACTATATGACGTATATTCTAGGGATGCTAATGTAATAGCATAAAATGAGCGAAGAAATATGAATACACTAACACCAACAACGACCGACTACGATTATGATGATGATAATAATAATAACAATGATCATATTTTAAAGGTAGACATACTCCTCTTTCCATCGGGGTCTGCGTGGATTTTGCGAACCAGGAAGCCATTTTTATACAGCTCAGCGTCAGCCTGATGGGCGACGCCCACCAGAGGGTTTCCACCACTCACGACCCGCTTCATGGTGTGGGAGGCGGAGTCTGTCCGTACGTCAGTCAACTCTGACAGGGACTTATGAAGCTCCTCGTCGCTACAGGAAGGGAGAGGGGACAAACTTCATGTTGGTTTGTAACATTGATTAAACACACATTGATTGTAAAACACACGCACGCACACGCACACACACGCACGCACGCACGCACGCACGCACGCACGCACGCACAAACACACACACACACACACACACACACACACACACACACACACACACACACACACACACACACTCTAGCACAAATACAAACAATCTGTATTGAATGTATTGCATGTCTTAACACATTCTGTACAAAACACGTCTGGAAACGTCATAAGGATCAGAAACGAGTAATACCTTAGACGTCTGTGGACGTCCTAGCGACGTCCAAACGACGCGGGGCGAGATAATAATATTCAGAATTATTCCTATTTTTTTTTTGGCATTTCGCTTTTCGCTTGCCGTATGCTAACGCTCTGTGCAAATATTAGCTTGTCATTGACTCCCATGTTAGCGCGGCGGAAAGAATGACTCGTATCTCCTCATCCAGGGCGCTCTCCGTGGTGATGAATGGATCGATATGCTGGCGCTGCATTTCTGCTCCTCATCCGTCTCTCCCGCAAAATATGAACGCTTTTTGGAGTTTATATAAATATATTAAGATGATCGGGGATTATGAGCTCACTTTGTCAAGTCAATTTTTTTAAGAAGGTATTTCCGGTTCATGGCTTTCAGAGTAAAAGCGATCAGACTACTCTGGCACTATACAGGCCTTTATTTTGATGCACGTTGGCGTACTCAATGTGTTAATGATGAATTGAGTACAAAGGACGACAATGGAAACAAGCCCCCTGGGGCTTATTGTGTTATCCTTTTTAGCATAACCTTTGACTGCACTGCACCACATGTGGTATTCAATCAATGACATATTCAATCAATGGCTGAGAGGGAGGCAGTGCAGAGACAGTATTTGTGCCAGGGAGCCCCCCATACAAGTTGTAAACATATTCCAAATATTAATATTTTATAAAGTAACAGATCTGCAGTAGAGGGTAAAATATGTGGTAGGACTGATTGCTTCTTCTGGGAGTTGTTTTCATAGACCTGGTTGCTTGTTCCTCTCGCAACCTTCTGGTGGGAACATTCACTCTTTCTTGTGAGATCCCCTCGATGCCAGTATGTGACACACACACACACGCACACACACACACACACACACACACACACACACACACACACAAACACACACACACACGCACGCACACACGCACGCACGCACGCACGCACGCACGCACGCACGCACACCGTATACACTATGTTGCTGTCATCTGTTGCTAAGGAACTAGCTAACCTTCCCAAATCCACAGAGGAGGGGAGGAAAGTGAGAGAGAGACAAGAGAGAGAGAGAGAGAAGAAAGAGAGAGAGAGAGAGAGACAAGAGAGAGAGAGAGACAAGAGAGAGCTAAAGAGAGGGGGGTGAGATGAGAGAGAGAGAGTGAGCCTTAATCAACTGTTCATGTCTGCCAACGCACTATTATTTATCCTAGAATAAGTGGTACAGGTGACAAATAACATCACTCCATCCTGAGTGCACCGCAGCTCTGAGCATGCATGGTGGGGTTGTACGGTAAATCTCTTATTTTCATAGCTTTTTTTAAATAAAATAAATAAATGTAGACATTTGTCTTTCATAATGACTAAATAGTCTCAACAGTGTCCCAAATGGTGTCCCAAAGGGGACTTTGGATGAAATCACGGATGAAATCTCCTTTTGCAAGACTTCTGGAAGTACAAACAAAGGCAGATATCTACCAAAAACAAACAATTTTCGAGCGATCAAAAGAAGCGATTTTTCACAAAACACACAGACGCGGTGGACTATGGATGGAGTTATGAATTAGTTTCACCTGTACCACTCGTTCTAGGATGTAATAATATGAGATTAAGGTAAGAGAAAGGACAGTCTGGAATTCTCCTTTAAAGCACAAGGACACTTTTGGTAGAGGTTTGGGTTGTGTACTTATTAGTTATTACCTCGTCATGATACATGTAACTATAGTGCAATTAGTGAGATCGTCTTGCATCGTTAGGCTGTTGATTAGACATTGATAATAATAGCCTGCTCATTGAATACATGTACGTGTGTGTGTGTGTGTGTGTGTGTGTGTGTGTGCGTTTTACCCTGTATAATGCCTCAGTTTTCTATAGTAAAAAATGTAAAAAAACACATACAGTATATTTCCTGGATTGAATGGCTCAACATGGCTCCGTTCCACGACAGAGTTGTGTGAAATGGCATTATTTGTGTTTGTAACTCAGGGGTAGGACGTCCCTTCTTAAGAGTACATGTTACTGTAGTTAACAAATGATCTGTGACTTTTCTCATGAGATGTGGCGACAGTGTGGCGACAGTGTGGCTCAGAGGGCGTCTGGGAACCAGAGGGTTGCCGGTTTGAGCCCTGACACCTTGACAAAGTGTACTTGAGATTATGTTATTGTACTATAGGTCAATTATCTTTTCTCCCTGAAATGTATTCAAATTATTTTAACTGGTGTACCCCTAGCCTAGATAGTATATATATATATATATATATATATATATATATATATATACACAGTATAACTTGACAATTACTACTAATTACTGTAGACAGTAATTACAAATATTTATTCAATTAATCAAAAATCACACTCATGTGAACTGAGGGCGCTCTTATCATCATACATCACATTCCATTCTCAGCCAATCAAATCATCACAAATGTCATTCACTTTTCAGCCCTCACTTTTATCCTCAAAATGTACTGTGCTCAGCCAATCAAATCATCGTTATGGGGTGATCAGCCAATCATCAGCCAATGTTTGTGCTCACACAGACCCTCAAAGCTGGGCATAGGAGGCCTCAAAAAAATAACCGCCAGAATACTGAGAATAGCGGTTAAGAAGATAGTAAATGTATGCAGCCCTGTCTACTGTACGTACAGTATGTGACAATATGGTCTCTGGCGGGTGGAATGTCCAAAACAGTTACTTTTCAGGATTCAAATTAAAAATAGCAAAAGTAGCAGATCTACATGCTCAAAAAGGATTGAGCTTGTAGATCTGCTATACTGTCGATACATTTGTGTGACTGTAGTCTTAGTGTGATCAAGTAGGGCGTTCATTTACGTAAAAAAAACACAAAAAGTTTCAATACGGAGACAGGAGGTTTCTGCCCGACAGCATGGATATACAGTATGAGTGGGATGGAGGTGTGTGTGCACGGACGCACGCACGCACACACACACACACACACACACACACACACACACACACACAGAGTCCCGAACAAGTTGACCTGTAATTACTGCCAGTAGGAGATAAGAAACCGGTCTCCATAGCAACAGAGCTTTAGATTTAGGGTGACAGGGTAGTATGAACCAGGTCATGAACAGAGCATTAATACACGTACTGTAACTGTACCACACACACACACACACACACACACACACGCACACACACACACACACACACACAGTAATCTTCTCAGAGGAAGGAACTTACATGGTCCACTGTAGTTTCTCATTCTTAATGGAGCTGTACAGGGCCTGGTGAGAGAGAGAGAGAGAGAGAGAGAGAGAGGCACAAGGAAGGAATTAGATTGATCGATTGTGTGTGTGCGTGCGACGTGCGTGCGTGCGTGCACTTATATTACTCTGCTTATGAGGTCCAAATGTTCCCAACTTCCCACTCGTATCATTTGAGAAATAAGACAGAGGATATTGCAAGTGGGGCCCCCAAATAATTGGCAATACAAAATAAGATTTCAACGATGATATGACATTAATATAAAAACAGTAAGTGCTGAGCCAGAAGGCAAAGCTCTCTGTCAAACCGAGCAATCTTCGTTCCTATGGTGATGAATGAAGTGTGGGTCAGGATGACCCAAAGAAAAAGGTCGCGAATACAAGCGGCCAAAATGAGTTTTCTTTGACAGGTGGGTGGCATCTCCCTTAGAGATAGGGTGAGAAGTTGGTGGCTGGCATCTCCCTTAGAGATAGGGTGAGAAGTTTGTGACTGAACTTCTCACCCTATCTCTAAGGTAGATGACCGAGAGAGACTCGGAGTAGAGTTGCTGCTTCTTCGCCAAGGTGCCAAGGTGGTTTGGGCATCTGGTTAGGATGCCTCTCGGGCGTCTCCCTAGGGAGGTCCTCGAGTCCCACTGGGAGGAGACCCCGGGGCAGACAGAGGCACATTTGGAGGATTCACATTGACTCGGGATCCCCCAGGAGGAAGTTACTATAATATTGCTCTGGAGAGGGAAGTCTGGAGCTCTCTGGTGGAGCTATTGCCCCCGTGACCAGACTACGGATAAGCGGTTGACGATGGAGGGATGGATAATGAAAAATAAAATAAAAAATGAAGTAATGTTTTTTTTTTCATTTAAAGATTTTTCCTTTAAACAATGATCACATGGGTGAAAACCCATGTGACCATTTGAGTAGTTAAAAATGAATACATAAAACAACAATAGTAGAAATGGCATTCTAAACATTTGATGTCCTCACAAGTGTAAATGTGTCTGTGTGTGCGTCCGCACATTAAGTCATTTATTAAAAATAAAAATCAACGGTGTTCAGGGTGACGAAGTGGTTAACCCATTCTGACCGGGAACCCGTTTTGGTGTTAGCATCATGTTATGCTTTAGCTATTGAAAAATAGCAGATCTACAAGCTCATAGCGCGCCACCGAGTGGCGCGCTACGAGCTTGTAGGTCTGCTTTTTTTGAAAAATCGAAGAACGACTAGACATTTTTATAATCTGATCTCAGGTCAGAATGGGTTAATCAGACCAGTGTGTGTCCAGTGGAAACCTCGTATGAATCTGATCTCAGGTCAGAATGGGTTAAAGTGTCCACCAGCACGCATGTTGGTTCCAATGCATCATTTGTCGAGCTTTGTCGAGTGTCTATACAGGACGCCGGGCAGGGAGGGTGATATTTGTCACTGCACGGTACTCCTACGGGCTGGGGGTGGGTGGCACCTGTGAGCAGGGAGTGTTGAGTGGGAGGAAGGCAGCTCTACGTCCTCCCGGTGGGGGTGCCTCCTCACTACATCAGCAGTGACGACACAGAAATGCGTGTGGGGGGGAATCAATTTGCATAACGATGTGAACGTATTCATCTTGCCAATGCCAACTATGAACCAACACAAAGGACTTCTTTCCGGCTCAACTTGACTTCACCGCCGATGCAATTACCAACACAGATGCGAAGGTTACTGTATGCATTCAATAACATGACAGGAACCAAGGAGAGCATTCCACAGCCCTGAGTCAGTCTGGTCTGTTACTGAAGCTTATCGAGCCGGGTTCTTATCGAGCATTTTCTATTATTTTGTGGAAATACGGGAGACATTAAATTCTGAACAGAACCAGTATCTTTTACTTCAAATACAGTACTTTTCTAAGAGACAGAAGGCAATTGACCTTTTTTACCAATAAAACAATATGAAAGCCCAAAGCTTGTTGATAATGGGTACTTAATAAGCTTATCATCGGATTTCTTCGGGTATCGGTTATCGAGCTACATCCCTACTTATGAAGAAACAAAATGAAAAAACTAGAAAAAATATAACACACACATGAGCCTTACTGTTTTTTGTTCTGGGGGGGGGGGTCCACAACTAAATTAATATAGCACCATAATATATATATTTTTTTATATATCGAAAATGTTTGGACACTTTCCTTTACATAAATCTTCTCTTCTGGGAGTCCCTGGCCCAAACATTTTTAGATGGGAGTCCATGGCCAACTATATATCAATTTGGGTATTTGATATTAAAAAGGTGTTTAAAAACACTGACATAAAGCATGTTTGGAATGGACATAAATTGCACTTCGTCCTTCAGGCAGTACCAGATTTCAACCAGTAGGTGTCCTACCTGACCTGATACAGCATGAAATTGTGGACAAAATCTTATCCAGCGATAACAAAATATGCTCAAATGCCGAATAAATAATGGTCCTTGATATGAAAAGGGTTGAAAGCCAAGTAATTAAATTAACTAGTTGGATAAACTGTTGGGGTTGTTGTACCTTGTCCTTCTTCTTGCGGGCCTGGGGGTGGTTGTGTCCATCCTGGGTCTTTCCCAGCAGGTCAGGAAAGGCCAGGGGCTTCAGGGAACGAGAGCGGGGGGTTCTGGGATAGCGGAACGGGTCAGGGCCCCTGGCCTCCCGCCCGGTGCGCACCGAGCAAAGTGAGCGCGAGCGATTGCGCCCACCATCAGAGTGGATGCTGTTGACGCCAATCATTATGACGCAGCCAATGGGAGACGAGGGAAGGAACCCAAGAAAAGCTAAGTAAAGGTTCCTCCTGTTTTAGTTTTTTTTTTCTTTGAATGGCTTTGTTTGTTTGCTTGTTTGTTTATGTGGAATAGACACCCAAAACTAAGATTAAATGGGGAAAAAGTGTATAGAGGAGATGCAAAAGTTTGTCCAATCGTTTTGGACATAAAATAGAAAATGCGAGAGAGAGTTAAAGAATATTTCCCCCCCCACGTGGCTTCAGGACTCCACTAATCTGTCTTTTAAAATTGATTAATTAAATGAATCGTCCTTCTCGTCTTCTCCATACATCCCTCACTCCCCCCCCCAAAAAAATAAAAAACGATTTGAAAAGGCTTCCCTTTTTTTTAGAGCACTGAGATGACAATGGCAAAAAAGAGTGGCAACACAACAGCACAACAAGAGATTCAGCAAATCGAGACTGAGACTATCTTTATGACAGACACACAATGTACTGGCCCGGGACCGTCCAACCCAGAGTCAGGGAAGAGAGACCAGACACTCTGGACTTCATCCAAATCCTGTTGTCAGCTTGTATTGTCCGGTGAAAGACACAATCGACTTGGATGCCAAGACAGATTATTAACAGCAGTACCGCTTACTGTACGTGCGTGTATGTGTGTGTGTGTGGGTTTTGTTTCGTGTGTGCACGGGTGTCTCTGAAGTGACCGATCTCTAAGCCTACGTCACAAGAGCCTCAAAACTCTGTATTATTAAACCCCTTGGCAGAAGTCCGGTGTCTGCATTATGGATCCAGCCACGTTCATTATGGATGAGGAGAAGAACCGGCAAACCTTTGGGAGCGTGCCCAAAACAAAAAATAAATCAAGGTGTGTGTGTTTGTTAAAACAGATTTAACTAAGATATCATGCCGATATATAAGCAACACCCGTTTGTCCTTGAGGCGTGTGCGATCATGTACTGTTATTGTCTTTGTTTATGCTGCTGCATGCGTCTACTGTAGCGTGTGATGAGCTGAGTTGGTATTTATTGTACTGGCT
This sequence comes from Protomyctophum bolini, assembly GCF_963924005.1. Classification (NCBI taxonomy): domain Eukaryota; kingdom Metazoa; phylum Chordata; class Actinopteri; order Myctophiformes; family Myctophidae; genus Protomyctophum; species Protomyctophum bolini. Next base: position 9,307,544 of record NC_137875.1, on the reverse strand, counting down.
GGATCTTCGGATTCTGAGATGAGAGCCAAAACACTTCAAACACTGAATATTCATTGACTCTTCATTCACAGTGTGTGTGTGTGTGTGTGTGTGTGTGTGTGTTTGTGCACGCGCGTGCACGGATGTGTGTGCCACCGACAATTTGCGGTCAAATCCCTCAAAGTCACAACAGAACCGCGGCACCGGTCACGTGCACACAAAGCGACAGCTCATGCATGTGTATGTATTGCAGATTGCATAACGTGTTATGACGTGTTCATATAGGTTCATTTATACAGGCTGTCCACGTCCGTAAGCACGCCGACCTAAAGGAACGACCAAAACATCAGTTACAAAACATCATGGTAAAACAGAGCCAAAAATGCACATCCCTCATGTCGTAAACTAAACGGATGCAAACGGATGCCCCTCAGACAGACAGACAGACAACACAGTCTCGAATAGAGAAATCCCCTAAAGTACGTCACTGCCAGTGCCACCAGCACCACGCCAAAACAACCCCTTGACTACAGATTAAAGTACGTCACTGCCACAACAACCCCTCGACTACAGATGAAGCAATGAATGAAACAACCACTAGATTAGGAGACGGAATGAAGTCACAGAGAGGAACGGAGAACGGAGTCTTGTCCTGTTGCTCTCCAACAGCCGGACGATGAAAGGAACCCCAAAAAACAAACAAACAAAAAAAAACACAACAAAGAGAGAAACGAGAGGATCCCTTCCTGTCTTATTTATCCTCTCTGTCTGTCCATGGTTTGTCTCTCCTTCCTACAGTATGACGAGAGGGGGAAAAAATTATTGTTATCTCTCAATCTTCTTCTTCTCTGGTCTGTTGTCTCTGGTCGTCCTCGTTGTGTGCCTCTCCTCCCTCCGACTGCGTGCTTATCACTCTCCCTTTCCACACTGTCTGCCCCCACCACGCCTCGTCCCCCCCTATCCTCAAAACTTAACCCGCAGTTTCCCTTCTTCCTTCTCCTTCCTCCTGTGTCCAACCCCTTTAGTGAACCAGGTGTGTGCGTGTGTGTGTGTGTGTGTGTGTGTGTGTGTGTGTGTGTGTGTATGCGTGTGTGTGTGTTTTCTCCTCTTTTTTCACCTCCCTCAGTAACTGGTGTCTTACAGCCCAGAGCTTCAAAATAATAGTGCGTTGGCAGACATGAACAGTTGATTAAGACTCTCTCTCTCTCTCTCTCTCTCTCATATCTTCTCACCCCCCTCTCTTTAGCTCTCTCTCTCTCTCTCTCTCTATGCGCATTTCTCTCTGCAGCTGTGGCCAATGGGCGTGCTTTCTGGGAGCTAGGCCCCTCCCCTGCTCTCCTGTCAGTCAGCCAGGCTCCACACAGCAGGACTGTGGCATACAGAAGCCCTGTCATGGACACAGCGTTGGTAAACCTCATATGTCCAAAATAAAAAAACGTTTTGGGATTCAAATTCCCAAATAGCAGAGCTATAACCTTGTGTTGTTGGTTTTTTTGCTGCTTTTGTGTGACGTATGATGAAGTAGTTATACATAAATTCATTTGAAATTGAGGTGAAACAGGCTAGTTAATTCAACCAATCAGTGTGATAAATATTTAAAAAAACAATTTAAATCAAATAATTGATTGGCTATATAATTATAATAGGACATTGTCTCTGTCCTGGTATAATTGGACCTTTAGACATTAAAGGGAATCTGTTAAATGAAACGGCAATCATATTTGTGAATGCAACTGTAATAATAGCATTCTGTATATCACCCTGGGCAAGACCTACGCTGAAAAGACTAATAATAGCATTCTGTATCATCCTGGGCAAGACCTACGCTGAAAAGACTATCAGTGGAAGTTGCGGGATTTTAGCGGAAGTATCGCCCAAGGAAATGATGCTTTACAAATCAGTTTACATTCTCCACGAATGAAACAAGTGTTGTGATTGGTCTGGAAAATATCGTATCCGGGGGAAATACATCCGGAGGATAGCTTCTCTGCCTTACCGTACGTTGTGACCAGGCTTTTCTTTTCGCAGATAAGTAAGCCTGGGACAGAGGCTAATTCTGTATAGTGTTGATTCTGATTGGTCAATCACTGACTGAATTCTGTTCATTTTTTTGAGAGGCTGCTGCTATCAATCTGCGCTGCTCGACTTTGTAACCATTGTTTTCTGATCCGACCACTTAACACTGGATGCATATATCACACTCCTGTGAAGTGAGGGGCGCTCTAGTCATCATACTGTACATCATCACATTCCGTGCTCAGCCAATCAAATCATCACTCTTGGTGTCCTCAATTTTCTGTCCTCACTTTTTATCCTCAATTCCGTTCTCAGCCAATCAAATCTTCACTATGGGGTACACACGCACACACAAAGCTGGGCATAGGAGGGGCTAGGGGCTGTGGACGTGGCCTAAGCTTGGGTTGCCAAATTCCCCACACCTGCCATTTGATTGCTTAGTCAGTCTACTTTCCACACTTCCCAAAGTTTGCACTATTCAGGCATTCTTCACACCTTCTCCACAGGCGTTTACCACTGCATAAGGACCCAAACCCTCCCTCGATAACACACATGAATGCATGAACGCGCTGGTCTGTTGACTATCATTGTGCACGTGAACGCTGTTTCATACGTGAACGCGTGCAATGATAGTCAACGGCAGCGCGTTCATGTGTTTGGGCCCAATCCATCCCAGAATGCACTCTGTTCCTACCCGGAAGGAGGAGTGAAGTCGCCTCATGCCTTTTGAGCAACTTAATGCAAGTGGATGGGAGGAGAAATCCGGTGCCATCTCTATTCATACTCTAAGGTTACAACGGGTATTTCATAACAGGGTGGGGCGGCTTTCATCATTCCCAAGTAGTTCCCAAGTAGACCGTTCTAGTACAAGAATAATACTATGATTCAATCCTATCATTTGAATATTTATTTTTGACCACCTATATTAGTGTAGATTTTCGTCTTAAACAGATTCCCCTTGACAATGAATGGAGAAATTACGTCATACGTGTCTGAGCAAATCAACATGTTACGTCATGATGATGTACGATGATAAGAGCGCCCCTCACTTCTTTGTGCTGTTAGTTTCCAACCAATCGGAGAATCCCATCGGCAAATATCGGGGAAAACAGCGACCCCTGTTGTTCCTCGAAAGTTGACGTGAGTCAACAGTCTGTCTTGAGAGACTAGTTTACAACTAACCCCAAAAACTCAACTCGAAAAAATGTGTGTGACTGTGTGTGTGTGTGTGTGTGTGCGTGCGCATGTATGTGCGTGCGAGATAATTAGTCGGATTGTTTAAGTTTGTCCCGAACTGAACCTGAAAGCATACAAAAACAATTGTAGCTACAGTATAAACGCGCGCGTGGCGTGTACACACGCACGCACACGCACATTGCATGGTAGAACTGTGTACAGATATATAATCCACTTACATGCTGAATAGTGATTACTGGCGAATAATGAATATATTACTGGCGTGGTGTGTGGGATACAAAAAGGGAAAGTGGGAAAATAGCATGATGCAAATGAGAGTTACGTATACTGTAATAGAGGTGTTGAGGTGAGGTGAGCCCACAGGCTCACAGTGAACACACAAAGGGAGGCAGCGAGAAAGAGACACACACACACACACACACACACCAAAACAACAGAGTGGGAGATGATGCCGATAGGAACCGCATGCACACACGCGCGCGCGCGCGCGCGCGCGCGCGCACGCACGCACGCACGCACGCACGCACGCACGCACGCACGCACGCACGCACGCACGCACGCACGCACGCACGCACACACACACACACACACACACACACACACACACACACACACACACACACACACACACACACACACACACACACACACACACACACACACACACACACACACACACACACACACACACACACACACACACACACACACACACACACAGTATAGTATACAGTATATACAGACCTATCTGTGATATCTCTTAACCCATTCAGGCCTGAAAAAAGTCTTCTAGAAAATTACAATTTTCGGAAAGATTTGAGGCACATTTTAACGATTTTACAAAAATAGCAGACCTACAAGTTCAGCCACTCGGTGGCGTGCTATGAGCTTGATTATTATTATTATACGTATCCTATTATAATAAAACGTTGCATTTGATCATGGCTCCCTGTTCCTCCTTCATATGTTGCTCACTCATCTTACCCCTAGACTTACGAGTTTGTAACATAAGACGCACACGCACGCACGCACGCACGCACGCACGCACGCACACTGAGTGGTGCAATTCCCCTTCCCCCCCCCCCCCCCACCCACCCACCCTCCTCTCTCTCTCTCTCTCATTAGCAGGCAACTATCTCTCTCTCTGTTTCTGGAACAACAGCGCCCCTGGCACTAATAAGCATACTGGTGCTCATAGTCACATAGGTGGGTTAACATCACATAGGATAGGCGCATAGGTGAACACGGACATTGCTGTTCCTTGGAGTGGTTGCACCACTCAAAAACAACTAAACCATCGTCACGGTTGCATGAATTCACATCATCATTGTGTCTTTTACAGACCGTTCTGGCCCCAAGCGCTGGGTGGGACCTTTTGCATAAACCAAAAAGTGGAAGAGCCAATCAGCTGTGAATTCACCCGACCCAGGCTAAATTACTGGGAGGCCCACTTGCAATATCCTCATGGCCAACAGATGAGCCCGGGCCCACAGGTTGAGAATCTCTGATGTAGCAACAAAGTTGAACTTTTCTTCAGGTGACAGAGGAGACTGTCAACCGACGCAGCACTTGATGAGCTCCATGCTGTGCCTTGCCAGTGTGTCTGCTCTGCACGTCAACGTGCCCTTGAGCAAGACACTGTTGTTAACCCCCCTACCTGCCGGCGGATCCACCAGCAGGTCGGTGCCTTGCAATAGTTTCCTCCGCCGTCGCGTCGGTGTGTCATTGTGTGTGCGTGTGAATGTAAATCAATGCACATTGTTAAAGTGCTGTGTATGAAAGGCACTACAGAGCATATAATGGGTCTATATAACTGTCCTTTCAGACAGACCTGACCCTGCCATGTTATCTCTCACTGTGCTCACGAGGCTGTGAAATTAATATATTTCTCAGCTGAATGCTCCCTGAGGAGCCTTTTTTTTTGCATGGATTCAAATGACTGTTTGTCTGAATTAAATGTGTGCATGTGCACGTGCGAGCGTACATGCGTGCGTGCATGTGAGAGAGTGTGTGTGTGTGTGTGTGTGTGTGTGTACCTTTAGCTGATCTTTGGGGAAGTCTTTTCCACTGTTGAGTCCTTCCAGGTTGGAGACAAACTGACTGCAAGACATCCTCTTACCGATGTTCTGGACGCACGCACGCACACACGCACACACACACACACACACACACACACACACACACACACACACACACACACACACACACACACACACACACACACACACACACACACACACACACACACACACACACACACACACACACACACACACACACACACACACACACAGAGCAGCCTCAATTAATATGCTCAGTCAACCTGAGAGATGTAGTCGATGTAGTCGATTATAATCTTTTTCCCCATCATGGTCCAATGACAAAAACATTTAAAAAATATATATAAATATATATATAAAAATGTAATAAAAAAAATGTAATATATATAAAATATGCTCATGAAACTGATGGATAGTTTGTTTGGATGTTCTTTGAGCCTCGACCTTGCCCTTCCTGGAGGTGTGAGCGGCTGACGTGGATGTGGAGACAGAACTTTGCATGTCTCCTAGCAACAGTGAACCGCGGAAACGTCTGTGTCACCAAAAGTGTGACTTTTAGAAGAAACACGGACTAGCGTAGGATGTGAAACTAAGGCATGTAAACCAGTGATTCTCGACCTGTTTTCTTTTTTCATTTTCTTGATAATCAGTGAGCCATATCAACATTAAGCTGAATTATGACTCCACATGATGTAATTGATCAATTAGTTTTAGAGTTCAGAGTATGAATGAATGTAGAATTATGCACAGGATGTAATTTGTATATTTAAAAGCAAAAACCTGTCTCTCTCTCTCACACTTATGCCAATGATTGGCAGTGACCAACATTGGCACAGGGTAGGGCCCCTGTGCCAATGTTGGCACCCGTGCCCAAGGTTGTCTACCCCTAAAGTAGGGCATTGGATGGATTTGTTTTCAAGTCCGGATACCCCGTCCAGGACAGGCTTCAGACGCGCCTCCTCAGGAGACTTGGCTCAGATCTGAACCCATTAGATTTGGCGTTAGGAACCCGTTGCATGCCCTTGTTGACTTCAACCCCAGGCAGGGTTTGAACCCACAACCTTCCACATGAAAGGCAAATGCTCAAACCACTGCACTAGGGTGCCCCACCCCCCCCATAAAGTAGGGCATTAATACACGAAGAGTTCGGAGAGCACTTGCCTGGAAAGCCTTGCACGGGGTGAGGAATGTGTGGAAATCAGACATTCTGAGAAGACCTCTTAAGCTGACCTAAGACCTTAGCTGTTCATAGCTACTGTGGAGTCAGTACTGCTGTATGGGGCCGCTGTGTGTGCTGCCTCCACATGCTCACCCCCAACTCCAGGCTTCAGAGACGCCGGTTGGTGCACAGACGCACATAACTAACGTTACATAACAGCCTGTCCGATAACACATGGGCTCATTGAGCGAAGGAGAGGTCGATCAATTCACTGGTGAAGGTGAACGCTGCAGTGCCGTGGTTGATGACAGTTATTAGCTCTGGGTCAATGAGACGCCCGACACAATAATAAAGAAAATAAATGGCCCAGAGCCTGGCCCCTAAATCTAGTGGTTCTCAAACTGTGAGGACTCAGGACACCCAGGAGGTAGCCTGGGGTCCACCTACACTTTTTATAGCATAGGCAGCTCCCGGCAGGATTGGGGGGTGGGGGGTCCCCAGAAGCCAGTAAACAGTGAAGTGACTTTTAAGACCTTTTTTTTTTTGAACTTTGTTTTTATTCAAAAGTTTCTTTCTTTTTTTTTTTTTACACCAAATAATAATAATGAACAGTCAAACAACAATGAAACATATCCATGAAAACAAAAAACAGAAGAGACAAAAAATACAGTACATGAAAAGAAAAGAAAAGAAAAATAAATAAAATAAAAACAGCTTAATATAACTATAGTTCAGCATTTTCCAAGTTGAGTTAGGCATGAGGAGACTAGCTGGAGACATGACTCACAATACAGTACATACATAAAAGCATTTTTTTTTTTTTTTTTTTTTTTTTTCAGACACAACAACCACTACACAACTCTTTTCCAGACCCAACAACCTCTACACCTCTACACAAATATTGAAACCCCCAGATACAGTATCACAGAAGTCCATTTAAGTATGAAACTGTCCATTTTTAATTGTAGCCTTGCGGTCATTTCTTCCATTATATAAACCTGCTTCAGTCTCTGCTTCCATTGGGTTATAGTAGGTGGCTTTATTTCCTTCCAATTTACTGTTATCATTTTCTTAGCAATCAGTAAAAGTATCCTTAATATGTAACTCCATGCACGCACATCCTTTGGTATAATACCAAGCAGACATAACTCAGGACCAAAAGGAATATTCAACCCCAGACATTTTTCGATTTCCTTATTAACATTTTTCCAAAACCCTGCAATTATTGGACAGTCCCAAAAAATGTGTGTATGGTCCCCGATCTCGCCACAATTTCTCCAACACAGTTCTATGGATGGTGTTTTCACATACGAGGAGATGACCAGAGGAGTGTTGAAATACCTAGTTTTGAGTTTCCAATCGAATTCCTTCCACATCTGGCTATTTATTCCCTTGTGGCAACTTTCACACATATCCTCCCAGGTTTTGTCTTCAATGATTATATTTAGTTCCAATTCCCATTTATCCTTAATGTACCATGTGTTTTGAGAAATATCATCCAACGCCTTATATAAATTGGAAACATGTTTTTTGGTGGGGAATCTTTTTTCTGCAATACCAATGAAGTACATCTCAATATCATTTGGGATCTTACTAACCAGCTCTCTCTCTCTATGATCTGTGATATAATGTCTTATTTGGAAATACCTGAATAAATCACTTGAAGGGAGTTTAAATTGCGTCTGGAGTTGAGCAAAGGATTTAAAGATCGTTCCTTCAAATAACTGATTTATGGTTTTAAGCCCCTTATCAGCCCAACGACTGAATCCAGTATCGCTTATGGATGGCAAGAAATCAATATTACCCTCTATTGGCATTGCCCTTGAAACTGACCCTGGTCCCCACAATGTTTTCTTAACTGCTTCCCACACCTTTAATGTATGTTTTATCCATTCATTTCCTATTTTAATTTTGTTTTTATCAATTGTTTTTTTATCAAGGAAGGGTAATGTTGACAGAGACACCCCTTTCATTGTGCTCTGTTCTATTTGGTTCCAAATTGTCTCTTCATCATTACTTATCCATGCTACAATTGCAGTCAACTGAGCCGCCCAATAGTAGTGCTTTAGATTGGGAAGGCCTAGGCCTCCCCTATTTTTTGGCAAGAGAAGTGTTTTGAGCCTTATTCTGGGCTTTTTATTTTGCCAAATAAATTTTGAAATCATTCGGTCAAGCGCCTTGAAGGTGGAGATGGGAACTCTGACAGGCAAGGACTGAAACAAGAACAGAAGTCTAGGCAATACATTCATTTTCACCGTTTCAACTCTACCCAATAAGGAGAGAGGAAGGACATCCCATCTCCCCAGGTCATTTTTAATGGCTCTAATTAATTTTGTATAGTTTGCCTCAAATAATTGTGTAGGGTTTGGTGTAATTACAATTCCCAAATATCTAAACCCTTGTTTAGACCAACGAAATGATACATCATTGTTTAATTGTGTAGGCCAGGACCCAGAAATCATCATAGCCTCTGATTTGCTTTCGTTAATTTTATAACCTGAGACAGAACCATAACTTTGCAGGCACTGCATGAGTGGGGGGATAGAGAGGATTGGATTTTTTATGAAGAGCAAAACATCATCGGCGAATAGCGCCACCTTGTGGACGAACCCTCCATCATCTGGAATGCCTTGTATCTGAGTATTTCGGCGTATAGCTTCAGCTAAACATTCTATGCTGATTGCGTAGAGAATCGGGGATAATGAATCCCCCTGTTTTACGCCCCTCTCCACCCTGAAAAATTCTGAACAATGACCATTAACTCTAATTCTTGATTTGGAATTATTATATAGCAAATTAATCCAAGAAACAAATTCTTCTCTGAAACCCATTTCTTTCAAAGTCTCTTCTAAGAAGAGCCAATCTAATCTATCGAATGCTTTAATCCCATCAAGGCTAAGAAGCATCGAAGGGTCCTTATCCCTTGCAGCTATTGACTGTATGTTTAATGCTCTCCTGATATTATTTGTCCCCTGTCTTTTCCATATGAAGCCCGTTTGCTGGGGGGAAATCAATCGTTTAATGTACTTTTGAATTCTGTTCGCTAATATAGAGGTTAGTATCTTGTAGTCCACGCACAAAAGACTGATTGGGCGGTAACTAGAACACTGTATGGGGTCTTTTCCTTCTTTATGTAATACCGTTATGATGGCTTCTGACCATGATTTTGGGGGGTCCCCTGTTGATAATACAGAATTATATAATTTGCATAGCCTGGGAGAAAGTTCGTTTGCAAAAACCTTGTAATATTCCCCTGAAAAACCGTCTGCTCCTGGAGATTTATTATTTTTTAAGTTGGAAATGGTTTCCCTTATTTCCTCCTCAGTGATGCGTTTTATTAGTTTGGATGCTTCCCCCTCTGCCAATTTATTTAATTCAAGGGGTCTCAAGAATTCAATAATCTTTTCTCTTTTAAATTCTTGTTCTTGGCCCTTGTATAATTGTTCGTAAAATTTTGCAAAGGCATCCGAGATCTGTTTAGGCTGCGTTTCAACCAGGTTGGTTTCGGGGTGTCTGATTTTAGCCACGGCACGACCAGATTGGGCCTTCCGGAGTTGAAAGGCCAACAACCTGCTCGCCCTATTCCCCATCTCATAATATTTTCTATTAGTATACCTAAGTGCCCCCTCGGCCTTGTATGTTAATAGCTCATCTAATTGTTGTCTGGTTTCTTTTAATTCTTCCAGTGTTTTCCCATTCCCAAACTGCTTGTGTTCTTTTTCTAGTCTTTTTATTTTGTTTTCCAATTCTTGTTGTTTTGCAAGCCTTTGCTTTTTTATTCTTGCCCCTATAGAAATAATCTTCCCTCTGATTGTGGCTTTACCCGCATCCCAGACTACTGAGGGTGAAACAATCCCATCATCATTTATAGCGAAGTACTCCAAAATGGCACCCTTTATTTCCTCCTTAATACTGGCATCTGATAATAATGAGGCATTAAGCCTCCAGTACTTTAAGTGGTTAACTGACTCAAAGCCAACTTTCATAGAAACTGGGGCATGGTCTGAAATAGTGATCTGTCCAATAGTGCATTCTCTGATACGAAAAAGATCCTTCTTTGACACACAAAAGTAATCCAACCTAGAATAACTGCCATGTACTTGGGACATAAACGAAAAATCCCTTTCATTTGGGTGAAGATGTCGCCATGCATCTACCAAGCCTAACTCTCTCATCATGTTTGTTAAAGCCATGGCCTTTTTGGATAAAGTTTTTGTTGATGACGGTAGTTTATCCCACTTATTGCTCAAAGTACAATTCTGATCTCCTCCCATGATTATAAACCCCTCTCCTTTGTCTGCAATTAATGCAGCAATCTTTTTACTAAACAGAGGGCAATCTTCATTCGGGGCATACACATTCAAAATGGTGACCTTTATGCCTCCCAGTGTCCCAACTACCATTACATACCTGCCCTCTTTATCCTGGAAGGTTTGCTCATTGCTGTAATATACGGATTTACTGAATAAAATAGCCACCCCTCTCTTCTTTCCACCCGCATACGACGCTCCATACACTTGATCTACCCACTCTCTTTTAAGTTTTGTGTGTTCGATCTCAGACAAATGAGTTTCCTGAATCAAAGCCACGGAGCACTGCATTTTCTTCAATTGACTAAGTATCTTTTTCCTTTTTATAGGGTTGTTGAGACCCTTTATATTGTAGCTAATAAAATTTAAACCTGCCATATTTTTTGCTTTTCATTTTGACATGCCTCCCCTCCTCACCACACAAGCCCAACTCTGCCCCATAAACACACACAATGAATTTAAGCTGTATAAACACTGAGTCCCAACAGTATGTCAGGAAAAAATTAACACAACAAACAAAATTCCCCATAGAATGCTCCAACCCAAAAACCAAAACACACAATAACACCCCTTGGAACATCCTGGGTTGAGAGTAGCTCTCAGGTTTTGCACAGAGTGCAGCTGCAACGGGCCACCTCCTGATGTCGCCCTCGTCCCATTGCTCGATTCGCATATCTCCTAGAGCATGCATAGGTCCCCCTCCTCTACCCCCCCTAAAACCTATCTAAAATCAAGAAAAGAGGAATACTAGGGATACTTAGCCCCCCCCCCCCCCCCCCTCCCTCGGCAGGCACCCCCCTTGATGATACTGAAAATAAAACCATATTGAGGATATTCCCATGTCTCTCTGTCCCCAAAATACACTTGTTATCCAACATATATTTGCATGATTGTTATTAATAACCAAACCTAAATAATACCTCAGTATTTAGCCTGCCCCCCCCCCCCTTTCATATTCTCAAATTCCACTTATATCAAAATAAAACAAACAAAAAAAACAACTTAACAAATCCTTGTGGACTTACTTCCATTTTTATGCATTTCTATCTGCCCCCCCCCCCCCCTTCTCCCAAAGCATTCCCCTATATTCAAATAATAACCATTGCCTTAGTTTTCTTTTTTTTTACCTTAAGTTCTTATTACTCTAACAAATGTTTCACTTCGTCGCAACATTCCTTCAGATGATACTGACCTCCTGGACGTTCATAGATGTGATTCAGAATATCTGGATACCTCTCTGTCCTAGACGTCCCTGGCTGGAATACTTTAATGTCCGTTGCTATTCTTGGTCGTCGTCCTGAATGGTGGGTCTGTTGTCATCTGGATTCAATGGACTGCTTTTTTTTATGGCTCTGATGTCCTCCAGGTTCAGCTGACGGCTTCTTCTTTTCCCTCCTTGTGTCTTCCACCCGTCTTGCGCCAGCTCCCTGTCGAACATGTCTTGTTCCTCTGCATCCACGATGATTTCAAACTGCTTCAGTGTCTCTCTAGCATCCAGTAATGATGGGAAAACCTTCTCTCCGGTGTCCAAAAAGATCTTTATTTGGGCCGGGTAGATGGTGCGGGCTTTGATTTTCTTATCTTTCAGCTTTTTAATCACTTCCCACACTGCCTTTCGCTTTCTTTGTAGATTCTGTGAATAGTCATGGTCAAATACCACTCTTCTTCCCTCATACTGGATGTTTCCCTGTGACCACGCTTGCGCCAGGACTGTCTGTTTTACCCCATAGTCAAGGAAGCGAATGATTATGGATCTCGGGGGTGCTGTCGGCTCTTTCGGTTTGGGTACAGTGGCCCTGTGCACTCTCACCACCCTTACAGACAGTTCTTCTTCTAATTGCAAATTTTCACACAGGAATCCTTGAATAAAGCCAGGCATATCATTCTTTTCTGCGTTTTCTTTTATGCCATACACGCGGATGTTGTTTCGACGTGACATATTTTCCATTTGGTCACACTTAGCAGCTAGGCTGGACTCTCTTTTTAGCAAGTAAGCTAATGCTCTGTCATGTAGCATGCTCCGGTCTTCTGCGTCACTTACTCTTTGCTCTGCCGTAGCGACTCTCTGGTCCAACATGTCCATCCGTTGTTTTATTTCAGTCATGGATGCCTCCAGTCTGCCCAATGAAGTCTTTGTGTCTCTATAAAAGTCACTGTTTTCAGCTCGTAGCTTCCGCAGCTCTGTTAGCATCTCCGACTCCACGTTCCCTCCAGCAGCCATGGCTTGCGATGGTTCACCCGTTAGCTTTAGCTGCGTTAGCTTCAGCTGCCTTGTATTTGGTCTTAATTCGGACTCTTCTGTGTTTCCTTTGCCCGAACTTTTCGTAGTCTTGCCTTTCACCATTCTTTGACGACCATTTCAGTATATTTTCGTTCTCATTTGTTAGGTTTTGATTAGTTTTAAGGCTATTTTGTAAATAGGTTCAGCGGAGCTGTCTTTCACACGTCTGCCTCGGTCATGACGTCACCGGAACCCCCCTTTTAAGACCTTTTATGAAAACTTGTCAAACATTGGCCAGATTATCAAATAATAGAAGAAAGTGCTCGTCAGGGTGGGTGATGGGTGGTCCCCAGTTCAAATATGATTCTTTTCTGGGGGTCACGGTCTGAAAAGGTTGAGAACCACTGTTCTAGTGTGTGTGTGTGTGTGTGTGTGTGTGTGTGTGTGTGTGTGTGTCACTCACATGTCCATGCAGGTCTGTGTTGAGAAGCATCAGGGCACAGGTCAGAGTGTGTACACTGTCTGTAGGTCGGACAGAAGAGGCGATAGAAGAGAGAGATGAAAACATTTAGTTACAAGGGAAGAGTGCCTCACAGTGGTATATATTGTTACTACATCAGTTTCACACACCAACTCCTCCCCTCCAAAAACACACACACACACACACACACGCACACGCACACGCACACACACGCGCGTGTGTACCTTCGTTATGTATGGTGGTGGGGTTACTCTGGAGGTATCTCTTGGAGAAGTGAGCCAACACTCTCTCTCTCTCCTGAGTCTCTCCCATCAGAGCAAACTCCTTCAGAAACGCCCTGCGGGTGAAAAAACCCAAAACCAACCTTCATCTTCAAGTAAACAAAAAATACTACAGGCCATTATTTGACTTTTTTGGGAGGGTGGGCAAAATCAGCATAGGCAATTATGCAGTCAATGTGTACCAACGTTTAACCAAGTTCAATATGGTGTTCCTATTTTTGGGAATGTCATTACAGAATTCTCAGTAGTTTTCAAAAGTTTCTACAAGCCCACAATGCTTCACGATTTGACACATTGTGAGCGCATGAAAAGGCAGATGTGGTAAAAGCAAAAATAAATACACATACAACTATAAGTTTAGTTGTACAGTTTTGAGGCAAAGGCTTGTCAATATCTCATACAGGGGAGACCTTTACTTGTACAGTTTGTGGTAAAAGCTTTGCTCAAACTATATTTTGTCCTGCTTTGATCTCCTTGCCCTTGAACCCCCTTCTTCTCTTTATTTATTTTTTTCTTGGAAAAAAAAAGACACAAATGGGAGCTACAGATGTGCCGTTTGAGAACTCAACATGTCCTGCCATTGGCAGTTCAGTTGATTGTCAGTGCATTGTGTTGTCAGAAACAGAACATCGTCAGTGAGAAGGGGGGGGCAGGGCATTTTGCCAAGATGATAATATTATGTTAATCCTATTCAGATTCCCTGAATAGATAGAGTTCCTCTGCTGGAGTGGACACTGCTTTTCAGTAGCAATGCAGTAGAATTAGGAAATCTAATCAGTGAATAAAACATGCAGGGAAAACATGCGTTTTTCAGAAAACCTTCAGGAAAAGACCAGGCAGGAAAGCGCAAAAAGTTGGAATGGTATGCCCAAAAACTAATTTTGTACAACTATACACTGAAGCTGATTATTTAGCTTGGTTAAAATGAATTAAACGGGTCTGGGTTTTTCCCCAAAATTGACAGTTTGAATCATTACCACGACCACAAGATGAAGTTCATGCTTACCGTCATTTCAGCTAAGCTGTTGTGCTAATAATAGCGGACCGAAATATCAGTTCAGGCAGAGTAAGGCTGACATCGCGGGGCATCAATAAAACAAACGCTCTGTGAGCTGAGTAAGAAGAAGAAGAAGAAAGAAGCGCTCTCTGGACACGCCGATATCAAAAAAGCGCTCCTTCTCTCACGGCACCCTAAAAATGTCACGAGTATAAGACGTACAGTACTTGAAGCGAACTCAGTGAGTCAGCTATGCATCAGACGGCCCACGCAGCTGTTTCTCGGTCCAGTAGGTTCAACAGTTTTACGACATTTCAACAGTGAGTGAATATCAGAATTGTTCAACAAAACTTTCTGGAAACGGATTTCTGTCAAGCCAAAGTTTAGGGCCGGGGCGGAAAAACCCCCAACGATTGGCCCACACACACAGTAAACACAGCTACGGTTTAATGCTGTATAGCACCGGTGTGGCGGCTTCTAAAAGACACGATCTACAAGCTCACAACCTTGTAGATCGGTTATTTTAGACGTATGACATCATGCACAACCAAGTATAAATCAAGTCTTGCGTGCACCAGTTTGCACAAAGACAGACAGTATACCACTGACTAGTGTAGTGTCGAATGTTGCTCTTTGGTACACCTAAATCAAACAGACTCATTTATGCATCTGATTAGCTGTGGCTGTCCTTAAGCGTATGCTCAAAATAAACCAAAGATAAGATGATATGATCCCAGTCCCAGTGTGTGTGTGTGTGTGTGTGTGTGTGTGTGTGTGTGTGTGTG
The DNA here is from genome assembly GCF_963924005.1 of Protomyctophum bolini. Lineage (NCBI taxonomy): Eukaryota > Metazoa > Chordata > Actinopteri > Myctophiformes > Myctophidae > Protomyctophum > Protomyctophum bolini. Next base: position 9,292,058 of record NC_137875.1, on the reverse strand, counting down.
TGTGTGTGTGCGCGTGTGCGTGTGCGTGTGTTACCTGAGAGCCTGGTCTAGGTTGAGTCCAGTGAAGTTAAAGTGACTCAGGTATTCCTCTGCTACCATCTGACTGAACTCATTGCTGGAACACACAGATAAAATCAATCAATCAATGTATCAATAAATGGGAAATGAAGGTGAGGTACATGTGAGGCACACATAGCGCACCACCGAGTGGCGCGCTACGAGCTTGTAGGTCTGCTATTTCAGAAAACTGGAGGATTTAGATTTTGAGGTCAGGCCTAAATGGATTAAATAGGATAAAATAATAGATGTTAAAAACAGCCAAAGAAAGACTTTATAAAACAGTGCTTTATAAAACAAGTGAGTTTTAGCAGATTGTTTAAAGACTCAACTTTTTTTTTAATCAGCAGGGGAAGCGTATCTGGAGCTGGGTCAACAACTACCATGGCTCTGTCACCGCGCGTTGTAGCAAAATAAAATGTTTTTGTTCTAATCTGTGTTTGTGAAACAGTGTGAAAGAACAGATGGGTGTCCGCAGCCAAAACACACACACACACACACACACACACACACACACACACACACACACACACACACACACACACACACACACACACACACACACACACACACACACACACACACACAGCGCACACACAGCGCACACACACACACACACACACAGAGATAACTCACTTCTTTCCCAGGTGTCTGGCTACGTCAGACTTCTTGAATCCCTCCAGGTGATAGAGACGCTTGGCCAGACGCCGGGCGGCCTGCAGGTCAGCCTTGCTGTTCCCATTGGCCTGGGGGTCACCGCTGCCCCCTATGGGGAGAGGAGAGGAGAGGCCAGGCCAGGTCAGGGTACTGCACAGTACAGTATGTAGCCCATTAAGACATGAGGCAGATTCTACAAATGTCAATCCCAAAAGTTGCTTCTATGTCAGTGGTGATCAAACTCTTTTAATGTCAAGGACCCCCAAAAATGATATGCATTTGCCTTCCTAGAATTACACCACGTTCAGTTGTATTTTGACGAAAAGGAATTATTTTAAGGTTCGCTTTGAATGTGGGTAGGGAGTTGGGCTCCTTTATGTCTTTTTGGTAGGTCGTTCCACATTGTTGGTGGCAGCGTAGCACAATGGATTTTTTTGACCCATTTATTAGCCGATTCTTGGGGGGAACGACTCAACAAGGTTGTTATGCCCATGTGTGTGACTCACTCTAGAGAAGTAGTTTGACACTAACTAGTCCTCTAAGTATCTTAACAGTTTGATGCGTAACCCGCATTTTAATCAAATATTCTACGCTGCCGAGATTGTTTTATTACCTTTAGAACCTATGCTGAAGTATTTGGGCTTTTGATCCGTGAAAATCCGGCGAAAAATGATCCGTCCGTTTGTTATGATAATCGGCACCAGCGGCCATGATGGTGAGGCACAAGATCCCCCCCCCCACCGTCCATTTGCATTGGCCTCAATTTCCCAGAAGCCCTAGCAGCCCACAGCATGTGTTGATTTCCGGTTTCGTCATCATAACATGAAGGTCTCGTCTCCAGCTCCGTGGCAAAGACGGAGTTTATTTTCAATTATTAAAATACGGCGAATTAAACACATAAAACAAAAGGCGGGAATGTCGTATTACGCGTGGTGGAACCCTAGATTAAACAATTAGTGGCCGTCAAACTGTTAAAGACCACTCCCAGCATAATACAGGAATCATGTCACAATAGTGCATGATTTATACTTGGTTGTGCGCCGAAAATAGCCGATCTGACGCGGCATTGTAAGCTTGTAGATAGTTCAGTGCGCAACGCAGGCGTGCAACTATGAACAGCTCGTAGAGAACACGCACCAGCAACGACTGAAAAACTCGACAAGAGCACATGAAACGGAATAAAAAAGGGAAATGTTGCGAGTGTAGTTCCACTTTCACGCTGTGGAAGGTCATCATAAACCTTGTGTGTGTTTTTCAGCTTCCCATTAGAATATCTGGGGAACAGAAAATGTGATCTCAGAGGGTGTGGTGTCAGTCCACAGAAATTCCACTCCAAATGAGAGCCAGCAGCAGCAGCAGCGTGTCGAAGCAGCGTTAAAGTCTTCTCCTCATGTTCAAACTAAAAGCTCTTCAGAACCATGCAGTGGATCTCAGACCTTTTCATGTCAAGGACCCCCAAATGTAAATGTATTCTGCCACAAACTCCCCCGTCTGAAAATGTTTTGTGCCAGGGACCCCCCAGAAAAGAAGATTCTCACATTTGTTCAAAATTGTCCCATCATTTTCAATAATCCAAAAAAGCAGATGTACAAGGTTGCAGTGCGGCACGAAGTGACGCACTGTGAGCTTGTAGATGTGCCATTTCTTTAATTTCTTTAATTATGTATAAATGGATTAAGTGTTAAAACCGATTGTGACGCCATATTAACAAATTACCCCCTGGTACCCCCTCTGATACCTCCCCTGGTACCCCCTCTGGTACCCCCACTTTGCAGATCAAATGAAGTGTATTGTTAGTAGTATCATACCTCCTCCGCCCAGGGCCAGTCTCTCAGCCACATCAGCCTGGGGCCACTGCAGCTCAGGGGGCCGGTGGACTGGCTTCTCCCTGGACACACAGAAACATGGAGACATGGGTCAGACAAGAGCTAACCGCACACACACACGATGAATGATTTTCTGACATTTGCAGACGCTCTTAATCTAGAGCCACTTACTGGAAGCAAGAACTAAGGCAATACATCAAATGCATAGAATAGAAATAGTCATCTAGTATCATAAGTAAACCAAGAACATCATCAGTCTAACAGAAACCTATAAACACTATAGGAGGAAGATAATTTTAAGGTGGAGAATTTCCACTATGGGGAACAATGGTGAATTACCCTCATACTGTAAGTGACCTCAATTACTGTAGCTGCATATAGCTCACAGATTCCATAACCTCTCTCCCTTTGATAATATCTGGAAGTCATCAATATCAGTTCAACCACGTAGGCCCTCCAGACTTAGCTGCACTGTACTTGGTGCATTATTTTTCAATCCACACCAAATCTCTTCATCAAAAACAACAGCATTGTGAGCTTGTAGATCTGTTGTTTTGGGTGAATGTTCTACCCAGAATAGGGACGCAGAAGAGGCGTTAATGTGGTGACTTCAAGTATAAAGTTAATTCCCGACATACTGTGGGCTCTCTTTTTGTCCATCCTAAACCCCTTATCCCTAAACTTATTTACAATTTAGAAAAACCTTTTTGAATAGTTAAAATAGCCTATCTACATCGACATGTTGTGAGCTTGTAGATTGGCTATTTTAACTATTCAAAAATGTTTTTCAAAATAGTAAAACATGGCAAAGAAGTTTAGGGATAAGGGGTTTAGCATGGACGCAAATAGAGCCCTGTATCTTAAGGGGAAAGATCATTTACATATTCATGTGCTGTAATATGGCATGGATGTAAGGTGCTATATCTCTCAGGGGGTGCCGTGGATGGGAAAAGCTATTTTACAGGGGTGCCCTCAAGCTCCCAGTGAGGCTCGGCCCTAGTGGTAAGAGCGGGGACTGCAGGCGGACCCGTGGAGTTATGACGAGGATCTGGGCTTAAACATTGAGCGCCCGTTTGCACTTCCGCATTTTGGACACCAAATTTGGTGTCCAAAATGGAGAAAGAACGCGGAAGTAGACGGTTCTTCTTCCGGGTGCTTCAAAACGCCACTGAGCAACTTCCACGCTCCGGTTCAGTCTACTCTATGGGTGCCCTGGGCCAAAAGAAGTTTGAGAAACACCGCCCTACGGCCCTAACGTACCACCATTCCTTCCAGTGGGTCCACCTCTATGGACAAAACTACAGCCAGACACTGTGAACACACTTCAATACATCAAACATAGAACAAACGTAGAACTACAGCCAGACAAACAGAGGTTTGGCATGTGTCACCATCTAGGCCATGAGTCAGGAGCAGGACTCTTTGATGACAGAAAGTGATCAGTGTTTTCTTTTACTAAAACGGCTTCAAAGTACTAGTTTCACTGGACAAAAATAGGTGAACATTTGGCCCAAAAAATTTAAACATCTAAATACTGTATAAGCTCTCAACACATCATAGACTGCTGCTTTTTTGCCATTGACTGATAACAAAGTAGGGTTTGACCACTTAAACCATATATACTTAGTTGGCCCAAAAGTCTTGCAGGGCTGTACTTATACTGTCTAGGCTTATTTTCTTTTTCCTCTACACCAAATATCTTTGTTGAATATACTTAAGCTTGTAGATCAGCAATTTTTTTGCTGAACTTTAGCCCCATGCTTACTTATGCAGGGCACCTACGGACGGCTGCAATTCGAAACTGCCCCCCGTAAAATCTGAATGCCCCCCACCCCTTTTCCCCTCACTGTTTATGTTTTTCCCTATAGTTTACCTCCTTTTATGATGATTTCCCTGTTTTTTTATTATATAGTAGTGTATATTGGTACGTCTCTAAATGTTCTGATGAATTGAAAAGGGTGGACGCAATTGTAAGTGTAATGCTTTATGGTGTCGTCCACAGTTAACAGTTTTTGTATGGAGTTGTGCTTGAAATGTACTGTGATTCTCCAAAACTGTTAATAAATAAATCAATCAATCAATCAATCAATCAATCAATCAATCAATCAGGGGAAGCATTATCATTATACGTCAGAATTACCACATGTTTTGGCCGGTGGACAACACCGACATACACGACACAGCCGATGGCAGTACTCACGTACTCTGCTTGCACAACTAATGATCTAGGTTTCAAAATCGACTCTGACCTAAAGATGGACAAACAGATGAATGAGGTAGTAAGAAAGAGCTTCTTCCAGTTTAGGAGGTTATCTAAGGTTAAATCTTGTCCATCCCGCTCTGTGTTTGAAACTGTAATTCATGCTTTTATGACATCCCTCCTTGACTACTGTAATGCCCTGTATATTGGCGTAAACTAGGTTTCCATCTCTCGACTACAGCTAGTCCAGAACGCCACTGCTAGGTTACTTACAGGCACACGTAAGCGAGACCACATCAGCCCTGTACTAGCCTCCCTCCACTGGCTTCCTGTGAGATACAGGATTGATTTCAAAGTATTACTCTTTGTCTTTAAGTGTCTAAATGGTTTGGCTCCCATTTATTTATCTGAACTGCTGAAACCCTATATGCTCCGACACGGACGCTTAGGTCCTCTGACCAGCTTCTCCTGGTGGGGCCTAAAACCTCAGAGGGCTTTTCAATGAAGTTGTGTTTTACTGTAAAGCACTTTGGTACAACGTTGTTGCTTTTAAATGTGCTATATACATAAAGGTGGTATGGTATGGTATGGAAAGTATCAACTCTCAAATATGATTACCAGCTAATTGCTGAAGAGTCTGAATCTTTCTATGATTTTGTTTTTGTTCACAAACTAAGATGATTCCTATGATGCAATAAAAACAGTTTCCTCTGAGCAGAATGGAAGATCCAGTCATGTTTTTAGTGTTCTAACTATTATTTTGAATATTATCGGGATGAGGGAATCACAATTACGTTGGCCAGGATAACGCACGCACACACATACAGGCACGCACACAGGCACGCACACAGGCGCGCAAGGTCGCACACACACAGGCATGCAGGGTCGCACACACACACACACACACACACACACACACACACACACACACACACACACACACACACACACACACACACACACACACACACACACACACACACACACACACACACACACACACACACACACACACACACACACACACACACACACACACACACACACACACACAGGCAGGCAGTGGTGCTGCTTTGCGGTTGTTGGTCACAGGGGAAGTTATCTGTCTTGTTCAATGGTGGTCAGCCACTTTCATTCAATTTCTACACACCCAGATCCGCCCAGTCTCTGGCTGCTTCCCCGTGCAACACACTTACTTAACCCCTAAACTGCTCCCATGGGCGCTGCATTACCCACACCATAACCCCATACAGTGCAGTACCTACTGTACTGTAACTAGTGCTTAACCCATTTTGACCTGAGATCAGATTCTAAAAATGTCTTCTACATCCTGACAGTTTTCTGAAAAAGCTATGTTTCTTTGTCAGTCGTTCTTCAAATTTTCAAAAATAGCAGACCTACAAGCTCGTAGAGTGGCGCGCTATGAGCTTGTAGATCTGCTATTTTTCAATAGCTAAAGCATAACATAATGCTAATACCAAAATGGGTTAACAAGTCCAGTACCTTAACAGTAACTAACAAGTGCCTAACAAGTACTAAGCCAGTACATCTCGGGCAGAAACGCCATGAAGTAATGCCCTACTTGATCCCACTAACAGAGTCACACAAAAGCATCAAAACTACCTTTGAATTTGACAGTAAGCGCTTTGGACACAAGGTTTTCCGCCCGACAGAGACGATACGCTAGTACCATGCTAACTACTTTCAGTTATCGGTGCCTAAACCGGTACATATACTGTATCTACGACGTGTAGTTCCAACTATATCTACGGCATGTAGTTCCAACGCACCTGTCCAGCGCCGTGTCTTCCTCCATTGCAGTGTGGGTCTGCTCTTATCTGACCTGAAGAGCTGCAGCTCTCTCACAACAACCCCAAAACAACCACATCACAAGAAGTGAAAAAGTTCCTAAAGATGACCGGCCTCTTAAAACCTCCGCCTACACACAATCCCCATCCACCCCCATGCAGACACAACACACACACACACACACACACACACACACTCTTACACACTGGCCTCCGATCAAATCCCATCATCGTTAACTCTCCTACGCAGTCTCTCTCTCTCTCCCTCTCCAAAGCACTCTTGACGGACTTGTCTAAATAAAGACAATCGTACAACAGGGAGTGGACTCGTCTGACTCTGCTTGTGAAGAAGAGAAGTAAGTGTGTGTGTGTGTGTGTGTGTGTGTGTGTGTGTGTGTGTGTGTGTGTGTGTGTGTGTGTGTGTGTGTGTGTGTGTGTGTGTGTGTGTGTGTGTCTGTGTGTGTGTGTGTGTGTGTGTGTGTGTAGTTTGGGGCGGGGGGTTCTGCTCAGCTTCCCTCTTCTCTTTTTTACCGTCTCACTTCCCTTTTCTCCAAAATTAAGGCAAATGCACGCTTTGTTCAACGACAAAAGTGATGTCAAAGTGACAAAAAGGAAAGAAGTAGATTTTTTAAAGCATTGTTACCATGGAGATGCGTGACACTACATTAACGTCCTTGTTTATGTTTTGTTTATATTTTGAAGTTACAGTATGAATGTTCAAAACTCAGATGGTTGTGAGATGTGTCTCACATGTTTCTCAGATGGTTGTGAGATGTGTCTCACATGTATCTCAGATGGAACTCATAGAGCGAAGTGTCTTTCAACACTCAATGCTCAAAACGTAAATAGGCTCCATGCACAGCAGCCATATTGGAAGGAAATTGGGCCTCTTCCTTTGTTCCTTCGCAGGTCTTAGTATAAATTATAAAAATCAGACCTGTGTGAATTGAGGGATGCTCTTATCATCGTACATCATCATGACATAAAATAGACACTGTGTATTTGCTCAGACACTATGATTAAAATACTCCATTCATTCATTGTCAATGGGAATTGACAATGAATGGCTATTGTGCATGTTGGCTTACTGGAAACCCTCTGCTACACCAGTGGGTCTCAAAGTGTGGTCCACGCACCCTCATGGTTCTACGGGTCCATTTGGTTCCGTTTGTACACTCTTAAGAGTTACGGGGGACTTTAAAAGTTTGAGAACCACTGACTGTGCTACACAAACGGAACAGAGACTATAACAACAGACAGGAACCACTGACTGTGCTACACAAATGGAACAGAGACTATAACAACAGACAGGAACCACTGACTGTGCTACACAAATGGAACAGAGACTATAACAATAACAACAGACAGGAACCACTGACTGTGCTACACAAATGGAACAGAGACTATAACAACAGACAGGAACCACTGACTGTGCTACACAAATGGAACAGAGACTATAACAACAGACAGGAACCACTGACTGTGCTACACAAATGGAACAGAGACTATAACAACAGACAGGAACCACTGACTGTGCTACACACATGTAACAGAGACTATAACAACAGACAGAACCACTGACTGTGCTACACACATGGAACAGAGACTATAACAACAGACAGGAACCACTGACTGTGCTACACAAATGGAACAGAGACTATAACAACAGACAGGAACCACTGACTGTGCTACACAAATGGAACAGAGACTATAACAACAGACAGGAACCACTGACTGTGCTACACAAATGGAACAGAGACTATAACAACAGACAGGAACCACTGACTGTGCTACACAAACAGAACAGAGACTATAACAACAGACATGAGAACCACTGACTGTGCTACACACATGGAACAGAGACTATAACAACAGACAGGAACCACTGACTGTGCTACACAAATGGAACAGAGACTATAACAACAGACATGAGAACCACTGACTGTGCTACACACATGGAACAGAGACTATAACAACAGACAGGAACCACTGACTGTGCTACACAAACAGAACAGAGACTATAACAACAGACATGAGAACCACTGACTGTGCTACACACATGGAACAGAGACTATAACAACAGACAGGAACCACTGACTGTGCTACACAAACAGAACAGAGACTATAACAACAGACATGAGAACCACTGACTGTGCTACACACATGGAACAGAGACTATAACAACAGACAGGAACCACTGACTGTGCTACACAAACAGAACAGAGACTATAACAACAGACATGAGAACCACTGACTGTGCTACACAAATGGAACAGAGACTATAACAACAGACAGGAACCACTGACTGCTACACACATGGAACAGAGACTATAACAACAGACAGGAACCACTGACTGCTACACACATGGAACAGAGACTATAACAACAGACAGGAACCACTGACTGCTACACAAACAGAACAGAGACTATAACAACAGACAGGAACCACTGACTGTGCTACACAAATGGAACAGAGACTATAACAACAGACAGAACCACTGACTGTGCTACACAAATGGAACAGAGACTATAACAACAGACAGAACCACTGACTGTGCTACACAAATGGAACAGAGACTATAACAACAGACAGAGAACCACTGACTGTGCTACACAAATGGAACAGAGACTATAACAACAGACATGAGAACCACTGACTGTGCTACACAAATGGAACAGAGACTATAACAACAGACATGAGAACCACTGACTGTGCTACACAAATGGAACAGAGACTATAACAACAGACAGGAACCACTGACTGTGCTACACAAACAGAACAGAGACTATAACAACAGACAGAAACCACTGACTGTGCTACACAAATGGAACAGAGACTATAACAACAGACAGAACCACTGACTGTGCTACACAAATGGAACAGAGACTATAACAACAGACAGGAACCACTGACTGTGCTACACAAACAGAACAGAGACTATAACAACAGACAGAAACCACTGACTGTGCTACACACATGGAACAGAGACTATAACAACAGACAGGAACCACTGACTGCTACACAAACAGAACAGAGACTATAACAACAGACAGGCCGCGAAACATCAAAGGGCGTTTGTTGTTTTGTCCCGGGGAGCCAACCATCACATTTGCATGTTATGTTTATGCATAACATGTTCTCCCCACAAACAACCAGCACGGCCAACAGGTGACCTTGGCTTTGAGCCATGCAGGACTGTGCATAGATCTCTAAAGGCTCTCTCATATGGGTGGGCCATCCACATGCCCACTTGTTAAGCGCTCATATGGGTGGGCCATCCACATGCCCACTTGTTAAGCTCTCATATGGGTGGGCCATCCACATGACCACTTGTTAAGCGCTCATATGGGTAGGCCATCCACATGCCCACTTGTTAAGCGCTCATATGGGTGGGCCATCCACATGACCACTTGTTAAGCGCTCATATGGGTGGGCCATCCACATGCCCACTTGTTAAGCTCTCATATGGGTGGGCCATCCACATGACCACTTGTTAAGCGCTCATATGGGTGGGCCATCCACATGCCCACTTGTTAAGCTCTCATATGGGTGGGCCATCCACATGACCACTTGTTAAGCGCTCATATGGGTGGGCCATCCACATGACCACTTGTTAAGCGCTCGTATGGGTCGTGGGCCACGTACATTTTCAGAAAGACCACAGCAGAGCATGGTAATTTTAATCAATCAATCAATCAATCAATCAACAGATTGTGTTCTGGCTAGGATCAATGGAGCAAACATTCCTATAGAAAAAATACCATGACATTTATTTATTATTGTGATGATTATTGGCACTTCTCCCATAAGATGTAATGTAAAAGCAGGTAGTTTTTACATCCAGACACTGGGTGGCACTTTAACACAACCAGAGAGGCTATGATGTCACTCACATCCCTGCAGGAGTAGTATTGTCAATGAAAACACACTGTGGCAGCATTAGTCAGACTCCCACACTCACTCACTCACTCTCACACGCACGCACGCACGCACGCACGCACGCACGCAGTGAGATGAGTTAAACGCTGATGAAACACAGAGTCTGAAATGTTGCTTCTATTAAAACGGCGTGTGGAATGAATCTAATTATAATCCCTCTCGATTTTGTCATCACGCACACACACACACACACACACACACACACACACACACACACACACACACACACACTTACACTTTTAGGACTGCAAAATGTATGAAGACCATTTTCAACTTGTTGCAGTGTGAGCTTGTAGATCTGCTAAAAAACCAAGTATAATTAAGCATAACTCTAACTCCTAAAGCTAACGTAATGTCTAAACCTAACTCCAGCCTGAATCTTTTCCTAATTGTAAGCCTTGATGGAAAAACTATATTCTTTAACCATAAAAAAGCAAGACAAGGAGGACAAGGAAAATAACACACACACACACACACACACACACACACACACACACACACACACACACACACACACACACACACACACACACACACACACACACACAGTGTAATATAATCTTGCGTCCCACATGGTTTCATAACGGGATCTGAACACAGTGATATTCTGTCAAATCATAAGCCAACTATTACACTGCATCACAGTGTATCATCAATGAAACAAGAGGGCATAGTTGTCACTCTCTCAAGAAGGTGCAGGCAGGCAGAGAAATTATGCTGTGGCATTTAGACATTTAGCAGACACACTTATCCACAGCCAACTAGTGTGAAATCAGAAAAACTAATCTAGATAACAAAATATCCCCAGCCAATGCCATATTACTGACTTTGGAGAGTCTCAGACCAACAACCACTACGGATGTTTACTTTTTAGGAGATAGGAGGGTATTTTAGATATAGGCCAGGTCTATATAATATTATATATTTTGTAAAATAAAGATGAAAAGGCAGCCTAACAACAGAGGGATACTGTCTGGAACGTATCCATTCAAGGGCTTTAATCGGCTTTACACGCTTTAAGAAAAAATCATCTGGGATTTGGGTTTTTATTCACGATTCTCTGAGCTCAACACCCCAACTAAGTATCTAATGAACTGAAAATCAAACACTAAAACAGTTGAAAATATATTTCTGGGTAGACTTCCTTTTAACGCTTAAGCCGGGCATTTGTAAACAGTCAAACAGGATAAACTAGTGAAACTGGAAGTAAAGGCACAAAGAAATGAGCAGACACATTTTAAACTGGAACACTGGAATGACAGAAGCTGGTACGGTTGACATTTTGCAAACCACCTGAACATTTCATTTTGTTTATCAAAAAGCTTGTCATTATTTAGCAAACCGTGCAGTTAAGTGTTAAGTTTGACAGCAAATTCTGATTTAGTCTTATAGTATTAGTCTTTTGAATAAAACACCATTTAGTTTTAGACCTATTTTATTCATCTGAAATTGTTTAGTCGTTAGTCTAGTCTTTAAGCCTTTTAATCTTAGTCTTAGTCAACAAAATGAACAGTGTAAAAACACACTCCATATCAATGACTACTTTCAGAATATAGAGCTTTAACCTTTTAAGAAAACATCTTTTGTTTTAACCCAAAAATATAAATGACTACGTTTAATGGACACTAAGGATTATGACTCAGTATTATGGGGGTCATGTCCCTTTAAGTGAGAGAGATGGGAACCTTTATCAGTGTTGCCAGATTCTGAGAGAAACAAGCAACCTGGTCTACAAAAACAAGCCCCAAAAGAAGCAACTACTGTAGGTGGCATGATATCTCTCTCTCACACACACACACACACACACACACACACACACACACACACACACACACACACACACACACACACACACACACACACACACACACACACACACACACACACACACACACACACACACACACACACACACACACACACACACACACACACACACTGCAAATAGCTGATCTATAAGCTCACGACGCATTGCATCATGATGTGTTGTTAGCTCGGCTATTTTCATTATAAAGCAATATATATTTGAAAATGTTTGACAAACTAACCGCTGGTCTAAAACAACAAGCCTGAGTAATCTACACTTTAGGCATTTAGCAGAAGCTCTTAATCCAGAGAGATTTACAGTAAGCAGGGTAAGCACGAGGTAATACATCAAATGCATAGAAATAGTAATCTAGGATCATAACTAGTAAACCAAGAACCTATCATCGGTATCAACATCATAATATCAATACAGTCTTGTACATTTAAACTCTACACACTATAGCACTGTGGCCCGCGGGCCAATTGTGACTACTACTGTATCATCAATGTTAACCCCTTTTAGTGTTAGAATTATGTTATGCTTTAGCTATTGAAAATAGCAGATCTACAAGCCACCGAGTGGCACGCTACGAGTGGCACGCTATGAGCTTGTAGATCTGCTATTTTTTAAATACCAAAGAACGACTGACATAGAAACATAGCTTTTTCAGAAAACTGTCAGGATGTAGAAGACATTTTTAGAATCTGATCTCAGGTCAAAATGGGTTAACCACTTGGTAGCTATACAGACAGAAAGACATTATTATTCAAGTCGTTTGTATACTCAGCACCTAAATAAAAGGCTCTAAATGTCCGTGCTGCTCCAGTCTCTTCTCCTTATGAGACATTATTACACATAATATATGATTACATTTGGTTATGTAAAATGAGGCTGAACAAAGGCTGAGTTCACAGCACACCTGACCAAAAGACCATTGATATTTGATATTGATTAAATGGAATTGGTGTAATTCAATGCATTTGTATTGTGACTCTAGTATGGTCCGAAAGCAGCCTACATTATGATAGGTATTAGGTAGTAACTTTGGCCCTAATTTGGGTGTTTTCATATTTTCTCATTTGGCCCCATTTGGGGGAAAAAGCTTGGACACCCCCGGCCTGCACCATAGGATGCCAGGTCAACAAATTAACCTGGCATCCGTCTACAATAACATGCTATCTAAATTACATTCTAACCAGTTTTTTTAATTCTCCTATTTCTTAAAAACAACAATTATCCAATGTTTTACTATAGCGGCACACAAAGTGACTTAGAGTGAGCAGACATGGCAACGCTGCTCTCCATGTCCTTGCTCTGGCACATGCAGTGACCCAAGGCAGCAGCACAGCACCGCTCATTCATCTATCTATCCATCCATCCATCCGTTCATTCATTCATTCAGGACAGAAATAACCGCTCTTTTACAACCACGGGAGGGAGGAGAAGGGGGAGGAGGGGGTGACCAGGAGGAGCGAGCGACCGGTGCAGGAAACCTCAGAGGAGGAGAGATCCTAAAGAGAGACCCCAAAACAACAGTGACTGACTGGCAACGTTCCCATAAATCACCCTCAGCAAGCAACACTTTCACTTTATCTCATGTCTCGCCAACAACAAGGGGGTTGTTGGTTTTTTTAACCAGGGAAAGGGAGCTCATCACACGCCTTGGTGCGACCTGCCAAAGTGTCTGCTTTGTGCTTGGACCTCCACCCCCCCCCCCACCCAAAATAACTTGCAGCCTGCCTCCCCCCCAGCTGCAGTTTCATAGAAACAAGATACACAGGCTACTAATCTGTGATGATGATGATGGAGCTAGTATTATAGTTCCCCTGCAAAATGTAGAATAACTTATACTCCCCTCCTCCCTCTCTCAACTCTCATGTCAAAAAACAACCTTTGTTTATTTCATGGTAAAACAAACACAAAAAAAAATTAAACGCCTACCAGTTTAGCCTCATCCTTCCTGGCCGCACATTGTCTGTTTTAAATTGCGATGCAACTCCTCTGACTCGCCTCGTGTGCCTCTGTTGTCACCTCCACGGTAACAACACACACGTACACAGTACACACATACACGTCTCAAGCCCACCTCCCCCCCTCCCCCATCTCAGAGCGGCACTTGGTATGTCCCACCGGCCCCACTCATCACCCCTGCCTAGCAGGATGGAGCGTTACAAAAGAACGGAGCAGAGAGGGGGGAGGGGAGGAGAGAGAGAGAGAGAGAGAAGGGGGAGGGGACAGAGAGACATGGGAGCGGGTGGTGGAGGAGGGGTTTGTTTATTCTTAAGACAATGGGTGTATGAGCATCATAGCAGAGGGGGGGATAGAATGACATGGGACAAAAAGAGAGGGAGAGAGAAATAGGGAAAGAAAGGCGGAGTGAATAGAACAGAAACAGAGACAAATGAGAGAGAGAGAGAGAGAGAGAGAGAGAGAGAGAGAGAGAAAGAGAGAGAGTGTGTGTGTGTGTGTGTGTGAGTGTGTGTCTGTGTGTGTGTGTGTGTGTGTGTGTGTGTGTGTGTGTGTGTGTGTGTGTGTGTGTGTGTGTGTGTGTGTGTGTGTGTGTATATTTTTCAGGGTGTGTCATGGTTCTTGGCTGAGTGGAAACCCTACATTCAACAGAGTCAACAGATGAATGGAACTCGACCCAGAGAACCCACAACAACTCCTCCAAGTCTGCCTGCCGGCTCTGGATCAACACGGCAGCCATCTTGTGCCATAAACCACCAGTTTCACTATGACTAAACCAAGGACTGTCTCAAGAGGACGAGACGCGAAGACCGTATGGGCGACGCCATGTCGTCCTCTTTAGACAGTCCTTGGACTAAACCAGTGTTGAGTTCATCGACTGAAACTATGACGAAGAATGTTCCTCGACTACCTTTCTCCACTGACGAAAACGAAATAAACACTAAGATAGGATGATTAAAACTAAGACTAAATGTGCCGACAATTTCATCAACAAATAAAAAAAACTAGACTAAAATGTTAGGGAGGGACTAGTGGAATGCCGGTGACAAAGCAGATGACAAAGCAGGACACCACCATATTGTATGAAATTGTGTCTGAAGTGTGTAAAGTTCCTGCCCACCTCTACGTCCTCCAGGTGGCGGCTCCTCACTGGCAGGTGAGAAAGTAGGATACAACAGCAGTCATAAATAAAAGTAATACTAAATGTGTGGGGAGGAATTCTTTGTCATAATGACTAAACTGGGTAGAAAGTAGGGTAAAAAATATATATAACAAAACTAATTGTTGCATATATATTTCTTAGAAAGCTTCCATGCAATGCAAGATAAGAGGCTTTCACAGTTAGCTTGCCATATTTAGCAAAATGTAAATCGTGCATTTATAAAGCGCTTTTATCCAAAGCGCTTTATATAGATGCTCAAGGACACTTGGGACACTAACTCTGGGGGAGCCCGGGATCGAACTGGGAACCTTACGGTTGCCATCTGGCTGTTCTACCGTCCACTGCATACCCCTGAGCCACTGCCACCCCATGTCTGGTCGATGTCTCTTGACCGTTTGCAAATTGCTCCCGCCGCAATCGGTGTATGAATGTGTGTGTGTGTGTGTGTGTGAATGGGTGAATGTAATGCACAATCTATGTAAAGCGCCTTGGATAAAGGCGATATATAAATGCACCATTTAGCGTTGAGAGATACGTAGGAGAGAGGCTTGGTAGTGTTCCACAGGTTGTTCTGGTCACTAACTATGTGGTGTCTCTAAATGATGCTGCAGCGTTGGAGCTTTTGCTTCTGTGAATTGTTTTGGTGTTGTTCGACTAGTTGTTACAGCTTTGTGTTTTATATGCAGTGATCAGTCAATGACCCTTACGGGGCCATTTGCTTACACTGAGGATTTTACAGTATTTGCGTGCGTGTGTGTGCGCGCGCGCACACACACACACACACACACACACACACACACACACACACACACACACACACACAGCTCTATAACTCAGGGGTTAATTATTAAACAGGTCCTTGATGTATAATAGATGTAGAGAATATGAATCTGTAAAAAAAAACCCAGCTCAACTTCCTGCTCCTCCCACTGCAGAGAGACTTCCACATAATGCAATATTAATAATACACACACACACACACACACACACACACACACACACACACACACACAGGAGCGTGTGTGTGTGTGTGTGTGTGTGTGCAACGTGTGTGTGCGCGTGCGTGCGTGCGTGGGAGTTTAGCAAGCCTACAGCAGCAGAGCTCTCTCCCCATGCTGAGTCAGAGATATGACAGCTAGCTTTGGGTTGCTGCGTATTAATTTGGGAGTGCGGAGCAACCAGCCCCATTAACCATGCATCACGGCCAGTGATGGAAAAAGTGATACTGCAATGTAGAACTACTCTGTAGCGAGTACAAGTCAAGTACAAGTCAAGTACAACTACAAGTGTTGGTATCAAAATGTACCGTGTTGTCCCGAATATAAGAGTAAGACTAATCTGAATATAACACGACCCACTCATTTGTGGAAAAAGAACATTGAATGTCAAATAGTCTATAGTCCCCGATTATAATACGACCCCATTTGTTCAGGATATTTCCATTGAATCTTATATTCAGGCCAATAGGGTACCGGTACTTTAAGTATCAAAAGAAGAAAGTACCCATGTCATGCTCATTTCAAGTCACAACATATTGTGAGCTTGTACAGTAGATGTACAGTAGATGGGCAATTTTCAAATGGCCACAATGTACGGGGCTGAAGTGGGTAATGCATGTTTATTTCGTTTATAATAATCAAAATCTACAAAATAACTAGTGTTGTAAATTCAGTCGCCGTACCGAAAGAATCCTTCAAACCGGATTGTCACACACCACCCAGCCTGCACACACTACCTGTCTGTCAAACCAGACGAGGGTCCTTTACAACAACTAGTAACCAACGTTTTCAAATAATTGCAGTGGAGTAAAAGCACAATAGCAGTCAATGCACTGAGACAGCCTGGGAAAGCACGGACACGACAGCACACGCTGCAGGGTGCTGACCGCATGGGGTCAAACACAGGTGGAAATTATGTCATCACAGCTGTGAGAAAACCAGCAGTACTAGAGGTCCTGGTAGGAGATAAAACCAGCAGTACTAGAGGTCCTGGTAGGAGATAAAACCAGCAGTACTAGAGGTCCTGGTAGGAGATAAAACCAGCAGTACTAGAGGTCCTGGTATAGGATATAAAACCAGCAGTACTAGAGGTCCTGGAGGGATATAAAACCAGCAGTACTAGAGGTCCTGGTATAGGATATAAAACCAGCAGTACTAGAGGTCCTGGTAGGAGATAAAACCAGCAGTACTAGAGGTCCTGGTAGGAGATAAAACCAGCAGTACTAGAGGTCCTGGTATAGGATATAAAACCAGCAGTACTAGAGGTCCTGGTAGGATATAAAACCAGCAGTACTAGAGGTCCTGGTAGGATATAAAACCAGCAGTACTAGAGGTCCTGGTAGGAGATAAAACCAGCAGTACTAGAGGTCCTGGTAGGAGATAAAACCAGCAGTACTAGAGGTCCTGGTAGGATATAAAACCAGCAGTACTAGAGGTCCTGGTAGGATATAAAACCAGCAGTACTAGAGGTCCTGGTAGGATATAAAACCAGCAGTACTAGAGGTCCTGGTAGGAGATAAAACCAGCAGTACTAGAGGTCCTGGTAGGAGATAAAACCAGCAGTACTAGAGGTCCTGGTAACAGGATTGAAAAAGAACAGCAGGGGGCCTTTCACTTAATTTGCAGGATAGTCATGTATTTCCTGTCAGTAATCACATAGTAGTAGATTGCGTACAAGACAGAGGTCTCTTCTCTCTCTCTCTCTCTCTGTGTGCCTTATACGGTCCATAGAATAAATTGGCCATAATTAATACGTTTCGATCTGCTCTAGCCTCTGCCGTATAAAACACAAGGGGCATTTAAAAGCACTTGGAACACTCAAACGGACGTAACACTTTGTACTTTAAGTATTATTTTGATGCCAATACTTTCGTACTTTTACTCTGAATACCGGACTTTTACCTGTAACAGAGTCAGAGTATTTAAGTATTTATTTCCAAATCGATACTTTGATACTGATCTACCGCCCGGCTGGAGAGACAACAAATGAATACATGCTCAGCTGCAGATGGAGGAGAATCACATCACTCCACTTAACCAATGAAGCCCTATTGTAGACTTTGTTGTACTATAGTGTCTCACGGCAAAAAATAGCCAATATACAGTCAAGCTCACAACAAGACCTATTGGCAGCAATGAAAAAAAACATGAGCTGAATTCAGCAGTGCTTACTGCTTATGTTCCAGTCCGGAATGGAAGATGATAACAAACCTTTGTACAGGGAACAGTCCGCTATAGGAGAAGAGACGCAGAGAGGATAACAGAGAGGGGAGGAGAGGTAGGTGAAGAGATCGAGGAAGAGGGAAGAGCCAGAGGGGAGGCATTGCTAGAAAACAAAGTAATCTACAGCCAAACATGTCTGGCAAGACTGGCAGTGGATTTTCGTTTGACACGTGGGGCAGTGGGGTCACTTAACAGACTAACTGCTTGTGACGTAACGCTCCACCATATTAAGGAATCTAATTAGCTTCCGCTAATGGATCGCTGATTTCTATTTATTCATTATTATTTTGGCTTGGCCTTTCCTTTCATTAGCGATCCTAGACCGGGTTGCGCAACCTCACCCCCGTCCGCATCCATTATACAGGCTGACTAAAAGCTGAATAACTCGAAATATACGGAGCTCTCCGTGGTTTGGATAAAACGCGCAATGTTCGGAGGTCTTTGCTGATTATCCGGTGGTCTAGATGGAAACATTGGCGCTTTCTAGAGCAAGGATGGCTATATTTTAGCTCGCTAAAATAAAATTATTGGTCTAGTATAGACCCCTGAGGGACTCCATGAAGTATATATAGGGTTTAAGAAGTGATTCAATGTTGACCTCAATAGGACACTGACACACATCAGATTACTGTTGTAATCTCAGCGGGATTAACAATTAGGGTTCGGCCCTCAATGTAACCCCGAGAAAACAAATAAAGGTTGAATGAGGACAAAATTAAATAAAGGTATTTCACCAAGTTGCATCAGGATCAACAAACATTATTATTCTCCGCAGGGATCAACACACTGCTCCTTCCCATTTACCTACTCAAATATACACTGGGCGCAGAGAGAGAGAGAGAGAGAGAGAGAGAGAGGCTGACAAACATAAGAGACAGATGGAGAGACAGGGAAGATAAACGGCCTGAAGGAAACACAGACAGACAAACAGAAAGAAAGACTTGAGGAAACACGAACAAAGAAGAAAATAAAATCTGACATACAATAAGCGACAGGAAATATAAGAAAGAGCCAACATGAGCAGCCAGCCAGTCATAAAGGACATATGAACACACGGACTGTACCATACCATACGTACTGTATGGGAAACATATGGCAGCCACAGGCTAAAGGAATCCGGACACATGGATGGGAGAAAACAAAACAAATACAACACGCACGCACGCATGCACGCACGCACGCACGCGTACACGCAGCTCTATAATTCAGGGACTACAACTCACACACGCACACGCACACGCACACACACACACGCACACGCACACACACACGCACACACACACACACACACACACACACACACACACACACACACACACAGTCACAGTCACACACACACACACACACACACACACACACACACACACACACACACACACACACACACACACACACACACACACACACACACACACAGTCACACACACACACACACACACACACACACACACACACACACACGTGCACGCAGCTCTATAACTCAGGGTAAAAGTAATAAATTATCAACAAGTAAAACACTGGAATTCAAAATGTACTTGAGTAAAAGTACCAAAGTACTGCGTTTAGTGTGTTGCATTGTGAGCTTGAAGATTGGCTATTTTCAAATGTATACTGTATATGGCTGTAATGTAATAATAATCAAATCTACAAAGTAACTACGTTTTCAAATAATTGTGTAGTAAAAGTACAATATATTTGCCTCTGAGATGTAGTGGAGTAGAAGTAAGTATTGGAAATTGGACATACTCAAACAAAGTACAAATACTTCAAAATCGCACTCAAGTACAGTATTTAAGTAAATGTACTTAGTTACTTTCCACCACTGCTCAAAATACTGTACAGTGTACCTAGACAGATGGAAACTAAATAAAGACAGAGTGAGACGAAAATGAGAAAAAGATTAACAACTTTCAACCTTATTTCGTAAGCAAGAAGTTGCAAAAAATAGAAGATTTACAAGCTCACAAAGTGTTTGTGGTTGCGACACGTCGGGAACATCATGTTATATTGTCATATAACAAAGTATAATGAAGAGCTTAAAATGGTCCAAACAGAATTCCTCAAGAAGGTTCGAAATGGACCCTTAAGAGGTCTGTAACTCTGAGAGTGTACAAATGGATGGTTTTCATTTGCACACTCTCAGAGTTATAGGCATCGTTGAAATTAAAACACACATAGCCAGCTAACCAATATAGTTGTTTACGTGTAGTCGAGACTAGACATTTCTTCTCTTTTGCGGTTGCATTGTCTGAAGGAAGCCAGACAAAAACTGTTACTCTTATGTGCCTGTACACAAGAAGTAACAATAAGGCACAACCTTGAACTGGAACTCTAACTAACCAACCAGCCACCCTACACTGGACCTCTAACCAACCAGCCACCCTACACTGGACCTCTAACCAACCAGCCACCCTACACTGGACCTCTAACCAACCAGCCACCCTACACTGGACCTTGCTGGTATGACTGGAAAGGGGTGTTCTATTTATCTATTTATCTATATATTAGTCTTTTGCACACTTATTTCATGACTGTCTTTGTTGTTGAATGTTATTATTACAGTATTTTTTTGTTAGCTATGATAGAACAACTAAACAATTAGAGAATGTAGTAGAATAATTGTTATTTTGATCAATGTTTGCCTGCTATTATATCAATACAGCATGGAATTGTGGACAAAATCCTATCCGACGACAACAAAATATTCTAAATCTCATCCAATGGTGGTCCGCGGCTCAAATGCTGAATACATAATTGGCCTTGAAATGAAAACCCCAGAATGAAATCAAATCAAATCAAAGCAGACAGCCACAGAGTGAAAGCGGTCAGACCAGTGGGCCGCCAGTCAACAGGACTCAACTCACCTGTACACGGCAGGGTAGGGCGGGGCATAGAGGTACTTGTCGTCCAGAGCCCCGCCCCCCCAGCACAGCAGGTAACTGGCCATGTCAGCCAGGCTCCGCCTCCTCCTCCTCACACCCAGCCCCTCCCCCTCAGCGGTCAGGTACAGCCGCCGATCCACCGGCCGGCGCCGGGAATAAAACCCACATGGATCCGCCCCGGTGTCGCCTGGCGAGGGCCAATGGGACGCGGCGGTCGGACGCTGGGCGCCTGGCGAGGGCCAATGGGACGCGGCGGTCGGACGCTGGGCGCTCGGGCTATACGGACCGATGCGACGACGGAGTAAGAACTAACAGGCTGTCTTAGTTATGATGAATAAGCTGATGGTGGTTGCTCCTGAATCAGAGAGAGGACTAAAGGAACGATCTGTGTGTAATACAAATACAAAGTGCAATAAAAAGCCCTTTCTTTTCTTTCTTTTTTTAGTTACTGGAAGAAGATGAAAGTCAAACTTCTCAAAGCTCCTCTCTATTCCCCATCTAAACTAATTCGTTCCTCCAGTTCCAGGATATAAAACATGCGCTAATTTCACACATCAAAGCCTCTCTTTCTCTGCTCCCGAGAATCTATTTTCTCTTCACTTGTCTTTGCTCTCAGCCTCCAATCCCTGTGTTTTCTCTCTTCTGTCCACAATCCCCCCTCCCCCTTGTCTTCTCTTCCTCACGCGGCTTGTCTGTCTCTGTCCGTCTGTCTGTCTGTCTGTCTGTCTGCCTGCCTGCCTCCACGGAGCCCGTCTCTCTCTCTCTCCCAGTTGGAACAACAGTCCTAAAGGGCCTGGAGTGCAACCCCCCTCATCCCATCTCTCTCTCTCCTTCTCTCTGCATCTATCTCTACTCTATCTATCCCCTAACGTTTGTGATCTTATCTTATCCGATCCATTCCATTGCTCCTTCCCTGGCCTCTCGTCTTCTCCTCACCGGCAGAGCAGACAGGCAGGGCTCTGTCGGCTTCACTCAGCTCCTCCTCCTCCCCCTCCTCCCCTCCTACCGGCTCCCTTCCTTCCTTCCCTCCCTCCCTCTTGCTTCCTCCTGGCATCCCTCCCCCGTCCTCCGTTCCAAACTTAGAGGCCGCCGCTAGCCCCAGCCCAGCCGCCGCTAGCCCCAGCCCAGCCGCTGCTCCCACAGCGTGGACTGGACTGCAGCCCCCTGGCTGAATTCCTCTATAGCAGGGGTGCACAAAAAGGTAAAGGTTGCGTTACACCAGTAGATCACAAAGGCTGTGTCAGGTAGACCACATGACATGCCCTAAAATAAATTATAATAAAAAGAAAGAAAAAGATAAACTATTTTTTCACATCTGCCACTTGAATTAAGGTGACTTAATTGATTGACATCAAAAAGGGCCTGACAGCTCAAACACACAATGCAGTACTTTGTTTTAAAGAGTGTTGCGCACAAGCGTCAGTAGCATTACAAAGTTATATACAAAAAAAAAAAGCAATAATTCCATTTAGACCCTCTATTTCCCATTCCAAGTGTGTTTGTCTTATATCGAACGCCAGCGCTGGTATTCAAAGGCCCCCTTCAGGTTTGAACTATTTTTTGAGTTTTGGCGTTGTGCCACTCAAGTAAATGACAGATCTACAAACTCGCCATGAGCTTGCATATGTTCTATTTTCGGCAGGCAACACCAGTGTGCAGTATACACATTGGGCTCAGCATCACTCTCTTGCCCCGTCTCTCTCTCTCTCCCCACCCTGTATAGTGAATGACTCTCCCATCCACCTCTCTGTCTCTCTCTCCATCTAACTCAGCTGACGTCTCTTTCTACCTCTCTGATTGTGTCTCTGGCTGCCTCTCTCCTGTCTAAATCTTCTTGCCACCCTTCCACCCTTCCACCCACCCCCCTCTCCCTCTCTCTCTAAATCCTTAGGTTAGCAATTATTTTTCTCCCTCTCCGTAGGGTGAAGATATGCGTCCCTCTCTGGCATGGCCCGCTACACACACACACACACACACACACACACCAACGCACCCACCCACACACCAACGCAACCACCCACACACCCACTCACCTCTCCTCCTCTTTCTGCATGCCATTCCCTCTTTCCACTCTATGAATCTCTCTTTCCAGGATTATAACCTACTTTTTCCGTTTACTCAGAAAAGCTGCAGAGAGCTTTGGCTGTCCAAGTAGGTTCTGCTGCTACCCAGAGCTGCCTCTTTATTAGCCAACAGTACAGTACAGTACAGTACAGTACAGTACAGTACAGTACAGTACAGTACAGTACAGTACAGAAAAAACTTCTGTAAAGAACTGTGTGTGACATAACTATCTATTCTTCCACCATCAGCTATCGGGGCGAAACGTCAGGAGAATGACAGGAATCTGTTGGGAGGATGAGTTTTAAGCTGAGAGGGGAGAGATCATAACCTGCAGAAACGTATCCATGCCTCCATCTTGTCCATCTTGTTGAGTCGTTCCAATGCTCTGTACATTTGTAATAGTGAACCATCTGTGCGCCTTAACATGATGCTGATTGCTATAGACCACCGTTTCCCAAACAGTGGGTTTGGGATGTTTAGGAGTAAATATAATTTCTTTGTCCTTTTTTTTTTTTTTTTTTTTACTACAATGATTTTAATTAATATTTCAAAACATTTTCAAAAAGTAAAAACAAAATCTAATTTGTTATTAATGTAAATAGCAAGTTCAACCATTTTTGCAGAGAATTTCAGAAAGTAAAAAACAAAAAATATCTCTAAAATTAAAGAAAAGAAAAAGAAACTGTCACGTTGCGATGTGAGTTTTGGTCCCTGCAGTTAGACATAAAATGTCTCTTTTGGGTCTCGGGCTAAAAGGTTTGGTAACCACTGAGCTAGACTAGTGACCGACTAGTGACTGACTGCCACTAAGACAGGCTGCCAGACAGTCCACCACAAGATCCATTTTAAGGTTTTATTTGTTTTCGACTAGGCACTTTTATCCAACATCCAATTGTGGGTTGAGATGTGGTGAGTGGAAATGGTGAAACAAAAACAAATCATGATTGATTGACGCCTCACTGCGTCATTGGAGCGGCTGAAAACTGTTCAACTCAGCTCAACTTTTTAATTTTTTTTGTAGTGCGCCACACCCTGGTAGGCCGGCAGTCGGTTTGCATAATATTCATGTTACTGGCTTCCATTTAAAAATGACTTGACAGAATGAGATAGAAGTTTATTATAATGATCGTCTCTGTCAGGCGGAAGCCTCATATGTCCAAATTATTAACAGTTACTTTGCAAATTCATTCAAATTCAAAAATAGCAGATCAAAAATAGCTAAAGTATCAGATCGGTCATTGCAATAGCAGCACGAGTACAATTTGTAAGGGAGGGGTTGCAGGATCAAGATTATGGCAATAGGTGCTAAACTACGATTGTGCATAGTTGGGTTTGGTTGAGTCCACCCCAATCTGCCAACAAGGGTGGAATTTAGGCCTAGAAAAATCAATAGTGCAGGGGTATTTTCTTTCTTTCTTTCTTTTTTTTCATTTCCTGAAAAGTTAATATTTTGGACTTAGTAGGTGTCCACCCACCAACAGAAACCTGCATGCTGTTTGCTGCATGCCATGTTCTCTGTGTAAATATTTAATATCCCATTACAGTTCATATTTAATTCTGTTCATCTTAATGGCTCTAATCTAACCTCAACATGTCTCTCTATATCGTACCCTGCACACCTCCAGAATGACCTGGAGGAATACGTCATTTCAAAAGGAATCTATCTTTCAGTTTGCTCCGTGCACACACTGCACACACAGACATACATGTCTCAATGTTTCCACATGGGGGGTGTACGTGGTGGTTGGGGGAGGAACATGTGATTTGTTTTTCCCTTGGTTGTCTGGTTTTAATAAACAGAATATACAGGGGGAGGGTCCGTTTGTTTATTGCACTCTTTAGTGCGGTAGTGTTATTTGTGTTTTCTAATGAAAACAATAAAAAGTGTAATAAAGCCATTCCACACACACCCCTCAACGTGGTGGCAGTGAGACCTGCAGCACAGAAGTAGAAGGCTCTCTGACTGTCAGATTGAAGCCAGAAGACGACACATCTGCACCAGACATGTTTGACTGAAACAAAGGCAGACATGCTCAATGAATCTGACTAGCAACACTGTCCACAACAGTGATTCTCAAACTTCTCAAAGGACCATTACTGTATACATTACTGTATGCACTGTCCCGTGGAAGTGTGTCAATGTTGTCAGTTACTGGGAAGACTGAGGTTAAGAAATTCCAAGAAACGGCAGTTAGAATCTCAAGATAGGTAAGTGTACCAGCGTGCCTGATTGAGTCATTATTAGGAAATGTGCCAATAAAATCATGTCATCATGTGTCTGCTCTATCAGTACTGTATCAGTTAATTAAGCAATAAGCCACGAGAGGTCTCAGGTTACCGGGTATTTTACAATGGCTGGGGGCGTAGGCAGACCCGACGCGGAGCCTCGAATGGCTTATTGATTTTCTAAAACGGTTACAAACATATAGCAATATTAACCCAATAAAACTATTACATTCACAAAAGTAGCTACGCTTTGCGCCACCAGAGCGAGCCACATCACTTCCTTGTTTTGCTCGGCATGTAGCCTATGTGACGGGAGAATAGCGCTTGATGTCTCTACGGGGCTGCCTGGAGCCACACATTCACAGTCATATGAGGCATAATCTGGCAACCGACAGGTTGAGAACCTCCGTCCTAAGCTACCAAATATAAAAACAAATAGTCTGCAACTATAGCCCAGCTCCAGCTCTCAGATGGCATAGAAGTGCTTGGTATTGAATGACCTTAAACGTTCATAAAAGCTACCTCTAGGCTAGGGTCAAAGGTGCATGACATCTCTAATACAGACACTTCTGTAGACTCTTCATCAACCAAATCTGGTGCATTAGCTGTGCACGCACGCACGCACTCACACACGCACGCGTCTGCCTGTGAAATGTTGCTTCTCTTAAAACGGCGTGTGGGATTAATCTAATTATGATCCCTATCAATGTTGCCATCATCACTTAAAACAACAACGTAATTTAATATTCTATATGGGAACACTTAAATGAGTTTGGTTTGCCTGGCACTGGAAGGGAGAAGATCCATCTTATTGTATTTCCTAGATTTCTACCAATTGCCTTTTACTTCTAACAATTTAAAGTAAACAATCAAATAACAGTTTGGAATTTGGGGAACAGGTGTCATTAATCAGAGGGCGTTGATATACAATATTGTTGTCACACACACACACACACACACACACACACACACACACACACACACACACACTTTTTTAGGAATTTTAGGAATGCCTTTTTCACATTTTTAGGGAGGGACTAACGGAGAAAAGATCCAGTAGAACTAAAAGACATGTCATTTTATGCGCGTTGTGAGCTTGTAGAACGGCTATTTTCAGCATGCAACGAAGTGTAAAATCAGCCTGCAAAAATAAATTTTAGTTGACTAAATCAACTGTACATTTAGTCCACTAAAACTAGACTAACACTCAAACATTTCAGACTAAAATATGAAATCAAAATCATCACTGTCATTGTCTATTAATGACATCTTCTATACTTGTGGGGGACATTAAGGTCCACACAAGTATAGTAAAACAAGCACAAGCACACGCAACACACACACACACACACACACACACACACACACACACACACACACACACACACACACACACACACACACACACACACACACACACACACACACACACACACACACACACACACACACACACACACACACACACACACACACACACACACACACACACACACACACACACACACACACACACACACACACACACACACTTCATTCACAAAGGGGTTTGTTTCTTTGCCAGCTTCCTGAGAAGTAAACTATGCATGAAATGAATGATAACAAACGTCAGCAGCAACTTCCAGCATGCCTTCCTCTCTCTGCTGCCACATCCAGCAACAATACCACCAGAAATACACTGTGTGCTCATTAAGCCTTCACATGAAAATAAATAATTAGTATTTCAAATAATAGAATAGAATGAATAGAAAAATATGATTTTTCTCACAACACGAACACGCGTTGTAAGCTTGTAGTATGGCCATTTCTGAAATAGGGCTTCAGTGATTCAATCATTCCTAATGTCTTTTTTGTAAACATGGGTTTCGGGGAAAAGACTCTGGAGCTGAAATCAATGCCCTACTAAGTAGGGCATTGATTTGTGGCCCTACTTGATCCAATCGCACACACTACAGCGTCACACACAAGCATCAAAGCTGCAGATCTGCGAGCTCAGAATTAGAATCCTGAAATGTAACAGTTTTGGACATTATGATGACAGAGACGATATATTTTGAATATCTATTAAACTGATTCATTTTGAATGTACTACTGTAGCCAGAGTGGTCCCTTACAGATCCAGCTCTTCAGGGAGAGCTGTCAGAAGCATATGTGACCTGGACCAGACCTCTTCAACACACTACTCCATTTTCTATTTTAATCTCAACTCTACAGGAAGTGTATGCACCGTCGCCAAGGTTACCGCAGCGTGATTGGCTGAGATCCAACTGAGCTGCCTGCAACTGGCTGTTTGACAGGAACAGGAAGTAAGAGCAGAGAAGGGCAGGTGGCGTGAGGCTCACCCAGAGAGAGAGAGAGAGAGAGAGAGAGTGACAGAGAGTGAGAGTGTGCGCGCATGTGTGTGTGTGTGTGTGTGTGTGTGTGTGTGTGTGTGTGTGTGTGTGTGTGTGTGTGTGTTTCCATGAAGTCAAAACGCCAGATGAATCTTAAAAAGCCCTAAAGAAGTGACTAGGCACATCATATTTTCAGATGGGAGTCCACAGACGAATACATTTGGCAGGTCCTTGACATGAAAAGTTATGGGAACCACTGGTTTAAACAACATTCGGAAACAAACCCCAAAAAAGCAACCTGCAAATAACCAATATTACAAGCGGCTTTACAGTAATACAAGCCCAAAGTCGCTTTCAATAACCAGACATGACGAATGATTAGAGTTTAGCCTAGAGCTAAGGAAATCAGGGGTACCTGTCTCTCAGCTATCCTAGTACCGTCTGTCTCTCCTACACTGTCATCCTCTCAGCTTACCTACTGTCTATCTCTCCTTTACTGTCTGCCTCTCATCTTTCCTATACCGTCTGTCTCTCCTACATTGTCTCCTTCTCGTCTGTCTGTCTGTCTGTCTGTCTGTCTGTCTGTCTGCTCTAAACACAGGAGAATATGTCCAGATAAGTGGTAAGAGTCATCCATCTTGACTACAGATGACCATGTGACTGCTCCGGGTCAGGCAGTGAGGTCATGCGTTTAGCTTGTATAACGGCTGTGTAATTAGAATCATGTGCTGCCTGATGCCGTGTGAGATGTTGATACTACGCTAAAGTTACGCTAAGTGGTGGAAAGTAACTAAACTAAGTGCATTTACTGCAAGTTTACCGTATTTCCAATTCTTTGCTACTTTAGAGTTTGAATACTCCTACATAATGGTCTTCAACAGGGTGTCCGGGACCCCTAGGTGGGTCCTCAGAATTACTAGAGGGGTGAGGGTCGCCAAATCTTTGTGTGATAGGATGTTTTGGGCGGCAGTGGCCGGTAGAGCGGCCGGAAGGGAACCGCAAAGGTTCTCAGTTCCATCCCGGCTGCCCCAGAGTTAGTATTGAAGTGTCCTTGAGCTCTGAGACTCTGAACCCCTAAATGCTCCCGATGAGCAGGTTGGTGCCTTGCATGGTTTCCTCTGCCGTCGGTTTATGAATTTGTGTGAAAGGGTGAAAATCTATTTCTAATCAATTTGAATATCTTTTTGATGATCTATTATGCAAAATCTATGTAAAGCACTTTGGATGAAAGCATCTCTATTCTGAAGAGAACTTTAGCGCAAGGCGTTGTGAGCCGCAGGCGAGCGATTCACTGCGCTGCACGTTGTCCGCTACAGCCGACTCAGCGCCGTTCAAGTCGACGCACCAATAGGGACAGAATTGTAAATTATCTGACGCATTGTGAGCTTGTAGATACGGTAGTCTATTTTCAAATGGCCAAAATTTATACGGGGCTGAAGTAGTTAGTTTTGTCATAATAATCAAAGTAACTAGTAACTAAAGTTTTCAAATAATTGTAGTGGAGCTACATTGAAAATTGGAAAAACTCCAGGATAGTAAAGAAATACCTCAAAATGTTACTTAAGTACAGTACTTGAGTAAATGTACTTAGTTACTTTACACCACTGAGCAGCACGACTCACAAAGAGCAGAAGTATGTAGTGCCTGGACCGGTACCAACAATGTAAGTGTAGCTCTGGCATCCCCTAGTGGAACAGCAATGCTACTGCAGGATGAAGACCACTTAAACCCTCTAGACTTGATAAAGTGGTCATGCATTTTGACCGAACATTTCTGTACTATACACCAAATCTCTTTGGCCAAAATGACCAGGAAGAAATTGGCCAGCTCAGTGGCCTTGTGGTTAGAGTGTCCGCCATGAGACTGGGAGGTCAGGGTTCAATCCCTGGCCAGGTCATACCAAATACTCTGAAATATGGGACCCAGTGCCTCCTTGCTTGGCACTCAGCATCAAGGGTTGGATTGGGGGTCCCTGCAACATACTAGCGTCACGACGTCTACAGAAACAGGAGATACTGTAGGCTCCTGCCCTATGGGCCTCATGGCTAGGCAAGGCTTACTTACTTTTTTCTTTGGCAAAAATAGCTGATCTAAAAGCTCACAACGCATCGCAAAAATACAGTCACAAACCTACTAAAACAGCCCACCCAGTCACGCACAGACATACTAAAACCAGCAGTCACAAACCTACTAAAACCAGTGGTTGTCAAAGCGGGGTCTGGGGACCCCTTTTGGGACCAAGGGAACACACTTAAAATCCACCCCTACATACTAGTGTCATATCCAGGGTGGCGTTTGTGTACATCAAGCTCCTCACGATGCAGAAACAGGAGATAAGCTCCTCCTGCCCTATGGGCCACATGACTCACTCCCTGACATAAATACATTTGAAAACCTCACAGTGCTTAATAAAAACAACCCAGCCAGTCACAACAAGCCTACTAGAAAGTTACCTGGTACTGGAGGACAGTGCAGGGACAGAGATGGCCTTGCGGACACCGTCTTTGGACTTGGCCCGCCGCCACGAGTCCCTCTCCGAGCACGTCCTGCCTCGCCCTGGTTCCAGGTCGTCGTCGTCATTGGCCTCGCCCCCGAGGCCCGCCCCGGAGGTGAAGGAAGCGGAGGCGGTGGTCAGGGACGTCTCCGAGCGCGTCGTCTCGAACATGGCGGGCGACTCGGCCTTGGCCAGCGGCGCGAAGCTCAGCTCCATGATCTGTCTGGCACTCTCACTGATCTGACTCTGAGACACGGAGAGACAGACATGGGAGTCAGACAGAGACAAAGCATTGTTTTTAGATTTTAGCATTGGCTATTTAAAAAGAATTGCAGATCTACAGGCTCACTGCAATTTTTTGAAATCTTGAAAGTGTGTTTTCTTGTGTGTTATTTTATTCCACAATTTTGTAACCCATTTTTCACCCAGTGCCAATTGCTGTAATCCTGGGCACTACTCTCCCTCTACCGACCTGGGGAGAGCCCCAACTAAGCTCATGCTTCCTTCAATGCATAAGCAGTGAGCAGGCCACTTCTTATCACCTGACATGGGGGAGTTTCCCTGGTGAGATGCGCGTGTCGAAGCCTGGAAGGAACACGTTATTCCAATTTCCAACCAATTCCATCAGGCTGACCAGAGGCATTCTTTTTGTGAGAGTACCTACCCTAGGGGACACAGGGAGAAAATGCAATCTCCACACAGAAAGGCCCTTTCACCAACCCCACCTAGGGTATTGGGCCGGCACTGATGACACGGAGGAGAGAACATGCCTCTGGTGGGAATCGAACTCGGGACCTTCTAGCTGTCAGGGTGCATTAGAGCTTACATGTAGTATGCGCCTAGACCGCTAGGCCAGGGGACGCCCTGAAATTCTTGACTCCTGTCAGAAAACATTTTCTGATGTGTCCATATATATTCGTGTCCAAATATATATGAATTTGGGGGTCCTTGGCACGAAAAAGAGAACTACTGATTTAGAAGGCATTTTGTAGAATCAGACTCGGTTCTTAAATAAATCCCTCTTATTGCCACCCCTAAAAGCAGTTGATTGTGCCTGCTGCCAGCTCTAGACGACATAATTGAATGCCAATTTTTTGTGTGCAATGTATAAATTACGTCACTTACGTCAACGGTAGTGGGGGATTTAGTGATTCATTACGTCAATAACGTCAAGGGCAATAAAGGGGTGAATTAGGGATAGAACTCGTTAATCTTTTTACATTATTTGATAATGAGCACCTTATTGATCTGCTTATTGCTCCGGGCTTTTATCGAGCCCAGCTATTGAGCTTTTTATTATTTTATAGAAAGATGTGACATCAATTTAGAAAAAGCCAACATGGACTATACACAAAAAAGCAGTAGCTCGTTTCCATTGTGGTCCACCTTGTGACAACATAACACAAACATACAGTACAAACAGACAACCATGAAACAAATAAAAACAATCCTTGAGGCTGGGATCTAACTAAAACAAGTTAGTACTATGAAGATGGTCTTTCTTAAATCTTGCAAAAGAATGGGATTTCAGAGCTGTAGGGAGGGCATTCCACAGAGTGGAGGCTGAGTAATAAAACACATTTTTACCTTTGAGCGCCCTTGTAACTGGGGGAAACTAGATCATATGAACTTCCTCTCGTGACACTATGGGCTGCTAACAGGCTCGACAAGCCCAAAGCTTACTGATACCGGGTCTCAATACATTCGTTATAGAGTTGTGTAATGGGCTCTGGTTTCGAGCTCCATCCCTAATCTTATTGGGTTAAATAAATTACTGGTAGTTGGATTGAACCTTCAACCCGTCTCTTACCTGGATCTCAGGGGTCAGGGTGGGCAGGTCAAAGGTGAAGACGGAATGTCCGCCGGTGGTCAGGAGGTCGACACTGTCCAGACTGCTGTAAGAAGTTCCTTTGGCCCTGTGGGACTCCACAATGTTCTCAAAGTGCCTGCTGAAGGTGTCCAGATGACAGTCCCCCGACCCCCGGGGGCTGGACACAGAGATGGGCGACTTCAGAGCCATGTGGGTCTCCATGTCCACCTGGCCCAACGGACTGGCAGGGAGGGAAGAGTTAGTGATATTAGTACTAGTAATAGTAGTAGTAGTAGTTAGTCATGTAATGATTCACTCACCTCACGATACCATTCGAACCACGATAGGATTTTTCACAAAATTGACCGAAAGATAATTTATTATTATTATTTTATTTAATTATTATTATCATTATTATTAGTAGTATTATCTTCCTTTTTTAATTTTATTTCTTATCCTTTTTTCAATACAGTAAAAAGAATACTGAAAACATGCTGTTTGCATCGCGATTCAAATTGTCACCAGTTTGAATCGATTTTAAGCGATTTACGATTGATATCGTTACATGCCTAGTAGTAGTAGTAGTAGCACCATTTAGTTTTTATACGCCACATACAGTATATCTGGAACAAACTCCAAGAAAACTGCAGATCTGCTGCCACTCTGCACTGTAACGGTATCTGTTCTGTTTGACTTATTTTGTTTCATGCAAGCATTGTATAATTGTGTTTCCTTGATGTTCTGTGTAAAGTACATTGAATGCCAATTTGATGATTATAAGTACAAATACAATACTAGTAGAAGTAGTAGAAGTAGTAGTACATAATAGTAAGTAGTAGTAGTAGTAGTAGTAGCAGTACATAATACTAGTAGTAGTAGTAGTATTAGTGGAGGAAGAAACTGGTATGTAGACATGTGCGTTAGTGCGTGATTCAGACATCTACAGGTATGCAATATCATTTCTAAATTTGAGCAAGAATCGTGCAGCATCGGTTTTATTTACTTTAAGAGAGGTTTAAGTCAAGCACATTGATGGTGTCTGTTTAACGCCACAGTAGTTGGCTCCAGGTGCTACATTTTGAATGTAGTAATATCCAGCAACTAGACTAAAGAAAATAAATACTTTCAACAATTAGAATCGTGTGAGAATCGTGATCTCAATTCTTGTGGAGGAAAATTGAGATTCACATTTGAGCTAGAATCATGCAGCACTATTGTGCGTGTGTGTGTGTGTGTGTGTGCGTGCTGAGAGACCACATGTGCCCTTCTCTGCCTCCTTGCCTAGAATAGATTGTACTTGCGTACAAGGCCAGCTGTCTTGAATAAGGTCGTTCCTTTTGGGATAATAGTGGACTATTGTGGTCAGTAAATTGTAGTGCGTGATGCCAAAACGGGTGTGGATAGTAACATATCATAATTATTATTATTATTATTATTGTTATTATTATTGATAGTAGGGATGGATGAACTAACCAAACGCTGGTGGCTGTTGAAAAAGACAAAACAAAATAAGAAAAGTACATTTCTGTTATGAATGTTTACATAATGAATGTTGGCAGCGGAGGAAAAACACCTCCATGTGTTTTTCCCATTTCAAATGTGCTGCCAGGCCAAGCATATGAAATTGTTATACATTTTAGTCGACAAAATCGACTGCAGATTTAGTCGACTAAAATCAGACTAAACCTAAAACTTTTCGGATGACTAAATGTAAAATGACTAAAACTAAATTAAATTGCATTCAAAAGACCATGACTAAACTAAATGTCTCTCTGTCTCTCACCCCTTCAGCATCAGACTGTAGGCCTCGTCCTGCTCCCTGGTAGTCCACTGTCTCTTCATGTAGCCTTGCATGCGGACGCTGGCCCAGCTCGCCACGCCCTCCTCCTCCTCCTCCACCTCCTCATCCACCTCCTCCTCATCCCCCTTACTCTCCACCCTCCTTAGCTGCCTCCCTCCTCCTCCGTCATCGTGATGATGACCCTTAGGGCCTGGGGGGCTCGAACCCCCCGCCGTCCCTCCTCCCTGCACGCTGCGGTTGCTCCCGAAGGCAGAGTCCCCGTCCTCCATGTCGTCCTCCTCCTCCTCCTCCACCTCCACCCGTGAGGCGGTGATGGCCGCCAGATCCTCCGCCTCGGCCTCCGCCCGGATCACCTGGAGATGGACGGAGAGGTTGTTCAGGTTCCTCTGTGTCGGCGATCATAAACTTTACATCAGAGACACAGAAGTGTTCGTTCAGTAACAGCGGTCTCCCCCCGTCTCTTTCATCTTAGCCAATCTTTAGCCAAAGACAGATTATTATCCATGTATCAGGTAGTTCAGGTTTAATGTTAATGTGTTCCATTTACAAAGTTGTTTGCTCATTTCAATCACTTCCAGTTTCACTTGTTTATCACATTTAGACCTGACCTGACTGAGGCATAAAAACGCCTTCTAAATCCTGACTTTCTGAAATACAGTGCAGTATGTTGCTATACAACCTTTCAAAAAGATGGCCGTTTCTCTGTCGCAGGAGGCTGTGGTCGGGTCAATTAGCTCAATGCAATGGTTGCTTGCAACTACATGCGTCTACATGGGAGTTTCATGGCAACCCATTGGTGTGGTTTGGGCTTTAGTCTTCCCTTTTTTACCTGTTCGGTTCTTTGACTATATAGAAGTGTCTATTTGTACGTCTCTAAATGTTTTGATGAATTGAACATGGTGGACACTCTTGTAAACAAGTGTAATGCTTAATTGGGTCGTCCACTCACAGTTAACCGTCTATGTATTGAGTTTGTGCTTGAAATGTACTGTAATTCTGCAAACTGTTAATAAATATTTCAATCAATCAATCAACAAAATGAACACTGGTTAAAAGCTAGCGTCACTGTGGGCGCCCGCTGGCACCATGACAGTGCATCGCATTGTTCGAGTCCTGTTCATGACGACCTTTGCTGCATGTCTCTCCCCTTCTCTCTCTCTCTCTCTCCCTCTTTCCTGTCTATCGTCACTTGATACTATCAATAAAGGCAGAAAAGCCACAAAGCAAAAAGCCAGCGTCACCTCGTCCAGATCGGTCTCTCTGTAGCAGCGCAGCGGCACGGCGTCCAGGTCCGTCTCAGAGTACTTGATGCTCCGCAGAATGATGCCCGTCGCGGCGGGGTGGGGGGCGTGGCGGCCCGGCAATGCCCGCGGCGAGGGGGCGGGGCTCAGCAGCTCCACCTGGATCTGCTGCACATGGTGGTACGACGACCTTGGACCTCCCTCGGCGGCATCCTGCCCGTGGCCGCCACCCCTGCTCGCCCCCCTGGCCGGACCGCTGGGTTTGAGGCGCAGGGAGGTGGGAGGGGTGGGGGCGGGGCTGGGGGTCTTGCTGAGCGGGGGGGTCGCGGACGGGGCGTCTGGAAAAAAAGAGAAGGGAAATTGTTATATTATTTCATAGACTTAAAACTCAATGATGTATTTTTATTACATTCCGTACATTTATAATATTTGCTTCTGGGAGTCCCGGAAATATTTTGAGACGGGGGTCGGTGGTCAAATACCTTGAGAATATATAGCAACATACAGTGTTCCGAAAACTGTTTTAGAAGACATTTTTTAGAATCGTCCTCAGGTCTTAATGGAAAAGGGTTAAACACGTTGTGACGTTGTAAGCTTGTAGATCTGCTATTTCTGGAGAACATTTGAAATGAAAATTTCAAATGTTATGTTAACTATTATGATGATAATGCAATAGAATTGTGATTATCTAAAAAGAAAATTGCGATTAGGCGATCATAGTGACAGGCTTAGTGGAAACACGAACAACACAGCAATACTTGCGTGTATGTTCTATATCTGCTGCTATTTTTATCTGCTGCAAATGTGTCTCTACTTACTTGCACATGTAGGCTAACATGTCAGCACAGCCACACACACACACACACACACACACACACACACACACACACACACACACACACACACGACTGCTATGGATGAGCAGAGACAACAATTACACACAGAGCTGAGGTGTTTGTTCTAAAGTGCTATACTTGAGCGGACAAATGATCTCTCTCTCTCATCATCATTTAGTTAACTCAAGACCATGGAATAGACATATACAATACATATCAATATTCATACAGATATAGCAAAAGACTAGTGGTATGCATTATTTGAATTGAGGATTTTTTATTTATTTTTTTAAGCACCCAATTTACAAATAACTTTGAGCTCATTTCTACATAAATGGGTGAATTATAAAATATACTTTAGCAGGCGTGTTTGTCCACAATTCATGATGCTAATATTCTCACCCCACAACACGGTTGTCGTTACATTAAATTGCATAATCTCTGACTTCTTTCCAACCATTTTATATCTGCCAGTAACCTTGGGAATGTTCGTGTGATTCACCCTAAAATTAGGCTACAAATGGCCTGTAGTCTGTAGTCATGGTTTTCACACAACAGGTATTTTTGTTTGAGCTGTACATAGATGTCATTGTTGTCTGTCACATGATGTCATACTATTAAGTATGAGCCACTCTGAGTCAGACGTTTCAGTGGGGTCCGGGGCCAATCGGAGTAAAAACCGTGACCCTTTGGAATATTTGTGCACGTTTTTAACACAACAAATTGTCTATTAGGATTCCCTTGAAATGAAAATGTTTGAGAAGCACTGACTGGAGTATTCCATAATGATGGCATGAGGTAATATTGATTGTTATATATTGATTGCTATTGCGTTGCATCTTTGATGATATATTTAGCTTTCCCCTTTTCCCAGTACCCCGGAGGATACTTAAGTCGGATATATCAAATCATTGTTGGCATGATATGAAAAAGTGATGGCAAATATAGACACACACACACACACACGCACGCACGCATGCACGCACATTCAGACAGAAAGAAAGAGAAGCAGACAGAACAGAAAGAGAAATAAAAACAGAAACAAAAGCAGGACAGGGACAGATGGAGGACACACACGCACGCGAACACGCGCGCACACACAAAACACACGCGCGCGCGCGCACAAACTTAGCATCATCCATCACTGTGTGGCGACACAGCCAGCCGTTGCCATGGCGCTTGCTTTCCCAGTTCCTATAATGTTCCTACCTTCATTTATCCGTAACGGACACAAACACAGAGCCGCTAAAGTCATCCATCCACCTTCCTCTGTCCTCTCCTCTCCAACCAGGCTGGGACTCTTCTTTCTCCCGACACACACAGACAGCCAGACCACCCACAGGGGTCTCCTCCTGGCTGCTGCTCTGCCCGCTAGCCTACCTCTATTCCCGGGCTACGCTCTGCTGGGCTACCCGCTCCCCTGGTGGAGCAACAAGCCTTTATGTACTGCTGCTTCCTCTGTCCCGCACGCCGACACACTTCCCTCCACAGCCACTCCACGGCATGACACGCTGCGTTTGTATGGGCTTTTAAACAGCGCTATGGTGTAGTTTCTCTGAGGTTAATGCATCATCATGGTATTGTTGTTGTTCCTAGTCTGAAGCAGCTGTGCTGCTATGCCGAGCTAGAGCGCTCTCTCTCTCTGCTCTCTCTCTCTCTGAACTACTACTGTGCATCACAACACGACTGCTTCTCCCACAATGCAACAGCAACACTTCTTTTGTGTTTCCGGGCTAGACTAGACGGCCGTTTAAAGTGCAACGCTGCCCTCTACTGACTGTTGGGTACTGGCTCGTCTGGCTGCACACAGTGCAGGGCAGGCCAGGACAAACATACTGTACATGTACATCATGTGTTTTTATCCTGACAGGGAACCTCTTCTCTGAGCTAAAGCGTAGATATGAGGTTCCAAACGGAGCTATAGCAATGGTGGCTTGTAAATCAGAGAGTGTAAAATGAAAATCGATTTGGTTTCATGTTACGCTCTCAAGAGTTCTATCTATCTATCTATCTATCTATCTATCTATCTATCTATCTATCTATCTATCTATCTATCTATCTATCTATATCCAGCCTTGGGAAATACAAACCTGGAAATGGCTTTACAACCGAGCCTATATATAATGCTCACAAGAGAACAATGCAATAGTCTTCTTAACCTCAGAGTCACTATTCTGGGCATGACATAATAGACAAACATTGTGCAAAAAAATAGGCAAGCACATCCGATCTACAAGCTCACGTGACGTGTTAGTGAGCTTGTAGTAGACAATAGAAGAACCAGGAATGTGATCGAGCAGGTTGATGTAATGCTGGCAGAATGTTGGGTTAAGACCAGTCTCTCTGAGCCAGGTTACTATTCCACAATCTTCGAATAGCGGAAGCTTCTTCTTTTTTTTTTTTTTTCAACAGTCTGGATGGAGAGACTAATCACTGTGACATGACTGCTGACAGAATGCACCTGTCCTAGCTGCACTACTCTAATCTGTCGTTCTTGTTTTGTTTTCCAAAATGATAGTGTAACACAACTCACAATTTCAGAATCAACTTTATTGTCACATAACAGCCAGTATATATGGGGTTATAAATTGGTTCGTGAAAAAATAAAATATTATATGGTAAAGATTATCAATAAGGTAAATTACTATTATTGGCTCATAATAGCAAGTTAAATAGTGTTTAAAGTGGTTACTTCATAATATATATTGTGTAAGTTTGGGTCCAGGCCTGGGGAGACACCATATGTTGTGTCTCGAGCTGAAACGTTTGGGAACCAAAACGTTTGCATTAGACCCCTGTACAAATGGAAGCAAATTAGGTTCCATTCGTACTTTGTACACACTCAGAGTTACAGAACTATATCAATACCTTAGCAGTGAGATCTCCTGGAACCCCCTCAAGGACCCCTGGGGGTCCCCGGACGG
Organism: Protomyctophum bolini; assembly: GCF_963924005.1. Taxonomy (NCBI): domain Eukaryota; kingdom Metazoa; phylum Chordata; class Actinopteri; order Myctophiformes; family Myctophidae; genus Protomyctophum; species Protomyctophum bolini. The sequence continues at coordinate 9,252,801 of NC_137875.1, read as the reverse complement.
ACCCCACTTTGAGAAGCACTGAAGTATATATGGAAACTTGTCCTCACCTCACTACATACTGTAACGACCCCTCAACTCCGAAAACTCAGAGAGAGAGAGAGAGAGAGAGAGAGAGAGAGAGAGAGAGAGAGAGAGAGAGCGAGGGGAGGGGGGGGGGAGCTATAGACAGACCGAGAAAAGGAGAGAGCAGGCTCCACTATTCAGATTATTTAGTATAGTAAACTAATTCCTGCCCGGTGTCTGGGTTAAGCCATAACTAATAGGCTTAGTGGAGTACTCTTGTTTACACTGACAGTCACACAGGGTGAGGTGAGTCTATCCTACAGGGGATCCAGGACACCTAGTTGGGTCCTCTGAGTTACTAGACAGGGGCCGCCAAATCTTTGTGTGAATCTTTTTATTTTATTTTTTATTGTTTGACATTAACCACTTGAACCTAACGTAATTATACTCTGAGAATGTTAAATGTCTTAAAATGCACAATAACACAAATCCAACACTGATTACAGTGCATGCTGTCAAACACATGTGCAAATATTGCCATGACTCTGTTGTTTTAATCTATACTAGCAAACCTTCTCTGCATGAATATTAACACATGTCTTTGAACATGAATATTACTCACTGATGAAGCAACCCAATTTCTATTCGAAACCAGACAGATTTCCCAAAGCTTCCACACCTCAAATGAAGGCATCAAAAACGTCTATGAATGAAGCATCAATTATGTAGAATTGCTTAATATTAGTATTCCGTATTCTGCTATTCCACATTTGTTTATTTGTCACGCACCCTCCCCGGTGTGTAAAGACTTTTAGGGTGGAACTAATTCGTGAAATCAGCTCTCCTCGGAATCAGTGGTTGATGATGCTTATCGGTGCGATCATCAGATAAGGATTTGCAGGGTGGAAATGACTCACGCGCTGTGGCGTACGATTAGATTAAAGAGGACCGGAAGTTTTGTTTGTAAGCGGGATTATCATTGTAAATGAGTCAGAGCGATCGAGTGGTCGGCCCCGCTCTCTGTGTGTTGGTTGAGCATCATGTCTGAGTGGTGTCTTTTCGCAGGTCAAAGTTAAAGGACAATTCTGGACTAGTGCTTTTCTTACCGTAATCTTATGGTTATTAAACATTAACCAGTGGTAAAAGAAAAATAAGTGTTTTCCCAAATGTGCTGTCGTAAAAGGCAAACGGCCGATAAACCCCGACCTCCCTGCTCAGAGCTATACAGTGTGCTAGAGAAGGTTAATAGATATAACTAGAAAAAGTGCCCCTCGGGGCACAGGTCTCAAATGTCCAACAGGGCAGGTCAGGTTGTGGCCTCCTCGTGGCGCTATAATAGGCCAATGTGAAAAGGGTGCCATTTGTTCTATCCACCTGTTGGTGGCGCTATAACAGGCCAATGTGAAAGGGGTGGTATATATTCCTCATCCTAATAGGAAAGTCTGTGAAAGATTTCACGTAAATGCACGCTGCGTTCATGATTTGAGGAGTGTGTGTGCAAAATGTGGCATCGACCGGGTTAACGGTGCCGGAGATTACTGTAGCTGTTCACAGACGGACGGACGTAGTGCAAAACATACTCTCTCCCCATGCCTTCGGCCTGGTGGAGACAATAACAGATTACGGTAAGGATGGGACTTGTCCGGAAGTGTCCCCAATCCCATGTTGTTCCAGTGACCCCCATACAGGAAATTATTTTAAAATATCCCCAATATTTGTTCAATATATATTTTTATAGCCAATCTACAAGATATTGTGAGCTCGTAGATCGTAAATTTTCAAATAGCCGACATACAGTATATGGTTTAAGAGGTCAATCTGATCTTGATGCTATATGAACTCATTTTGCTGTGTGTAATCATGTGGCCTAGTTTCTTTTTTGGGGTCTTGTTTTCGTTGGCTGCTTGTTTCTCTTGCAAAATCTGGCAGCACTGCACATAAACCCTACCATCCATATTCTGGGCATGTCATGTCATAATAGGTAAACATTCAGGTGAACATTCTGCAAAAATAGCCTAACATCTTGTGAAAATAGCCCATCTACAAACTCACAACACAACATTTGAGCTTGTAGATTGGTTATTTTGAGGAGAAGAGATTGGTGTAGAGGGGGGGGGGGGGGGGAGGATGAGGTCACGCAGTAGTGGTTAAAGCAGACTTAGTCTTGCGGGCCAGACTGTTGAATTCCACAATTTTCAAATGCTTCCGTTAAACAGTCGCGGAAGCACAGAAGCTCTGAAAATGATCAAGCGATCAAGCGGATGTGATGCCTCCTCCCGCTTCCGTTTCGTCTTTACAATCACACAAATTTGTCCTAATGTGAAATGAGGGACAGATGACAGTTTCCTGTCTCAGCTTTCCGGATGTGTAGTTCCAGACTCTGTATACTAGCATCCAGAGATTGTGGAATAGTTGTCTGGCTACGCGAGATTAGGCCATACTGAGTTCAAGGTGAAGAAGGTGAAAGACATTAGGAAGAAGCATCCACCTTTGTTGCAGGTGTCATTGTCCTCCGCGGGACCGAACAGGAACTCCCACTTCGCTCTGGCGATCTTCTGTGAGCGGGCTGAAGAGCTGTCCTGATGAACGGAACCACTGTCTGACTGCAACACACAACAAGACACACATAGGGCTGAAGAGCTGTCCTGATGAACGGAACCACTGTCTGACTGCAACACACAACAAGACACACATAGGGCTGAAGAGCTGTCCTGATGAATGGAACCACTGTCTGACTGCAACACACAACAAGACACACATAGGGCTGAAGAGCTGTCCTGATGAATGGAACCACTGTCTGACTGCAACACACAACAAGAGACACACATACACATATAGAGCCTAGATGATTCTGATAAGCTGATTATAGTGTTCTTGGCTATTTTGCTGCTTAAGTTTATAGTTCTTCTTGGACTCTGTAATATGGTCGTTGTTTTCTCTTGATTGTAAAGCACTTTGGTCCAACTCTTGTTGTTAAGCATGCTATACAAATAAAGACACAGGACTTAATACAATACATTGACATTTAGTCTTAGAATGGCTGATTGCTTGCTGTCAGCTCTTGTCATATAAATTTAGTTCCACAGAGAACCACATTCTCTGTACAATACAAGATGGATGACATTCACAGCAGCACTGAAGGCATAAAACCACCTTCAACGAGTGCGTATAAACACAAATTGCCAGGTGCGCTTATAATTACGTCACATCAACCAAGGCAGTTTATGCCAGTCTACAGTATATGGAATACATGCGATGTATGGGACATTCATTCTATGGCTAAAAAGGGCACCCAGCCCACCTGTATTCCCGACCCAGTGTCTCCAGTCTGGCTGGACTGGCTGGACGTCTCGGGAGACAGAGAGTCGTCCCTGTCCTGCCGCGAGCTGGACAGACTCCCCGTCACACCGCTGGAACTGTGGGAGCTCAGCCCCACGGCGACGTTGTGGTACTGCACCTCCCCTCTCTGCTCCCTGCTCCCCCCCGAGCCTCCGAGGAAGGCCGCTATCTCCTCTCCTTCTCCATACTGCTTCTGGTACTCCTCTTTGGTCGGGGCACAGAGTCTTTCGCCGCATTCGCTGCTGCTTCCTCCCGTCTCCAATCTGTCTCTCTCGCGTCGGTCCTCCTCCTCTGTCCAATGCGTCTGTCTCCGCGTCCAGCTTACCGGCAGCACGTCCTCCGTGGTGCTGGAGTACGGCCTCCTGGGCGTCTCGGGGCTGTCTCTGGGAGACACGTCATAGGACACGGAGGCTTCGTAGTGCTGCCTCTCTCCTCCCCTCTCGCCGGTGTACTGTGGCGGCTGGTAGCGGTGAAGGCGGACCAAGGACTTGTCGCCTGACAACGAGTCCTGCTGGTGGTGGTGGCGCCGATGGTCGAGAAGCGGGGAATGGCTGGCAGAGACACGATGGAGCCTAGATGGACAGGCCACAGGTGATGCTGGGGATGAGAGGCCTTTTGCGGCTAAGAGAGGAGAGGTCTGTCCTGGCCGGGAGGGATGGTGAGGGTAAGGATCTGATTTAAGATGACAGTCTTGGTCGTCCGTATTGAAAGAGGGCCGTTCCGGGGAGCTGTGCCTGTGGAGGGTGGCATACGGCTGGAACTCTCTCGAGAAACCACCCACTGAGCTGGGGGGTGTTGGAGAGGGGGTGCACCGAGGAGAGGGGGTGCGCCGATCCGCAAAGACACTGGATATTGTTGTAGCTTCCAAAGCTAGCTGGCGAGCCACATCAGGGCTTGTAGCCGGAGAGATGTTTTTTCTAACGAGAGGAGGGCTTACAGCATCAGCTACGCCACTGGTAGTGCCTGGGGAATTGTTGTACATTTTGCTGGATAAACGTGGGCTAGAACGTGGGCTAGCGCTGGCACTAACACTTGGTTGTACACCATTGCTAGCATGCTGTCTATTGCTACTGTTACCATTGTTACTACTAACACCTTGTTGCTCATTAGCAAGGTTTCCACTCCTTGGTTGGTTGCTAGAGGTGTTTTTATGCCTGGGGATCATGCCAACTGAGATCTCATGTTGGATGTCAGTGGGTCTCCCAGCATGTAAAGGTGGCTGGAATTTCGTAGACAATACGGGGCTCTCGTCCCCAAACCCAAGCCGTTGTGGGCTATATGGGAGGACAGTGGACGTAGGGGGAGGGGTGTGATAGGTGAACCTAGCATGAGTGGAGAGCTGGTCTGATGCGGGGCTTCTGGGTAATCCGTTAACGGGACCACTCCGAGCCCAACCTTCTCTGGCTAGGTCCAGGAGTTCAGGCTTGTGTGGCAGGGTGCGGGCACTACGGGGCAGGACCGGCGAACCCGAACATGAATGGCAACGGGGTGCTTGGTCGAACTTCCGAGCCAGGCTTGGACTACAATCCCCCGGGCTGGAGTAGCCTGCCAAACGACGCTTCAGTTCTGGTGATCCAAATTCTTCCACAGCCCTTTGGGTGGCTTCTCTGGCCACAGAGTCCAGAGTAGCCCTTCGGAGGGAGGGCGATCCCTGGGGAGACAGGCCAGAGGAGGAGTAAACGGGACTGGGGTTGTATATTCCGTTGTACTGCCAACTGTCGTGCCAAGTCGGATCACTGTGTCTCTTTCTGAAGTGACCAGGAAGTGGCTCTTCCTCCATTTTATTGAAAGGGTTCTCCGGCTCGCTTTGGCACACAGAGTTATAAGGGTTGTCTATGTTCTGATTCTGAACATTGGCCTTCTCAACATAACTGAACGTCACCACAGACCTCTTCGCTTCCTCGCTGCTTTGCCCAGGACCCTTGTAGGATCTCCGTGTGCTGGTGGGTGTGGAAGGGACACTCAGTCTCCCGGAGGAAGAGAGAGGAGACATGGGCGCTCTTCCGTGGCAAGACCCTGTGTCCGAGGAACGGGCGTGCAAATGCAAACCACGACGACTCCCGGGGCTGCCGGGGCTTAGCACAGGGGTAGCTGTCCCAGGCGTGAGCACCTGCAGTAACTGTTCAGCGCCATCATAGGGCAGGTGCTGTCTCTGATGGTACGGGGTGGTAGACCCCGTAGCATCAGGGCTGTTGAGCTGGAAGCTAACAGAGTGTTGTCGGGAGGATGAACATTTGGAGGACGACAAACTCTGGCTGGTGGCCCCATACCGGTGCTGTATGTCTGGGGAGAGGGCCGAGCATGAGCTGGGGGTCCGGCTTGGGCTGGAGCTGCCGTTCCTCTGTGACTGAGAACGGAGGAGGTCTGGGCTGTGGACCATCATCAGGTGACTGGAACCTCTTCCTGTGTCCCCCCCCACCTCCTCCTTGCCATCCTCGTCTTCAGTCACGGCCCGCACCTCGACGTAGAGGTGAAGGACTTTGCCTGTCTGAGACATGGTGGTGGCAATGGGGGTCCCTCACATAGGAGGACTGGCCAAATGTCTGTGTTGCTTCCTGCGTTTGCAGCTTTTCGACCTTTGCTATTAGTGCAAAGTGCCCATGGTCCTCTGGTTATCTGATGGTGTGCCAGAGTGCTTGGCAGCGATCAGAGAGCTTCTGAATCATCTCTTCAACCTAAAGAACGGCAGAGAGACAGAAGAGAGATTAGCTACTGACGGTGTCATGACAATGTTCTCGATACGAGCCAAAACGTAGCCGACTATATTCACTAGTCCTACACCTGCCCTGTTGGGGTGTTACAACACCTGTGTTGGTCCCCTTCGATTGCTGATCATTGGAATAAACATGCTCTGGAAATGTACGCGCCCCACACTTTTGATATTTTCAATAACTGGCCTTAAAGGTATAGTTCACCCAAAAATAACCTTTTATCTCTTGATTACTCATGCCATGGATACTTGAATTCATGGATATTTTTCATGTCACATTCCTAAACCAATGACCAGCACAGGGTGAGTAATCAATAGTTAAAAAGTCATTTTGTGGGTAAACCTTTAATGCATGTCAAACTCGAGTCCTTCGACATAATACAAAAAAGTTAGAGAATATCTGGGATAAGAGAAACACTAATGTCAACGACTCTCTTGTAGTCTTTAACCCATTTTAGGCGGGAACCCCTTTTGGTGTTAGCATTACGTTATGCTTTAGCTATTTAAAAATAGCAGATCTACAAGCTCATAGCGCGCCACAGAGTGGCGCGCTACGAGCTTGTAGGTCTGCTATTTTTGAAAAACCGAAGAACGACTGACGTAGAAGACATTTTTTTAATCTGATCTCAGGTCAGAATGGAAAACTGTCAGGATGTAGAAGACATTTTTAGAATCTGATCTCAGGTCAGAATGGAAAACTGTCAGGATGTAGAAGACATTTTTAGAATCTGATCTCAGGTCAGAATGGGTTAAAGTCGCCTGAAACATCGGTGGAGTTCCAGTCAGAAACCTAAAAAAGCAATATTTAACATCATGATCAACTCCAGAAATGATTACATGGTGTTAGGTCACCATGGCAACGGGGCGTTCCCGTGTCCTTGGCACTGTCATTCCTACGGAGCATGCAGCAGGAACATGTGGGTTGACCAACTATTAATAGAGCAGGGGACGCCACTCGGGAGAGAGACATGCCGTGTGAAGGAGAGAGAGAGAGAGAGAGAGAGAGAGACATGCAGTGTGAAGGAGAGAGAGAGAGAGAGGGATAGACATGCAGTGTGAAGGAGAGAGAGAGAGAGAGAGAGAGAGAGAGAGAGAGAGAGAGAGAGAGAGAGAGAGGGAGGGAGGGAGAGACATGCAGTGTGTGTGAGAGAGAGAGAGAGAGAGAGAGAGAGAGAGAGAGAGAGAGAGAGAGAGGTAGTGGAGGTAATCAGGTATGGAGTGTCCTTATTCCTGACTGTCAGTCACCTTGACAAAAGCATGGTACATTTTTAACCATTTTTAACCCCTGCACGCCTATTCTGGGGGGATACATGGTGTGAGCTGTCTGTCAGGCTTGCACATTAGCATGCCCTTGGCTCCGGACACATGACGATGCGAGAATGGAAGAATGGAACGCGGAAATTATCGTTCTATAGCAATCTCTTTACTTGTGTAGTTATGACAAATAACTACACAATTTAATAACTTTGTTCTTTAATTTTTTTAAAAACATGAATGTTGGAAAAAGTAGATCTACAAGCTCAAAACGTTTTGCGTTTATGGATCTGCTATTTCTATTATTTGTGAAAATGTTTGAAAATATATGAACATGGTGGAAATGATTGTGACGATAATGGAAAAAATTGCAAGGATAATTTCAAATAATTGCGATTATGTAATACTTGTGACAGGATTAGCTAGACCATCTGCGCTCACACGCACGGACGCACGTATGCACGCACGGTCGCACTCGCACGCATGCATGTATGCACACACACACACACACACACACACACACACACACACACACACACACACACACACACACACACACACACACACACACACACACACACACACACACACACACACACACACACACACACACACACACACACACACACACACACTAGCCCTGTAGAACATTCCGCAATGAAATAAATTACATGTATAGCTGATGATCATGTGTAATTGTCCAAATAAGTGTAAAAAACAGTTCAGTTTCTGTAGAAGATGGAAACATGCAATAAAATGTATAGCTATAAAAAAAAAAGACTTTCATTTGCCCTAATGGTCATTAAATACAAATCTATAAGAAATTAAATTGATTAGTCTGTTTAATTTTTGGTTTAGAACGACGGTTATAAATATGAAAGCAATTTCTTTATTTACATTCCATGTGTCTATATGTACTGTACTGTATACAGAGGCTGAGAAATAGACATAGGGTGACATACTCTAAAATGATGTATGAATTCCTGGCATCAAAGGTATTCCGTATAGGTTACAACAGGTCTCTCTCTCACTCTGTCTCTCTCTCTCACTCTGTCTCTCTCTCTCTCTCTCTCTCACACTCTCTCTCTCTGTCTCTCTCTCTCTCTCTCTCTCTCTCTCTCGCACACACACACACACACACACACACACACGTAGTGCCAATGGAACGGTATACACACAGTCAAATCCCATGTGTTAGCCCCGTGTTTAACTTGTGCACACTCTGAGTTAAATTCCTACTCATTGTTTAGCAGCGTGCAGACAAGAGCACAGGGCTGATGTAATGGGAGCAGGAAGGTGTGTATTTCAATACACTTGACTGAGAGTCAAGTCTACAAACCCTGCTTTCTGGCTGTGTCTGCACCGCGGGCACTGTTGATTTGGACGACTAAAACTATGACGATCAATGTTCGAAATGTAAACAAAAACTATAAGCTATGATGATTCAAACTAAAACTATAAATATAGGCCTATATTGACAATTTCGTCAACAAATAAAAGCTAGACTAAAATGTTAGGTGGAGAAAAGATCCAGTAGAACTAAAAGACAAGTCATTTCATGTCCGGTTGCATGCTGAAACTATAGCCGATCTACAAGCTGTTGTGAGCTTGTAGATCGCCTATTTCAGCATTAGCCGAGTGGCTCAGGCATTACGACGCCATCAAGGCCTGTCTAAAACTAGACAAAAACTAAATCATTTCAGCTGACTAAAATATCATATGACTAAAATGGAATGGAATATAACACTAAAACTAAATCTGTCAAAATCAACACTGGCCCTGCCATGGGTTCAAAATGTAATTTACATACAGTACAAATTGGTGGACAAAGTACTATACCACAGTATACTTCAGTCAAAGTACCCATGGTCAAAATATTACTCCACTACAAGCGCTAGCTGCGCTATCATTGCACTAGTAAGTATTAAATTACATAGTGAATTTTCTAAAATAAGATTATTCAATAGCAGATCGGATATTTTAAATATTTGAAATAGGACTTAAGTGGTTAATAATTCCCCTTCCTAGAAATGTGAGTCCAAAGTGCAGTATTTCTCTTTGAAATGTAGCTGAGTGAATATCTTGAAAGCATCCAAAAAATATAAATAGTATCAATTAAATGTACTTTGTTAATATACAGTAAACCACTGACAGTACATGACAAAATAATATCTTAATTGAACAAATTAAGTGCACAAATTGATGGGTCTGTATAACTCTGAGTGTACAGAATATAAACAAATGGAACCTTACGGGGTCAATTTTTAACAAGAGTCAAGTCTACACAAACCCTTCAAACTGGCTGCTCTAGGTTAAACATTTGCCAGCTGTCATACATAAATCATATCTACAGAGAATTATAGTTATTTGTCCAGGAATGTGTGTTGTGCAGTGCAGTGACATTAGTGCAACGTAGCTACATATTACTGTGTTGGGCACATTACTCAGGAAAAGTAATAAGCTACTAGTTACATAGGCCTGCTTTAGCGGGAACCCCTTTTGGTGTTAGCATTATATGCTTTAGCTATTGAAAAATCGAAGAACGACTGACATAGAAACATAGCTTTTTCAGAAAACTGTCAGGATGTAGAAGACATCTATAGAATCTCGATCTCAGGTCAAAATGGGTTAAAGACGGAAAGACGGACTGTAAGGAAATGAAAAATATGGTTTTCACATATAGTATAGTAGAGTATATCATATGGGCATACCTATAACAGTCTATGCCAAAACAATGGGAATTTTATATACAAAAATCCAATTGTATTACTTCCTTTGAACGAAAACTTGCGGCGTGTCCGCAATGAAAATTGCATGAAAATTAAAATTAATATATTGTTTTATTTTTTAATTTTTTTTATCCCACGATTTTGTAACCCATTTTTCACCCCTGTGTCAATCATCTAATGTGATCCTGGGCTCTACACACCCTCCACCAACCTAGTCCCCATATATGGGAGACAAGGGGAGAGCAACGGACTTGAACTCATGCTTCCTTCATGCCTGAGTGTCCAAGTTGCTCCTTTACACCTGACAGGGGGGAGTTTCCCTGGTTGGACGTAGTGCGTGGAAGGAACACGTTATTCCAACCAGTTCCTTTCCCCTCCATCAGGCGCCCCGGCTGGCCAGGGGGAGGCAGTTTAGTGACCAGGATTAATAAAAAATAATCTTGAGTTTTCGCAAAAATATGTATCTGAAAACATTATAGGTTAGAAATAAGCCACAAGCTTTCCTGCCTGTCTCTCTGTGACATCTCTGAAACAAACTCAACGCATGCGTCGTGCATGTAAAAACAGCCACAGCCGTCATCACAAATGTGATGTGGCTATATATGGCCGAATTTAGGAGTGTTTTTCGTGCAAAACAAATGCTTGGAATGGATTCAGAATCATGAAAACCCCCTAGTTTCACATGCCACATGCTACTTAAAGTATGATGAAATTTGAAAAATGGCCATAACTCTTTTTTGCAATGTTTCCGGCAGAGCAGACCTCTCATTCTGTGGACCTTAGAAAAAACACAAAAAGTATGATGAAAGGTCACAGGTTAATCTGTATTCCTAGAGCTTTTGGGCCCTGTGGCTCCCCGGCTATGAGCTTTGCTATTTTCACCACTTCAAAGTTGATCTTTGGAAATAATAAAACAATTTGTAGAAAATAAACTGTACAGTTTTCCTTATAGCCTATAGGCAAAGCTAAAGCTGTTTTTGGTTGCCTACCATACACTGTATGTGCATTGTTCAATATGTGCAAGCATTCTTCTATTGACTGGAATCCAACCAGACAGTAGTTTTATAATGACTCATTAATTTGAACTGGCAAAAATTAATCCCTTATACACGCACGCATGCATGCACGCACGCACGCACGCACGCATTCAAGCAAACACACACACACACACACACACACACACACACACTCCCCTGTGGACACGACACACCGACTTATTGCTCCCTATCAAAATAAAAGCACCTCCCGTTTGTGACGTCAAGCAGAACATGAACAATGGAGCAGAAAAGGCCACAGCAGATATCATCTAATTTATTATTTTGGTATTTATAGCCGAGTCAAGGTTTTCCAATCAGAACAGTGTGTTAGTCAGTGTTCACTGTTCAGGGTGAGATGTCTTAGCCTGGCATTGCCAGACCGATCACGCAGGGATCACATTTTCAATTACATTGAATTGAATTCAGTTCAGTTGTATTTCCAAAGGTATAGAGTAGAGACCTGACATTGTCCCACCCTGAGCACGTCATATTTTTTGTGTCAGTGGAAACTAAAGAATCCTCCTTAACTGGAAGAGTCGTCCAGCATACCGATGCAGGGTCTAGGGTGACCGTGTCTGGTGGGGGGGAGAGAGGAGAGAGGAGAGAGGACAGGGTTGCCAGATTGTGTAAGAAAAATAAGCAACCAGGTCTATGAAAACAATCCAGGAAGAAGCGGGCACAAGAGCACTTTAAATACATCGGCTACTTACGGCTATTTACACGGCTATTTACGAGTTGTGAGCTTGTCGATCTGCTATTTTCTAAAAAGTAATAGAGAGTATGGGAGTATGTGGACACTGGACAAACACATTAATGTGGGGTCCTTGACATTGAGAACCACTGGTTTAAAAACAACATTAGGAAGCGAGTCCAAATAAGCAACCACAACTTTAGTACAGGAAATCTATGGAAAATACAGGATCAACCTCAATCTAATTTTGGCCAAAATTTTGGCCACAGCAACTTGTGCTGACATCATCACATTTGTCAAGACGGCTATGGCCGTTTTTAGCCCAAGGAGTTGTTTTGTGCAAAACTAATGCTTGGAAATGGATTCAGCATCATGAAAACCCCCTAGTTTGACATGCCATGATGCTACGTAAAGCATAAGGACATTTAGAAAATATTGCCTTATAATAGGATGTCAATGGTGGCTATACTGTACAGGCCATTTTCAACACTTCCAGGCAACCTTTTTTCTGTTATTCAGGATATATTGATATATAGGTCAAATTACATTATTACTGGACTATTTAGAAACAATGTGTGTGTGAAAAAGTGCCCTTCTGGGCACAGGTCTCCACCAGGAGGATGGGAGTGTGTTTGATGTTTGGCAAAATGTTTAGGAGTAATATAAACATTTTTTCTTTGCAACAATTTCTTCATTTTGTTGAGGAAATGCAGAGCATCTCTGAGGATAGAATTCTGGATGAGCAGGACATGTGCAGCATTTTGTACAAAATGGGCCACTCCTGAAAACTTTGGAAGGCAATCTTAGCCAATCAGTGTAGAATCTGAGATTTGGATGAAATCTGTGCGACTAATGTGAAAACATGTGTTTTGCAGAAATCGGCCTCATGGTGGCGCTATAACCGTGTGGAAGGATGCAGGGAAAATGTTTTTCCATGGCCTCTAGGGAGTGCCATACATAAGTTGTATACAGATCGATGCAGTTATAGCTAAAAACAGGAATCAGGATGAAAGATGGGAAATGGTGCAGATCCGCGTTGATCACATGACTATGGAAATAGTTTATACCGAATTGTGTGATGTATGGATAAAATGTGTACGAGTAATATACATACATGTGTTTTGCCTATATCGGCGTGTGTAGAGGGAGTGTGTTTGCAAAGTTTGGCATGGACCAACGGTGCCTTAGATTAGCTGGTAACGGACGCGGACACACACCCTGACGGAGTGCAAAACATACTCTCTCCCCATGCCTTCGGCCTGGTGGAGACAATAAATACATAATTAGAATGTAGGCTAGATAACAGTGACCGAGATACAGTAAATGGAGCAGTTCACACACGCACGCATGCACGCACGCACGCACGCACGCACGCACACACACACACACACACACACACACACACACACACACACACACACACACACACACACACACACACACACACACACACACGCACACACACGCACACACACATGCACGCACATGCACGAACGCACACACCCACACACACCCACACACACACAGGTTGATAAGCCGGCTGGTTAGACCTACTTTTCCTGCCCTTTTACTAATAGGATTCCCCTCTCTCTCCACTTTCCCATGATGCACTCTGCTCTATCCACATCCATGTAAACACACATGACACATGTAGAGGCAATGCATGAGCACGGCACACACACACTTGCACACACACGCACACGCACGCACACACACACAGACACACACCTTAGCGCTTGCATCAAATTCCCCCCCAGACAAACATGGGGATGAATTAATTCTACTATTATGCCACCAAAAGGTGGAAAGCTTACACCATGCATGCAGCCATCAAAAAGTGTGACTCCAGTCCAATCTTTCACAACCACCATGAAAAAGCACCACCTAGACAATTCCTCTAGCTTGCCAAAATAAATTACACTTCACTGTTTTCATTTTTAATACTGCTCCTAGCATTGATGATTTCTTGTGTAGTATTGTATGAGTTCAATACACTGGACCGCAATGGCAACAAGCTCTCGTGGCATTTTGTGTTATCCCTTTAACATAACTAACTGTACCTCTGTACCTTTTGCAAACTGTTAATAAAGTATTCAATCAATCAATCGATCAATCAATAACTGCACACTAAAACCTGACATTGTTGCACGCCGGGTGTCCGGCACCTACAATAGTGGATCTGCAAGCTCACAACGTCGCACAACATGCTGAAGTCACCGTCCATGAGCTTGTTGATCTGCTATTTTATAGTGCCTCGACGCCTGCTCGCTCAACCACGCATGAATATACCTCGTGGTTACATGTATTTGTATTCTCACCTCTTCATGTCATCCTCGCCTCTCAAAATAAACAACATCCCATCATGACTCTCTCTCTCTCTCTGGGGAGTTTTCTCTCTCTTATAACCTGTTGCCTTTCATTCCAGGTTCGTCCATGGTGGATGTTCACCCCACCCACCGGCCAACAGTTCTTATCCCCTCCCTCCCTCTCTCTCTCTGTCTCCCAGCTTACAGCTCCACCTTCGCACCGTATCTCAACTTTCCTCCCACCCAGGAAGGAAGAGAGACAGCCTGGAACGCAACCGCACAACCGGCCCGAGTGGCTGACCAATCCTGCCAGAGCTTTTCCTCCTCAGGAGCTTGTCCAATAGGGAGAGAGAGAAGCCCAGACAGATGGCAGAGAGGACCGTATGGGCAGCTTACTTGAAGGGGGCGGGGAGGGGGTTTGAAGGTCATCAAAGGTCGTGAGTATTTTCGTTTATTTTGCGGCGATCAAGGATTCTCCCACGGCGGCTAATTATGTAATCTTGCGTTTCCGACCCCCCACTGATCATCACAGACACGATGCAGTATGTTAACATAGTACTGTACCTCCTCTCAGCCTTTTTCTGTCCTGCGTCTCTCCTACACTGTCTCCCTCCCTCTCTGCTACACTGTCTCCCTCTCAGCTGTCCTACTGTCTGTCTCTGCTACACTATCTCCCTCTCAGCTGTCCTACTGTCTGTCTCTCCTACACTGTCTCCCTCCCTCTCTGCTACACTGTCTCCCTCTCAGCTGTCCTACTGTCTGTCTCTGCTACACTATCTCCCTCTCAGCTGTCCTACTGTCTGTCTCTCCTACATGTCCCCCTCTCAGCTTCCCTATACTGTCTGTCTCTCCACAGTGTCTCCCTCTAAGCTTTCCTGTCTGTCTCTCAACTTTCTACTGGTCTGTCTCTCAGCTTTCCTATACTGTCTATCTCTCCTACACTGTCTCCCTCTCAGCTCTATACTGTCTATCTGTCCTACACTGTCTCCCCCTCAGTTTCCCTACTGTCTATCTGTCCTACACTGTCTAACACCCCCGCCCTTTCAAGTGGTTAAGCACAGAATAGAACAGCCAAATGATGGTTGCACCAGAGATCATCATCACACTGCATTAGTGTGGTATATGCCAACACCTCCATTGCAAAACATTAAGCTCTGCAGCAGGTTGTCCAGAGTAGACTGCCCAGCACTGAGCACATTATTTCAGAAGTACAGTAAGGTACAGTGCGACTAGTGCCAGACCTTCGGGTCCAATGCTGCTTGGCCTGTCAGCATGGTGTCAGCATGGTGCAATGTATACAGCAAGGAAAAGAAGAAAAGGGTCTTGTTACTTAATTGTCCATCAATCAAAAAGATAAGCAACGAACACATGGGGAGGTATACATACTCTATTGACCTGTGTCAGACATGGGGAGGTATACATACTCTATTGACCTGTGTGAGACATGGGGAGGTATACATACTCTATTGACATGTGTGAGACATGGGGAGGTATACATACTCTATTGACCTGTGTAAGACATGGGGAGGTATACATACTCTGTTGACCTGTGTCAGACATGGGGAGGTATACATACTCTATTGACCTGTGTGAGACATGGGGAGGTATCCATACTCTACTGACCTGTGTCAGACATGGGGAGGTATCCATACTCTATTGACCTGTGTCAGACATGGGGAGGTATACAGTATACTCTATTGACCTGTGTCAGACATGGGGAGGTATCCATACTCTATTGACCTGTGTCAGACATGGGGAGGTATACAGTATACTCTATTGACCTGTGTCAGACATGGGGAGGTATCCATACTCTATTGACCTGTGTGAGACATGGGGAGGTATACATACTCTATTGACCTGTGTCAGACATGCATTGTGTGCTCACCCATCTCTACCACAACACCTATGAAGTCACAGTGGTGGTATATAAAACCATCCAATTGAATGTTAATCTAAAATATGGAATTCCCTGGTATTCATCCAAGATGTGATTCACTGTTTCTTTAAAAAAAACTGGCCTGGAAAAACCACTATCGGGAGTACCAGTGGGGTTAAATGTGAATTCCCATCAAAAGCAGGTGTCATTCACTGCCACCGGTTTTCTTTTTTCTCCTTTGTAGTGTTTTTGTGTTCATTCTGTATGCTATGTTGATGAATTGAATACATAGGACCACAATGGAAACAATTCCCCAGGACGTTTTTGTGTTATCCTTGATTCCTTATAGCCTGAATGTCTGACTGTATACGAGCTGTTTACTTTTCTGACTAATGAGGTATTCAATCAATCAATCCATCAATCAATCAATCAATCAATCAATCAATCAATCAATCAATCAATCAATGCACCAACGAAGATTGCCTGACACCAGAATAAAAGCCTCTCAACAAATTCAGAACAGTGGCTGTCACCCACCGTCCACCTCTAAATGCCAACGCTACACAAAAGGGATGCCACACCCACCGCCACCACCAGCGATGTCCGCTTTGACAGTGCTGGCCACCAATATCTGTCCAAGAGGAGGTGTGTCCCAGTGGAGATGAGATAAAATGTGCAATCGTTTCTGTGCTGAAAAAAACAAGCAACACTGCATACCTTGCTGCATACCTACCCGAGGAAATAAGACAGCTCTAGGACAGCAACTCAGCTGAAGGCGTGCAACCCTGGCCATGGTTATTTTCTGATGAAATTCCAAGGAAATAAGACAGGGACTTGGTTCATATAGGTTCATAGGTTCATGGGATTTGTAGTGAGGCCACATCCAGTTGTTACACTGGCCTGGGGCGCAGTCCGCAGGAAGAGAAAAGAAAAAGGCAAGTGAAAAACATAGGATAAATGGTGCATTTTTGGTAAAATGGTGCATTTATATAGCACCTTTATCCATAGAGCTACCATGTCATGGTTCAAGAATGACACTATGTATTTCTGTCGGCGAGGGTTAACGTTAACGGGCTCTCATGCTCTAATGTGTTGTTTTGTTGAAACAGGCCTTTCCTCTCTTTCTCCCTCCAAGATCTGTGAATTGACTTTGAGCAGCCAGGACTAACCTCTACTTAACTGCCTTTCCTCTTATCCAGTCAAGACGGCGAGTATGTGTGCATGTGTGTGTGGGTGTGTGCGCGTGCGTGGGTGTATATGTGTGTGCATGCACCTGAACGTTTCCTCAACAGGCCCCAAACACCGCCACTACTACTACCTGCATGGGTGCCACGGTCCAAGGTACCATATCATAACGCAGAGCGCTAGTAAAAGTACAACGTTCACTCTGTCTATAGGACACAGGGTTCAGACTCATTAAAATACCTCCCTATACCTCCTACTGCCATAAGAACAACTTCCCCACTTCAACCCTATAGAGGAGGGTATGCGCATGCTTAAAGTGAATGGCACATCGAGTGGCAAAGCAACATGCAAAGTGAGTTTAACATTGTTTAATGTTGTTTAATGCAATCTGTGTGGATGTATGGGCTGTCGAGGCCAGGAAGTAGTTTTTTGCCACTCAGTATAGGCGTTCCTGCATAACTTCCTGGTTTGATGATGATGTCACGGGTCTATAGTATACTGTACTCTGTACTATAGTCTTTTCTGTTTTCGCTCTGCACTAAATATGGTTTGCTATTTTTCTACAAATGTTTTCCCCAAAATCCTAGGCATGTACACTGGGGGGGCTCCAGCTATTGATTATTGCGATCGCAGGTGTCAGATTACTATGAAAACCTGAAAAACCTATTCTTGAATTTGAATCCTAGAAGTAACAGTTTTGGACATAAGAGGTTTCCACCCAACAGAGATGATAAGATAGTAAATAAACGGTACTGTAGAATGATGGTGTATTCATAATATAACGCTATGCTCCAAACAAACCATCACACACACACACACACACACACACACACACACACACACACACACACACACATA
>NC_137875.1:9167313-9229813 GCF_963924005.1 Protomyctophum bolini | reverse complement strand
CAAACGCGTGTGTCGCTGTTTGTATTTTTATTTATTTTTTTAGTGTTGAATGCAAACGGCAGACCAGACATATAATAGGCTTAGCTCAACAACAACAACAACACCAAGTCAGTCCGATGACAATATATAACAACAACACAAGGTGACGTGATACAAATGAAGGTATCATTAACTCACTGTCATTGCTTCCAGCGACGGTCAGCAGCAACGCGGCCAGCAGCCAGCTACAGTATAGGGGGGACGAACCAACCTGCAACGGTGACAGACAGACAGCAGACCGGCCGGTACACAGGCAGCCGACAGACAGCCCCGTCCTGTCGCGTGTACGCGGTGGTGGTGTGGTGGTGTTTACACTCCGTGCTGTGGTGCTGTGTGTGTGAGAGAGTGCACAGTGCACTGTGTGAGAGAGAGAGAGAGAGAGAGAGAGAGAGAGAGAGAGAGAGAGTGTGTGTGTGTGTGTGTGTGTGTGTGTGTGTGTGAGTCGTTACCGATTCCCTTCCTGCTCCTTCCGCATTGATCAGGTTGACGCAAGAAGAGGAGAGCTATAGGGGGGGCAAGGGTCGAACATAAAGCAGCAGCAGGTCTCCCGAATCCCGATCCATTCATTCATTCATTCATCCGCTCACACCGAAATGACTTTAAGTGAATTTGACAGACAGACAAGGTCCTGAAACGGACAGCTCCTCTTCTTTTCCCAGCTCCCCTAGCGTTGACAGACTGTCAGACAGACAGACAGATACAGGGGAAGGAAAGAGACACACGGAAGACACGCGCTTCCCCCCCCCTCCCCTCTCTCTCTCTCATCAACACGTGAAAGCCTGGTCGGTGTGGTTTATTATACTTGGTCGTACGATGGTATTGCGTGCTGAAAATAGCTCGACCTCTCTCTCTCTCTCTCTCTCTCTCTCTCTCTCTCTCTCTCTCTCCCCCCCTCTCTCTCTCTCGCACGCACGCTCCTACTCACTCAAGAAGAAGTTAGTTATTTAACTCTTTAATTTGGTGTTTTAGCAACCCGTAATAACCTGTGCAGATTTATATGCTAAGATATAAAACATTTTTTTTATGATATTTACTTTTGTAGGCTACGTCATGGGAGAAATGCTTAAAGCAAACATAAAAAGTCCATATAGACTTGGCTGCCACATGGGTCATGTCTGACTGACCAGCAGTACTAGAGGTCCTGGTAGGAGATAAAACCAGCAGTACTAGAGGTCCTGGTAGGATATAAAACCAGCAGTAGCCTACTAGAGGTCCTGGTAGGATATAAAACCAGCAGTACTAGAGGTCCTGGTAGGATATAAAACCAGCAGTACTAGAGGTCCTGGTAGGATATAAAACCAGCAGTAAGCTACTAGAGGTCCTGGTAGGAGATAAAACCAGCAGTACTAGAGGTCCTGGTAGGATATAAAACCAGCAGTAGAGGTCCATGGTAGGATTGGCAGAGCGCACAAGACATTTGGTGCTGATTGGTTCAGTTTTATGAGATTACTAGATTAGCCCTATAGGCCTATACACAAATGCACACACGTGTGCACGCACACACACACACAAGACCCTCTTCTAGACCGAAGAACAAACAAACACAAAATGACAACAGATGAGTGAGTTAGAACCATGTTAGAACGAAGGCAGTCAGGCAGGCAGGGAGAGAGAGTACACCAGGATGGAAACTGTTGAATTTCACATGAGCTCTTGCACCCTGCCGTTGAGGAAGTGGGGCATCACTTTCCACTCCACAGATTGTCGGGCAGAAACCTTGTATCTCCATATTTCAACATTTTCTTTTCCTACCAGTACCAGTGGTATAGTGTTGGTTTCCTTTCTAGACGATCTACAAGCTCACAGTGGGTTAGCAAAGGAGCCATATAGGCTCTCTCCGGCTTTAAATCCTCTTAGCAGACCGTGTAAACTGTACTTTCCTGTGCTTCTTTTTGCAAACTGAAAATTAAGTATTCAATCAATCAATTAAAAACTTTGTAGATCACCATTTTCTGAATCTTTTTAAAAACATACTGAAAGTGAAAGTGGTTGAGTCTGTCTTTGGATATATTCAACCAATGAAAAGTATTAACAAGAGCTCGTGGTAATAACCACAAGCTGATATTTTATGAGACACAGGACAACTTAATAGGCCCACGTTTGAGGGGTGCAATGGGTTGCAGTCAGAGTGATTTCTCCTTTATATTCAGCTATATAGCTGAACACTTGGCCTGCTTTGGTACAAGTCTTCAGTGTAATCAATTCTGAAAGTCAGGCTTGGAATACCATCCATAGATAGAGTCTGTTTAGTTGTACAAAGCATTCAAAGCATATTCTGTAATATGCAAACATCATGTTCCAATCGGTTGGCTCTATTATCGCAGGTGGTTTATATATAGTGGTTTATTTATATCCTCCCTAATTGCTCCCGATGAGCAGCCTTCCTCCACCATCGGTGTGTGAATGTGTGTGTAATGCGGGTGAATGTGCAATCCATTATAAAGCGCTTTGGATAAAAGCGCTATGTAAATTAAATCCATTTACCATTATTTAATAATAGTGAAAATAGACAACCGACAAGCTCACAGCGCGTCGTGATGCACTGTGGAACTTGTAGATTTCATATTTTACTATGTGTAACATTTTTTGTTTTGTTTGTTGGTTGTTTTTTTGTTTTGTTTTTATATATATATGGATATTTGTATTAGAAAAGTGTTGTAATTTATTTTGACGTTGATGTGTATGTATGTATGTATGTATATATGTACAGTATGTACTATTTGTTAATTCTTTTGACGTTTTTGAGAGGTGCTATTCCCTCAAAAATGCACAGCTTTGTGTGTAGGTGTTTGTAGCACGAAATGTGAGAATTTGATTGGCTGATGTATGATGATGTATGATGATATAGAGTGCCCCCACTTCACACAAGTGTGATTTCTTTGCAAAAAAACTGTTTTGGTAAACACTGCTGTAGGGAGTCAGACCGCAACTGGCCCTGCCACACACACACACAATGCACGTACACACACAATTCACATGACAATCATATGCTTTGCCCTGACTACCACATGTTCTGTTCTCTGAATAAACTGTTGAACTTCCGACTCCTGACCGAAGTTAATATAGTAGACAGTCAACCAGAACAGTGATTAGAGCCCTGTTGCCTTCATTTTATGAAGTTAAAGTTAAAACAAATATAGAACACTATGATAGGATTACAAGAGAACAAAAATGTATGGACTACTAGGATACTACTGTTTACATGAAACATTCTGTATCATAAGTTACATTTCTCCACTGTTTCTCCAGGGATAGCACTAGAACAATGGTTCTCAAAGTGGGGTCTGGGGACCCCAAGAGTTCCAAATGGACCCTTACATGCCTGTGACACACCCATGCCTCAAATAACACCCCGAGTTAGAGGCTTGTAAGAGTACAAAGGGAGGGTAGAGATGTAACAAAATCCATTTGGTTCACATTTGTACACTTAAAAGTTATGGGGGGCTCTTGAAATTATGAGGTTTGAGAATCACTGTACGAGAACATGGTCTCTAGAAGAGTATCTTGTCTGTCTGTGACTGTGCGTCTGGAGCGAATCTCACAAACCGCTGGACATATCGGAGCCAAATCCCTTATGCACATAACACAGGTCTCACACGTTTTATACATTTCATTTTTAATAATGACATTCAATGTAGATCTGAATTGAAAGACATACATCTTGAGATCCACATGACTGGAGCTTTCAAAACTGGTTGCCCAACACCATTAATTTATTCCGATTCATGTCACGACAACATCGCAAGACTGCGCAGACAAAAACAAAAGGAAAAACAGCAAACACGTGAACGCCACAGATATCATTACGATGTCTATATACAACATCTCGTTGTCGGAGGAGGAGTCTGTGCTGTCCTGAGCGGGGGCGGGACGTTCACTTTGAGCTGTTTGCCTTAAGCTCCGTATGCATTCTGCCAGTCTCAGGCTGGACTGCTCTTCCTCCCGGCTACCATCCGGGAAGGCGTGCTTATAGAAGCAATTTGAGCCAAACAGGCAATTTCCCCGGCCCTCATCGAAATACAGACATGGTTTAGTCCCCATGTCGTCCTTGTACTTCTGGATGAGCTTCTCCTTGTCGCCCTTGTCCTCGACCCAGTACTCGCTCGGAATGACAAAGTTGGACGTGACTCGACACCTGTAGCAGGACTTGATGACGTTATTCTTGAACTGCTTGGCGCTCCTCCACTTGCGGATACACCGCAGACAGTAGCAGTGGTTGCAGTTGGAAAGGATTCCGAAGCGGCGCTCGCTGGGATTGGCCTTCTCGAACACCACCTCCATGCACAGGCTGCACGTCATGTCCTTGCTGCGCTGGATGGCGAAGGAGATCTCCATGTCCTTCTCATGGGCCTCAATGCAAGCCCTAGTGTGCTTGGCACGCTGGGTGTTGTCGATGGGGTGGAGCACCTGCAGGCCACACATATCACACACGTCAAAGTGGAGGTAGGCACAACTGCGCCCGTAGTCGCACTTGCCCAGTGCAGCGGCGCGCGGGCACAGCCGGTTCCTCCGTTTTTTGTCATTCTCGGTCTGGTCCATCTCAAAAGTGTCAAAGAGGGGGACAGGCCTCTTCGCCTTCGCAGGCTCATCCCGTGTGCTGTAGGGCTGCCCCGGCACAAACTCTGTGGCATGAGGACACAGCGTTGTGCGAAAGCCCCTCCTCAATTCTCTGCCATTCACAGTCTGAGATTGAGGGTTAGCATCATCTCTACATGGAGACCGAGAGGCAGGGCTGCTGCTCATCTTTGTAGGCGGGCCAATAGCTAGCAAGTCTCCTGCTGCCTTGTCAGCGTCACCTAGCGGCTCACAGGCCTTATCATCCTGAGGCAGGTATACGAGTCTGGTCCTGACCTCGTTCTCCGGGGTCATGACAGATGCAAAACGGCTGAAGTAACAGTCAACACGCTTCACAAGCAGCAATGTACCAGAGCTCCTTGAAAATAAGGTTTTATCTTCATAGCACTGACGTCAGAGTTGTTCCAGCTTTGTGATTGGCTGGCAGACATGGTCAAGGATTGTCGCGGTCAAGGAATGTGGAGTACACCTTCCCAGCAAGCCAAGTTACGTCATGATGACGTCCTCCGGTGACTCTGGTGACGTTCAGAACTAGGCCAGATCCCAGCCCATATGAGGATGTTTACGTCATTTCCAGGACCTTTCCAGGATCTGACTAGTTATGATATGACTTAAGTTGATCAACTTAAGTCATATCAACTAGTCAGATCTGGCCCAGAATAAGCTAGGCCTATATTATTTAAACTGGTGAAGACCAGATGAGTCTCTGATTCATCCAGGACGTCCGTCTTATAGTGGGAAGATTGGCAGCATTTATGTTGATTGAAATCAGGTGATATTCCGGGCCAGATCTGACTAGTCTTGGCTTCACTTGATCTGGCCCCAATCGAGACATCACTAATTTGTCCAGGTCCTGACCGTGCTTGCTGGGTTATTTACCTCACTTGTATTTAGATTATTTGTGACGTAGCTCTGGACTGTCTTTATGAGTGTGTTTGCTTTGTGACGTAGCTTTGGACTGCCTATATGAGTCTGTGTTTGCTTTGTGATGTAGCTCTGGACTGTCTGAGTCTGTGTTTGCTTTGTGACGTAGCTCTGGAATGTCTATATGAGTCTGTGTTTGCTTTGTGACGTAGCTCTGGACTGTCTACATGTATGAGAGTCTGTGTCTGTGTGTGCCTGAGTGTCCCAGCAAAAGGAGTTATCATAGCATCGCAATCTGTTTAACCACTCTCTGGTTATTGAAAGATCACACCCATGTGAAGTGAGGGGCGCTCTTATCATCATACAACATCTCATTCACATCCTATATGTACAGCAGCTTTTAATGTTTGTGTTCTCAAAACTGCGGCCATTCTTTGTCAATGGCATTTAATGTTTGTGTTTACACGTTTGTGTTTACACGCACACTAATAGCTGGACATAGGAAAAATAGCAGATCTACAAGCCCGTAGTTCCGTGCCTCATGAGGTTGTAGATCTGTTGTTTTTGAAAAAGATTTGCGCAAATCTTTGAATACTGTATAATACTTTTTAAAGCGAACATATTTAACTCAAATCTATGCTTCTGGGGGTCCCTGGACCAGAGGTCAAATACACATAGTTGTAGGGGTCCTTGACACAATCTGACACAGACAGTCGGACTCAGGTCTTAATGGGTTAAGGAAGGCTCAGACAGCCTTTCCATGTAAGCTGATCCAAAGTAATGGTTGTTATAATCATGATCGCCCATGTCTGTGCACTTGAACGTGAGACACAGTGTACTTGATATGTATTGTGTGTTAGGCTACGAGAGACATTTAGGCTGAGGGTTATTTGGCTACAGGCCTGAGTAGGATAATAGTATGATAATATTATGATAAGAAAAAATTAAATAAATTAATACAAATCACACCCGTTCATCATACATCATCTCATTCTGGCCAATCACAATTTGCATCCTCACTTTTGTCATCAATGTTTGTCTCCACATTGGCGAGATTAGCAAAAACACTCAACAATAGTAGATAGGAAACGGTAGCAAAACAATGCTTGTGTTTACACAAACCTTCAAAGCTGGACATAGGCTAGCGCCACTCCTCAAGAATATTAAAAAAACAAATAATAAAAGAGCACAGGTCTAGCTTGCCAAAATAAATAAGTATTGCATGTCTTTATATGTCCAAGACCAAGACACATGCAATTGAGGTCCACAATCGCTTCAGGGATGTTATACTTTTAGCATCATTGTATAACTGTGCCTCTGTACTTTATGCCAACTGTTAAAGTATTCGTTCCAATCAATCAAAAACACCAAAACCACTGCTGCCACAGAAAACAACGAGAGTCCTTTAAAAACAGTATTTATCATTTAACAACCTTAGCTGTTTGTTTGCAAGTGCTTGATGCCCAATATTGGCAAGGACTCCTTCTACTGGTCACGAGTGAGGATTACAGGGGGATCAGTTCAGATATATACTGCAGGGGTGGCGTCAATATTGTATTTTTAGCATTTTTACAACTTGCATCCCTATTCTGGGGGATCATCCCTCTCTTAGTTAAAGGGACACTTTGCCCTTTTTGCAAAAAGATATATGTTAATGACATTTAGAAGAATTAGAACACTTTCCTTGGGGTCTTTATGTGTGTAATATGTGGTTTTAGATATTTTAGATTGGAGCAGTGAGCCCAGTGTCTCTGATGTCATGCACACTGGGCTCACTTCCTTCCTGGACTACAATTCCCATAATGCTTTGGTCCACTGCTCCTCCTTGTGGATAGGGGGAGGGCTGTCTTACTGAGACAACATGTAGTCCAGGAAGTAAGTGAGCCCAGTGTCCATGACATCAGAAACACTGGGCTCACTGCTAAAATCTAAAACCACATATTACACAGTACACACACATAAAACGTTATTAACATGTATTTTTTGCAAAAAGGGTGAAGTTTCCCTTTAAGGTGGTCCTTGGCCTGCAACATATCAGATACAGGTGATGGTATTCCTGCTGGGCATTGCTGCCTGACGCACCTCCTCCAGTGCCTTTTGAACAGGTGTGCTGTGACACCTCACTGAACACCTCTGTGGGCCTAAACGGGTCATCAGCTGGGGGCCACCATTCATCAACGCTTCGCTCCTTTAACCCCAGTACGTCTCATGGTGGCGGAGCGATGGCAGGGATCTCTCCCTGCCACCCCCTGCTGCTGATGCCCTAGGTGCAAAACATGCACTGAAGACAGATCATTAACTACATGTTAATGTGGGCTGCTGATCTGTGTCCAGGGGAAACACGTACGGGTTCCGGCCATTGTGGTCGTGTTCCAGATGTGGAGTACAGGGACAGGGAGAGATGGTCATCTTTTTCCTCATCTCGTCCATCCGTCTTCTGTTCTCTGCCGTCATTCCCTGCTGGCTTTCTCCTGCTGGTTCTCACCTTCTCTGTCCTTCCTTCGTATACACGCTGTCAAACCATTGCAATTGCTCAGCATCCATGTTATTCACTTCCAGTGGTGGAAAATGTACTCACATTTATTGCGTAGGTAAAAGTATGTATCAATACTGCAATGTAGAAATACCGATTGATTGAATACTTTTTTAGCAATTTAATAATTGAAATTATTTATTTGGAATAATTATTATTTTATTTATTTTTAGCAATTTGCAGAATTAAGCACAAGAAAGTACAGTTCAATACAAGGTCTGTTAAGATGAAAGCCTGCTTGTTTCCATTGGGGTATGTGGTACTCAATTAAAAAATAGCAGCAAAAACAAAGCTTGCGCATTGTGAGCTTGTAGTTCTTCTATTTTCAAAAGGTCAAAATGTACTGCATGCACTGTAGGGCTGCAGAGGTTAATGTATGTTTTGTAATAATAATTTAAACCTACAAAGTAACTATAGTAATTGAACCTATGTGGGACGAAAAGTACAATGTATTTGCCTTTCAGATGTAGTGAAGAGGTAAAAAGTATTGAAAATTGGAAATACTCCAGTAAAGTAAAAAATACTTCAAAATTGTACTTAAGTACAGTACTTGAGTAAACATACTAGAGTTTTACACCACTGTGTTTTGGAGTGTTCAGGTTGTGCACTTGAGGGAAATGTCAGCCGATCGTTGTCTCTCACTTCGTCTGAAGCCGGCCTTGTGATAGAGAACCCCACCTTCTAGATTATCCTGTGATCATGGCTTTCAAAACTCTCCTTCAAATTGGGATGGCCCCAGTTCCAGATCATTATTATGGCGGCTACAGAGCCCCCCTGCAACGATCCGGGTGGGGCCTTTTCACCACAGTGTAGCCTATATAACATCAGGGAAGACTTACCATCTTCTCAGCGATTTGGAAAATAGGCCATTCAGCATTGCTCTGCCGTAAATCCAGATGTAAATATTGAAGCACATGGACTCCCACAGACAATGGCAACACCTGACAGCAATGATGTCACCCCCCAGGCTGATCTCAAATGTAAAATGGGTGGCCAACCAAGATCTATTGCAGAGTTTGGCTATAGCTTTTGGGCGAGTGAGTGAGGCCCCCCTGCTGTAGGCCCCCGCGGGGCGTCGCTTGCGGAGCCTGCCGTAAAACAATATTCGCCTCCCGTACGCCAGTGCAGAGATACTATAGGCTACCATTATTTTTCAATGAAAGCCAGCGACATGTAGATATAGTAGCCTACATCCAACGTTTGTGGACGCTACAAAATTGCAAAAAAGTTGAGCTGGTTTCAGATACAGAGCTACAAATATGCTGTGTATCTTTTTATCCTTTGCATTGTGCCAGTGTGGACACGCAGCATTAGGGTGCAGTCACACCATCAAGTATGTGGCCTGATGTACAGTAGGAGTAGGCCTATACCAACCTGAGAATCACTGATAAGAGTGATCATGCTGGGGGTGGCGGTTTGAGAGAACTCTATAACCCTATAAAGGGAGGGATGGATGGATGTGGTAGAGAGAAGAGGGGTTCATTCTTTCCCTGTCGTAAGGACTTGCAGGGCCTTCTGTAGGTTCTGAATGGCAGTGGGGACGTCCTCATACTGCAGAGCACTGCCAGCGTACCTACAGTACTTCTGGGCCAGAGTGAAGTCCTCGGGCCTGAGATGCACATGGCCCCCTGGGTTGATGCTGAGCGGCGCAGAGTTGACAGGGGGCACAGATTTGGGGAACACCGGTTGGAAGGACACTCCCGTTGTGGGTGGATGCAGCTCAGCAGGAGTGTTGGCTGGCACGTGTGACCCGGATGGTGGGAGGTGGATGTTGTTGTAGTTGCTCTGATTGGGCCCGACCGCCCCCGGGCCGGAACCCGAACCCACGCTGAAGCCACTTCTAAGGAATGGGCCCTGGTTGCCCTGGGGATACGGAGGAGCAGATTCTGACATGAAGCCACCTCCAAATGAGGGCCCCGGTGCTGAAAAACCTCCACCCTCTGCGCCATACAACTCATCTGCCTCGTCATCCTGCTCCATGTCGACGGGCCCGGACTGCGGCGTTTCTCCGCTCTTCAGACAGTTGTGGATGTATGAGGACTTCCAGCGAGCGTACTTCCTGTGTTGGACGTTCTCGTCCGACAGCTCCCCGAACACCGTGAGGACATCTATTAGCAGGCTGGCGGTGTAGAAGGACTTGATCATGTTCTTGTGGAAGTTCCCTGAGCGGTCTTCATTGTCGGCATAGAGGAACAACTTCAATGCGTAGTTCTCGATGTGGGCGTTCCCCACCACCTCCTGACTGATGGAGTCATTGTCACCCAGCTCGTTCTTCATGGACTCGAGCTGGTCCATGAGTTTGGCCAGGATCTTTCGGCATTCTGGTGAGTTACTGTCCAGCTTCATACCTGCTTGCATCGCATACAGACGACAGTAGTAGGACACGACTGGATCCCTTTTTTCATGCTCCTCTGCGGTTCGCAGATAGTGTTGAATGCCTTTGAGCTGGGGCGGTAAGGCCATGTTTTGCTAGTCACACCCTAGAAGATGAGATCTATATACTGTATGTATTTATGAAGCCAGGAATAAATGCAGCATTATAAGTTTGCATGAGTGCATGCAGGTCTGTCCGTCATTTATATTGACATCCTGGACTCTCCCAAGCTGATTGATTGAAACATCTGCCCATATTTGGAGGTCCCCGGACTCTCCCAATCTGATTGATTGAAACACCTGCCCATTATCCATATATGGAGTTCCACAAACTCTCAAGATGCACGCATCATAAACATGATGTCAGACGTAAATATGCAAAACATTAGAGTGAATGTACTTGCGTGCACTAGCGCAAAATAAATTAGCGAGACACTCTTCTCGACACCAACCAAGTGACCTCAGACGTGCAGTGTTTTGAAGGAATAGAGAGGAGGCTGGGAAAGAATGGCAGTGTCCAAGGTGAAGCAGGACATGCCTCCTCCGGGAGGGTACCCCCCCATCGACTATAAGAGGAACCTGCCCAAACGAGGGCTTTCCGGCTACAGCATGTTTGGCGTGGGAATCGGGCTGATGCTGTTCGGCTACTGGAGGCTCTTCAGCTGGAACCGAGAGAGGAGGCTGCTGCTCGTGGAGGACCTGGAGGCCAGGATAGCTCTGATGCCCTTGTTGCAGGCGGAACACGACCGCCGCACGCTGCGGATGCTGCGGGAGAACCTCGAGGAAGAGGCCGTCGTCATGAAGGACGTCCCGGGTTGGAAGGTTGGGGAGAGTGTGTTCAACACGGACCGCTGGGTGCCCCCCCTCTCACAGGAGCTGTACAACCTCAGACCCCGCGAGGAGCTTTTGCACGAGCGCTTCGGGTTCCGCTGGTATGTGTAATAGAAGCGTCTATAGTCTATATAGACACTTCTTCTTTTTCATTCATAACGTATATAGATTCTATAGACGTTATGAATGAAAAAATAATAATACGGGACCATTTAGTTCCATTTGTACACAGAGTGTTACAGAACCTATAAGAGTCCATTTGGAGCCTTGGTGATCCCTGAACCTGACAGTGCTCTAGTGCAGTGATGTGATCTCCATATATGGGCATGAAAGGTACAAGTACTGACTGATAGTGGGTGGTACTAAACTAATTAAAAAAATCACACCCGTGTGAAATTAGGGGCGCTCTTGTCATCGCACATCAATTTATGTTAGCGGACATTTGACATCGCTATAAGGTCAAGGCCAAGCTCTCCCACCAACATGTGATTGGTTAGCCGATTTGCTTGTTTACATGACGTAAGTTCTCCCTTCAATGTCAATGGCGTTTAATGTTTTGATGTTTAATTTTCGTCAGCGGAATTATCAGCTCTTATCATACATCATCATGTATCATCTCATACTGGCTAATCAGAATGCCTGTTGCCTGTTTTGCTCGTTTACATATGACGTACATTTTCACTTCAATGTCAATTGAAGGGGGGAGTCAATTCAAAACCGTGTGACTTCCATTGGAGATGAATTGAAGCTGTCTCATCACCCCTTTCATCCCAGGACAATCATGAGACAATATGTCTTGTGTGGGTCCTCAGGCCAAAGAAAGAAAAACAAATAACACCCGTGTGAAGTGAGGGGTGCTCTTATCATTGTACAATCAGCATAATGTATACTATGACATCATCAGACACTATGTCATAAAATTGTCCATTCACTGTCAATGGGAAGGTAATGCGTAAAAGACAGTGTAAGACAGTGTGCATATACACTAAAATCTGAACATAAAACATACATTACAAGGTACGTATTTACCCCCTCCACCCAAATTAAGCCTATACCTCAAACAAAGTAGCCTACATCAACCTCAGGACAGCCAAGAAATTCAAGGTTTTTATCTCAATATTTAGACTATTATCAATAAATTGGTTGGCTTCATGCAACAGCATTAGATTATGCCTGTTGGACACTGATCATTTCATGCTTACGAAATAAATAAATAAATTCATAAATAAAATTTGTAAAAAATAAAAAAGTCAACATTTTATTATTTGGCTTCACCTGTTGGATATCACTAGTTACTGTACATAATTGTTAAAAAATTAATTGTGAATCATACATTATTGGATAATGTTTGCGATGGTGGAGAATGTTGCACAAAACATAATTATGGCTAGTTTGGTCATTCAAGGGTTTCTTGAAAGTAAACTACAGTTTAGCTGAACATTTTGTATCAGATTCTTCCAGATCATCAATGCGTTAAGTATTTTGCAAGCTGGAATCTTTAAGGAGCTGATGGTCAAATCTAGTTCTTACAATTTACAATTTAGCTGACGCTTAATCCAGAGCAATTTACAGTAAACAAGGGAAACATCAAATGCATAGAAATAGAAATCTAGGATCATAGTTAACAAAGTACCTGTTCTCAGTCTATAAACATTATAATATCAAGAAAAATCAATGATCTGTAGATTCTGTATAGTACAGGCATCTGTTTAATTTCCTAAAGCGTGTCCATATTTGCGCTCAACATTCATTTGGCGAAAGTGTACCGCTTTCACTGGGAGCTTTGCAAATGGGAGCTGTCTTTGCTTAATCCGAGACTATATTATCAAACGATGACCTTTCTAAAAAACTAAAGTTTAGACAAAAAATACTCACAATGTTATCACAGTGCTGAAATATATGAGTTTCAGACCGTCCCATTTTGACCTGCCCACAGGGCTCAAGACCTCGGAACCCACAAAATAATTGTCGGTAGAGTCCCCTCCCTAATTGACCCATCTAGATCAGGATATCTTTGTGGAAGGACTGCGAAAAGCTGAATTAATTTCAGCCTAGGCCTTCCTCCATGCAGTCTCCACAATCCCTCCTATTTCTCTTTACACCAGAGATCTATTATTGTTGAATGAACGAGTAGGACGGCGGTGCTGTGTCCTCCTGGTGGGGACTCCTCAGTGGCAGGTGAGACAGGTGTCCTCCTGGTGGGTGTTGTATAAAGTACTGGACCCTCGTCTGGTTCTGACAGACCGGTAGTGTGTGTGTGTGTGTGTGTGTGTGTGTGTGTGTGTGTGTGTGTGTGTGTGTGTGACAACCCGGTTGAAGTATTCCTTGGTCCGGCGGCGGACAGACGGACGGGCCCGGGAGAACAATAACATGACACGAGACAGTATCACGCTAAGACGTTCACAAGATTTTATTATACACACAGGACATATATAGCTGGATCCTAATGATGTACCTCACAACACTTGAGACATAACAAACTTACTTACTACTTACTAATTGGCACAGCAAATTAAATCGGATCGGTTACTCTATTTGGGGGAAAAAGGAAAGATAAAACAAATGAAGTATAAAAGCTTGTTGCATGAATCTTTATTGTTAGTAAAAGAGCTAGTTTTGCCTACAATCATCAAACATCACATCACAACTTGAATAATGCAAAGCGCGTAGAAACAAAAGGCTTGTGAGACAGAAACCCTTAAGAGATCTGCATGGGAGTCACGCTGTGGCCTCGGTTGGTTTTGGTTTTTTAGATTTTTCTTTCATGACATACTCCTTGTTGTACATGAAGATCATCAGGTCCACCACACGTTGGGTGTAGCCAAACTCATTGTCGTACCAGCAAACGAGTTTCACAAACTTGTTATTGAGGCACAGGCTAGCTTTAGCATCAAAGATGCAGGAGTGGGTGTTACCGAGGAAGTCAGATGACACCACATGGTCCTCGGTGTATCCCATTATACCATGCATAGGTCCACCTGCAGCGTCCTTCACTGCCTCCCTGATCATGTCTTCGGAGGCGGAAAGAGTCAGGCGGCACGTCAGGTCCACAACGGACACATCAGCCACGGGAACCCGTAGCGCTATGCCTGTCAACTTATCGTTGAGTTCAGGGATGACTTTCCCTATGGCCTTGGTGGCTCCAGTAGTAGAAGGGATGATGTTCTGAAGGGCACTTCGTCCGTCACGCCACGCCTTGTTACTGACTCCATCCACTGTCTTCTGGGTGCCTGTATATGCATGTATGGTGGTCATCAGGGCCTCTTCAATGCCAAAGCTGTCATGGATAACCTTAGCCAGGGGAGCCAGGCAGTTGGTGGTGCAGGAGGCAGTGCTGACGATTCTGTTACTGGAGGGGTTGTATTTGTCTTGGTTCACTCCCATAACAAACATGGGGACGTCGGGGGAGGGGGCAGTGATTATAACGCGCTTAGCTCCGCCCGCGAGGTGAATAGAGGCCTTCTCCAAAGTGAGGAGGTCTCCAGAGGCCTCGACAATGAACCTAGCTCCGGCCTCAGTCCAAGGGATTTCTGATGGCTTCTTACACTGATATACAAGGATGGTGTGGTCGTTGATGAAGAGCTTATTACCCTTGTAGGCGACCTTGCCCTTGAAACGTCCATGGATTGAGTCATACTTCAACATGTAGACCATGTACGCTATGTCAATGAAGGGGTGATTGATTGCCACAACTTTGATACTTTTTTTGAGGCAAGCCCTCAAAACTAGACGACCAATACGACCATAGCCATTGATTCCAACAAGAAGTTCAGTTCCCATTCTCAACTTGGTGGGTGGGCCTTGATTATATAAGGTTGAGAATTTCTGTTAAAAAGCGATTAACCTTTCTAAATACACCTCAGGGCAAGTAATCTGTGTCAAACACCCAGTACGTCCCTTTTTATCCTGCTGGTTCATCGTTATCTAGGAATATGCCTTGGCCATGGCGTAACACAGTTGTAGCACAAACCGTTGACCAAATATGGATTGCCACAGAAATTATGCCACAGCAACAAAGAGAAAACAGCATGTTACACCACAAATACTAATACAACAAATAATGTATGTGTGCTCACCAGAGGGGATAAACCCCACAGTCCTGCAAGCAGCCCTAAAAGCTATACCTGTACCGTACCTGTCCCAATGCTACTTTAAAATCATACACAGCACAATTACCACTGGGGTTGATGATCAGATCAGGTGATCGGAAATCGGGGCCAATCGCATCATTATTTTCGAAATTGGATCGGGAGCAAAAAAATGTGATCGGGACATCCCTTGTATCAATATCATATCCATAATATTATAGATATTAGACTGCATATTGTCTGTGATTTTGGATATTGTAGCATATATAAGTGCTCTATAAAAATATACTTCGGGGTCTGGAAAATTCTTCTTTAAAAAATCACACCCGTGTGAAGTGAGGGGCGCTAATATATTAAAGTCTAACTCATGTTGATTAGGTGATGTAATGGTGATGTAAAACAAACGGTGCCAAACACAAACATTAAACGCCATTAACAAGAGACAATATGACGTAATGAGGCACATTATGACATACATTTCCCCTTCATTGTCAATGGCGTTTTTAAAACAAACATTGAACTAAAAACAAACATTAAACCTGTATGAGGGGCAAAAATATACATATCGGATCAGGAAAAATCGGTATCGGCAGATACTCAAAATCTAATGATCGGAATCGGATCAGGAGCAAAAAAACGTGATGGAGACATCCCTAATTACATTTAAACCATAGGCTAACAAATATGGACAAAGGGAACGGGTCTTCATTAGGTATAGAACCAGAAGCCCCAGAAGTATACCCTACTTTATCATTCATTTAAAAATAATGTAACCATAAACTAAACGCATATCATGATTGAAAAAATACTTTAAACTAGCAATTGAATACATAAATAATGAATGAAAATGTTTACTGCGGTAATAAAATCAAGTGTAAAGTCCGGCCAAACCCTCATTCACTTGAATGCAGTGCTTCTGCAGCCAGCAAATCCATCTGTACCGCTGGGAGTTGTGCTGGTGTCCGCTGACCTATGCACCGGAAGTGTTTGGGTCACGTTGGGAAAACAACCATTCACGTCTGCATCTCAGTGGTGGAAACAGCAGCAGCCGGCGGCGAGAGCTGGGAAGGTCAGTGGTGAGGTATGCGATAGTGTGAAGCATTTCAGTGCGGTATCAAATGCTCACTATATCATTGTAGATTTCGGAAGGACCATTCCTTCTACTGGGCTGGCATGCATCGTTGGACGATCAATGGATGGATAGCATTTTTCCCCAAACCGGCATTTAGAGATTGTGCCGCCTTTATAGTCGCTGCCAGCTGATGACAGAACACCTGCTGTACCTTCATGCACGTGAGAGTCATGTCAACAGGTGACAGAAACACCAGAAGCAACATGATGTCAGAGATCCACATGGGAGTAGCGCTATTATCGCTATTATTAGGCCTCGGCTGGTGTTGTTTCGTCGGCTGGTGTTGTTTCGTCCCCTGGTTTTGTTTCTTCGGCTGGTTTTGTTTCGTCCGCTGGTTTTGTTTCTTCCCCTGGTTTTGTTTCATCTGCTGGTATTGTTTGGTCAGCTGGTATTGTTTGGTCTGCTGGTTTGGCCTCTTCGTCAGCTGGCTTTGTTTGGTCGGCTGGTTTTGGTTTTGTTCTTTTAGATTTACTGGGCGGAGGAAACTCCTTTCTGTGCATGAATATGACCAGGTCAGCAACACGGTGAGTGTAGCCATACTCATTGTCGTACCAGGCAACGATTTTCACGAACCTGTCGTTCAGGGCCATGCCAGCTGTAGCATCAAAGACAGCGGAGTGGGTGTTACTAAGGAAGTCAGAGGACACCACCATGTCATCGGTGTATCCCAGTATACCATGCATAGGACCTTGTGAAGCGGCCTTCATTGCCTTCTTGATCTCTTCGTAGGGGGCGGGACGAGACAGACGGCACGTCAGGTCCACAACGGACACATCAGCGATGGGAACCCGGAACGCCATGCCTGTCAACTTATCTTTGAGTTCAGGGATGACTTTCCATATGGACTTGGCGGCTCCAGTAGTAGAAGGGATGATGTTCTGAAGGGCACCTCGTCCGTCACGCCACGACTTGCCACTGGCACCATCCACTGCTTTCTGGGTGCCTGTATATGCATGTATGGTGGTCATCAGGGCCTCTTCAATGCCAAAGTTGTCATTGATGACCTTAGCCACGGGAGCCAGGCAGTTGGTGGTGCAGGAGGAAGTGCTGACGACCGTGTGAACAGCGGGGTCGTATAAGTGCTCGTTAACGCCCATAACAAACATTTTGGCGTCGGGGGAGGGGGAGGTGACTATCACACGCTTAGCTCCGCCCTGCAGGTGAGCAGAGGCCCTCTCCACACTGAGGTAGTCTCCGGAGGCCTCGACAACAAAACGTGCTCCGGCTTCACCCCATGGGATCTCTGATGGCTTCCGACACTGGTATACCGTGATGATGTGGTCGTTGATCGAGAGGTTCTTACCGATGTGGCAGACCTTCCCAGGGAACGGTCTGTGGGTGGAGTCATACTTGAACATGTAGACCATGTACTGTATGTCAATGAAGGGGTGATTGATGGCCACGACTTTGATACCCTTTTTGATGCACGCTCTCAGAATCAGACGACCAAAACGACCAAAGCCATTGATTCCAACGGTGAGTTCTGGGGTGCCTGCCGTTTCCTGCATTCCCAACATTGTGGGTGGGTCCTGAGGTCCCAGATGATTGAAAACCCTGACGTAGTGTGAATAATGCTTCTACGGATGTTTTGACGCAATTTTCTTTGCACGACTCATGGTACATTCCTTTTATCCTGTTGATTGACGTTATGCAGGTGTATGCCTTGGGCATGACATAACACAGTTGTAGCACAAACCGTTGCCCAAATATGGACTTCCAGGGAGTTTTATTTCACACTGAGATTGCTACTCAACTTGCACCCCAGGACCAAGCCCCCAGCTCGGCCATCCTGGTGGCCAACAAGTGCAGCTGGGACCCCTTACATGAATGAGTTACCAATGGGCTCGATATCACAAGCTTGCACACAAGCTTGTTCACATGGATTGCGCACAAAGGTGACACTACTATGTGATACATTACTCTGTGATACAAAACGACACGGGGGAGTCCCGCAACGTCATCGTTCCCAAACACGGAAGACAGTGTAAAAAGGGAGTATATATGTGCTGGCGACCAACTCCATACAAGTGATAAAGAGAATGGGAGGGGATTGTTGGCTAGCACTCTGGTTCTTTTATAACTCTGCCTGCCCCAATACAGGGTAGCAAACAGCTCACTATAGGGTGAGCTCTTCTATGTATCTTGTGAGTCGTATCCTCACTCCTTTATTATGCCTGGCTCCCCATCTCTTTTTTAAAGTCGTCAACATTAATTCTGAATATGTATTTTTCTTTTACTGTTTGTATGTCGTATTGTTGCTTGTCATTTGAGAGGATGAGCTCTTGGCAAAAATGGAGCGTTGCCTGGACCCTTTGTAATTTGCATACAGGGCTAAGAGAGCCTGAGGTGTCTGATGCTACCATCACCTTATTGAACCTATAGTGTAAACACCTGGAAGACAGCAAGAAACATGCTAGGCTGCTTTTTGTCGATTTCTCATCAGCCTTTAACATCATTCAGTCATACTTGTTTGACTTTGGCTTAAGGGCAGTCCATACTGTCTCCGACCATCAAACTTTTCGTTTGTCTGATCTGATCTTTCCAACGAAAAGTTTGGTGGTCGGAGACAGTATGCCCTTTAGACTCAGGTTGGGTTCTGGACTCCTCACAAATAGAACCCAGTGGGTAAGGGTGAACGGGAAGATGTCTGGTGAACATAATCCACCAGCTCACCCCAAGTTTGTGTTCTTTTCCCACTCTTGTATATCCTGTACACTAACAAGCACTCCCCAAAAACTGTTCATTATGGTAAACTGTTGTGGATTATTGCATGCCCCCCATGGTACAGGTACATTATTATACATACTGTAGATATTGTATGATGCATAAGTGTAAGTTAACATGGTAGCCTATATATGCCTACATATAGAGAGGCTGATATTGCTATGGAGACCATTTCTATAGATTGCCATTATTTACACTCACTTGAAGAAAGCCCGTAAGCCGTATGCCAAATTTGTTTGGTATAGGATGTCCGCAGAGTGCAGGCTGCGCATCTTTGTAATTGTCCTATAATCAGCAGAGGTGGACACACTTCCTTGTGTCCATTGTGTTGGCCACAATGGACTATAGACCGTAAGGCTATGAAGCAATATAGAACTGGGCATAACGGGCAACGGATAAGGCAATGGCACGTGGCACGGTGATTGGTTTAATTATTGTATAGCCCAAACCACACCTATGTATAATGGATGTATTTAGGGATATAGACAGGTGAGGTAACCAAAATACCAACTTTAGTGGGGGAACACTCCTTCCCCACTGCTAAATCCCCAAATTGTATATTTAGAATGCTCGAACGAAAATGGAGCCCTATATGATCTATATCTTGCGCTATTTTGAAAAACCTTTTTAAATAGTTCAAATAGCCGATCTACAAGCTCAAAATGTGTCGATGTAGATTGGCTAGGTTTTTTTTTATTGTAAAAAATAGAAAATATGTTTAGGGATAAGGGCCCGGGGTAATGGGTGGCTCAAGATAGGGCCCTTTGCTTTGTGTATGTCCGTACATATTCTACAAGGATCTGCTGTGAGAATAGTCACACCCGGGGCCACATTGTATAACCCAGCCAGCAGTATGGAAGCATTATGGCGATAGCACACCTTGACAAAATATGACATTATCGGTGACACTGATGCAAAAATAATTAAGTCAAATTTAATATATGATATTAAGTGCATTATTATTCACTGATACTTTATAAAATGAATCGATACATTATTGCTCATGGCCACTGGTGAATTGCCATGACTATTGTAATGGCAATTAAATCTTAAAATCAATCCTAAAGGAGACTGGTACCAGTGAAGTGCAGCTAAAACAGCTAAAATATATGCCATTCATTGTAGGGGGAAGGCAGCCCACGTATATATACACTATTTTATGATCATTGTCACATGACCCACAAGACAATTTAGTGATAAAATCATATTTCTGAATGTTTCTGCAAGACATCTGCAGAATTTGTTGTGCCATACTTGTTTAGTAACCCCTCAACGTTTCATTCAAATTTGAGGTAGATCAGACTCGATTCATGATTTATTTTCTTGAGGCGGGAAATGACCTGGACATTAAATAAAATACATTTAATAAAAATAAAATAAACTTTAAATGTTAACTATTTAAAATATAAAAGATCAGTTTATTAATCAGGACAAAAGTTTTTTATGTTAAAATACATAACAGATAAAGTATAATGAATACAATTTAAATAAAATAACTCACGAGATCGATACCACAAATAAAACTAGACTAAAACGAAGGTACTATACTGTTCCTGAAGAAACAGTATTAAGATATTCTATTCCCAAAAACATTTTGTAAGTCTGAACAAAGCTTCTAGTTGAAAATATGGCAGAGTTAGAGTGTGTCAAAGTTTCGAGTTATAATGAAGAATTTAAGAATAGCAACACAACAAGAGAATAAAACTGTATGGTTTGCAAAGACATCACACTGAGGGGCGCCTTAGACAAGCATGACATGTCCATAGACTTGGCTGCCAAATGACGTCACGGGGGGAGGATGATAAGACGAACATAAAAAAGTCAATAGACTTGGCTACCTACCACATGTTGCACACAAATTCCAGATGTAGGAGGGGCTAGCTTTATAGCGTTTCTAAAATGTTTCTAAGAAAGCATAGCTACAAGCTCATAACGTGGCACAAAGTGGCGTGCTATGAGCTTGTATATCTGCTATTTTTGAATAGCCAAAGTAAAAAATAATGGTTGAAGTAATTACAATCTAAAATGACACAGATGCTTTCCCAGTCTTAATGGGTTAAAAACAAACAAAATAGCAGAGAAGCATTATAACGGCTTGTAGTCCAACTTTGACTCCAATTTCTTGGAATCTGCCACCTTGCGCACAGCTTTCATGAAGTCTTCCTGAGTCACGTACTCGCGGTCCGTGCGGATGGCGAACAGGCCCGCCTCTGTGCACACGTTTCTCAGATCGGCTCCGTTGAATCCGTCCGACAGCTTCACGATGGCTTCGTAATCCATCTCTCCGTGTTTGGTGATCGGACCGGAGTGAATCTTGAGGATGTCCAGACGAGCCTGCTCGTTGGGCAGCTCAATGTGGATCTTACGGTCCAGCCTGCCGGGACGCAGCAGGGCAGGATCCAGGGTGTCAGGTCTGTTGGTGGCCATTATCATCTTGACCCGGTGCAGGGTGTCAAAGCCGTCCATCTGGTTCAACAGCTCCATCAGGGTTCTCTGGATCTCTCTGTCCGCCGAGGTTCCCTCCGAGAAGCGGCGGCCGCCGATGGCGTCGATCTCGTCCATGAAGATGATGCAGGGCTGGTGGTCTCTGGCGTAGTGGAACATCTCCCTGATCAGCCGCGCACTCTCGCCAATGTACTTGTCCACGATGGAACTGGACACCACCTTGAGGAAGTTGCAGTCCAGCTGACTGGCCACGGCTCTGGCCAGCAGTGTCTTCCCGGTGCCTGGGGGTCCGTAGAGCAGACAGCCCTTCGGAGGAACGATTCCCACTCTGAGGAACAGCTCAGGGTTGGTCAGAGGCAGTTCGATCACCTCTCTCAGCTCGCGGATCTGCTCGGACAAGCCTCCAATCTCGGAGTACGAGACGCTGCCGGGGTCCTCGTGAGACATGTTGTAGACCAGGGGGTCCACCTCTCTTGGCAGGTACCTCATTATAGTCAGGGTGGTCATGTCTAGTGCCACTCTGGTGCCTGGCTTGAGCTGGGACTTATCCAATTGTCTGCGACATCCAACCACGTATCGAGGCCCATTGGTGGCCTTGACAATGATCTTCTCCTCAGTCAGCTGTTTGAGCACCTCTCCTATAATCTGTGCAACACTTTGCAGAGCTTTGAGGTCATTTTCTGACTTCTCGTACTGCTTAGTTTGCTCTCTAAGTTGCTCCCACAGTTCTTTTAAGTGACCATCGACCTCAATGTGTTCAAGTAATTTCTTTCTGTAATCCAACAATGCCTTCTCCCTGTTGTCCTCCATGATGCAGCACTGAATCTCCTTTCTATTAATATAGGCCTCTGTCTTGAATATGATGTAACACAGCCCTTGGCCAAATATGGACCTATTGTTTTATTAATAAAATGTAATGCTACACTGTGTTACATGTTATTCATTGGTTTATTAATAAAATGTAGGCCCAATGACATTATATGACTCTGTTTTGCTTTGCAGCTTGAGTGGCCCATTTTAGATGAACACCTTTAATGTAAATTGAGCCACTAACAAAGAATGCGACAAAATATGTGATGAAGGCCATCATAACATGTATAACATAACATTTTGTTTTAATATATGGGCATTTCTTTTTATTAATTTATCAACCTCATCATTGACAATTGCTTGTTTTAACCTGGCATTTACCCTGAGCAGTCATCATATGACTGATGTGATTGCATCATATCAGAAGATGTGATGCATTGCATCTCCATCTCCCACCATAACTCCCACCATAATAACCATAGGCCAATCAAAGCTGTTTTATTATATGTCAAGTAGCCTAACTGTGGCAAGAATCATGTGCATCCAGGGCTGTTCAACTTTAAAGAGCAAGGAGATAATAGGCTCAAAAACAGTGGCCTGTCTTACCTGATGGTGGTTCATTTTACATGAAAAGGCTGCACATATAACTGTACAAACAAAATAACAGGTAACACAATTGCATGATGGTAACCATGGCAACGAATGCTGTCTGTTTCCTGTTTCTGCACAAGGAGGGCGAGTGTTTTTTTATACCCAGGCAGCACCCTAATCAAGGGAACTTGATTCAGCTGGAGGGGCACTTCCTGACGAACCTCCCGAGAGCACTTAAAAAAGGGCCACTCCACTCAGTGCTAGCCTGGCTAATAAGCCAGACCGAATCAGCCGTTGGCAAAATAAAATTGCCTGGCGGCGGATGATTTGAGTCTGGGTTATTATTATTAACCAGGCTAAGTCAGTGCCACATGCATTCCTACAACTCTGCATCCCTGAGTCAAGACCTGAGCTCTGCTGCCACCTGGAGGACTGTTGACTACATGCATCCCATCTTCACCCTGGACAAGGACACCCTCAACATCACTTAAGGCAGGCTGTGTGTAAATGACCCAAGGCACTGTACTGTCTTTGTAATTATTTGCATGCAACATGTCATACTTCTATTTCGAAGGGGTTTTTTGGTCTTGAGTTCAGTGTGTGGCTGAGAGCCTGGTAACTTTCCACTGGGGGTTTCCTTGATTAGTTATTGCACTCACCTGGCTGCTCAGAATCAGAAGGAAATGTTTGAGGCAAGCAGCAGCAGTTTTAGCACCCAGCTAGAACGGGAACAAGGTAATGTGTTTGTGTTTCTGTGCATTTACTCTGGATATGT
The DNA here is from genome assembly GCF_963924005.1 of Protomyctophum bolini. Lineage (NCBI taxonomy): Eukaryota > Metazoa > Chordata > Actinopteri > Myctophiformes > Myctophidae > Protomyctophum > Protomyctophum bolini. The sequence goes on along the minus strand of NC_137875.1, from coordinate 9,206,033 downwards.
TTATATTAACAGAGAGGTGTTGCTTTCATGTAGCCTAAACATTGTGTTTATTCATGATTATGTTTGTGTGTGTGTGTGTGTGTTTTAAAGGCCCATTCTCTATGTTATTATTTTATGACCTGGTTTGTAATGTTTGTATGTTGTAAGAGCTCATTTCATCTTGTTTTTCTGTCCTATAGTTATTACGGTGTCTGTCGAGAAAAAAGGTGTTTCACACAAAGGAAACCTTCTGGAAACATCAGTACCCTTCACCATTCTCTGGCTTGGGTTCGCTACACCGTGAGTAACGCACGCACGCGCGCACGTACACACACAGTATTGTAAAATAATTTGGGGCCCCCCAAAAATAATTTGGTGACCGACCCACGGGTTGAGAACCCCTGATATAAACACTATTGAGAATGAGTTCCATTTCATTTTTTTTACTGCCCATTGTACCTTGAGCTACATCAAATTTTGTTTGGATTTTTTAACTAAGATATTCGCGCTTGCAAAAAAGGATTCGTCCGTCCTCTATACTATATCATACTATAATCATCATACTATACTGGAGATAAGCCTTTCCACTGTAATGCATGTTACAAGAGTTTCAGTGAGTTATGTGGCCTGAACACACACCAGCAGGTCCACACTGGAGAAAAACCTTTCCACTGTAATACATGTGACAAGAGTTTTAGTAGGTCTGGTAGCCTGAGGTCACACAGTTATTCAAGTAGCCTAAAGAATCACCAGCGTACTCACACCAAGGGACAATCATCTCCACTGTAAACAGTGTGAGAATTAACCAGCTGTATGTTGGTAGGGAAGGTGGTTATACATGAAAACATATTTTAAAATATCTTTACATTTATTTATTTTTCATATCCCATTTCTGCAAAGCAGCAAGCTATATATGACAGACAGAGGCCATAGGCCGCGGCGGCCACGGACCCTCATTATTTGATACCGTTTTGATTTCGAAGCTAGGCTGTTCCCCCACTTTACCTGCATACTCTGCTTGGCATACCAGTATGCCAGTATGCATCCAGGCACACCCCTCTGCTTCAGTTTGACAAAGAGCTTGTAGTGGTTAATAAAGTGGTTAATAAAGTATGTGTGTGTGTCGCCTGTAGTAAAGTAAAACAAACAACAGACAGACAATGTGTTTATTGACAGGATAGATATGAACATTATGGAGGCTCTTTAACGTAATGCTTCTCAAACATTTTTTATAAAGTAATGGTACCAGTAGCAGACAGTGTTACATGGCATAGAGCAGAACACCATTGAACACAGAGCGGTTGTATGAGTCATCAAAGAGCCTGTAATAATAATGTAAACGCATGTCAACAGTGTCTCCCTCCTCCAGCTCTACCATCATTCCACTAGATATCTGGTCAACATCTCCACTATTGTATCCACAGTTAAATAAGAGTCTCTGCTGATTCTTATACATGTGGACACAGAAAGTCTCTGACCACCTGTTAACTGCAGCATATGTGAAGTGATAGAGTCCTTTGACAGGCGCAGAGAAGACCCCTGAGTACACATAAGAGAACACCATTACATTAATAGAAATTAAAAATACAATTATAAAAATAAAAACCATTCATTTAAAAAGTCAGATCTACATGTTGTGTGAGTTAAGAGGTTACATTCCTCATCTCCTCTGGACTGTTGTTTTCAATGTGAAACACACAGTGGTGGAAAGTAACTATATGTACATTTACTTAAGCACTGTGTACTTAAGTACAATGTTTTGGTATTTGTAGTTTACTTGAGTATTTCCAATTTCCAATACTTTTACTTATACTTTTACTCCACTATATTTATTTGAAGATTTTTGGCACGTATTTTCTGCATAATGAATACTTTCACTTGTACTACTTTAAGTACCTTTTTACTTTTACTCAAGCACATTTTGAATTCCGGACTTTTACTTGTAACAGAGTAGTTCTATATTGCAGTATTGATACTTTTACTTAAGTAAAAACCCTTTGCACTACCTGTAGATGGATTGTAGGCGTTGCCGATGTTAGTATTGACTTTCTTGTAGATCAGAGTGGTGGTAGAAGTATATGGTCCAACTTGTCCAACATTACCCAAACCAGCAGAGAAAGCCACCTTAGGTTTGTCTGTCAACACAGGAGGAGCATTATCAAACAGTTTAAATATTATAAAAGCATAATATTATATTAAGCCAATAGAGGGTATGCACGTGACATCATCGTCATATACGCAGGAGCACTTGCGGAGTAGCAAAACACTACTTTCTGGCCTTGACAGCCCATACATCCACACAGAAACATCCTATCTAACATTAACCCATTCAGGATGGGAACCCCTTTTGGTGTTTTAAGCAGATGGTGTTTAGTGTGCAGATCTATGAGTGCCGTGCTACGAGCTTGTAGATCTGCTATTTTTGAAAAATCGTGAAAATATGGTGCAAATCATTGAATATATATTCTTTCAGAGTGCGTTTTTTGCTTTGCTTCTGGGGGGGTCCATGGAACAACATATTTTCAGCTGGGGGTCAGCGGCCAATTACATATATTTTTGGGGGTCCTTGACATTAAAGTGTTTGAGAACATAAAAAGTCTTCTGAAGAAGGCTCTGCCGAAACGCGTTAGCGTTCGCAAATAAACATGAGAAATTGCATCTGAGCCAGTCTTTTATTTTGGAATGCCGCTTTTTACATTTAGTTGGTTTATGAGTTAAATACTCCATTAATTACTTGAACCCTAGTACCCCTGTTCTGGTGCAAAAATAACAGATCTCTTGCATGTGTTGAACTGGGCCATGTTGTGCACTTGTAGATCTGCTATTTCCAGCAAAAACAGGGTCCTTGGGGATCCAAAAAACTGTAAACAACACCTTAATGGTCAGATCCTCACTGACATTTAATAGTGGAAGACGGTAAAGTCATTACTTTGGTTAAATGTAACATGTTGTGAGTGTGACAGTACCATCAATATGAATTACTCATTAATAACCACTTAAACCTGATGGGGTCCCCCAGGGCTGTATAAAAGGGCTGCTAGTATTTCCCTCTGATTGCTCTCAGCACTCATCAGAATGTGATTGGTTGTAAGACTAGCCCAGGCTCATATGGTCATCAGAATGTGATTGGTTGTACGACTAGCCCGGGCTATATACGGGTCAGAATGTGATTGGTTGTAAGACTAGCCCAGGCTCGTATGGTCATCAGAATGTGATTGGTTGTAAGACTAGCCCAGGCTCGTATGGTCATCAGAATGTGATTGGTTGTAAGACTAGCCCAGGCTCGTATGGTCATCAGAATGTGATTGGTTGTAAGACTAGCCCAGGCTCTATATGTGTCAGAATGTGATTGCTTGTAAGACTATAGCCCAGGCTCTATATGGTCATTTGAAATGTTTTTCCACATACCCTGAAGTGTCAGTTACTTGCCCAAACGTTGGTTTCTAATCTGTATTCTCTTCATCCTATAATAAATTCTTGGCACTTTAGCTATACCAGTTTGTGCGGCCACTATTTTCTATTTCAAAGACTACCTTTCTGTTTATTCTGCCTTGGATCGGCAACACTACCAACATTATTATTACAATAACACAACATTATAATATTCTATTTGGATTGGTGTGCGTAGCATCCTTTTGCACAGTATTTCCCTCTTCCATGGTTCCCAAACCGTGGTGCGTGCATGAGCGAGTGTCTTCTAGGGGGTGCGTGACATGAAAAGGCTAATGGTGCACGTGGTGCTATGGTTTTATTTTAAATGGCCTATTTTAACATAATTATTATGCCAATATATGGCAGGTATATGCAGAATATAGCCTATGCTGCATATTCAGGTTCATATGTACATACTGTATATGTGGAAATATGTCTCTAATATATAGGTGGGGGGGGGGGAACCTCTGCTCTACACCAAATCTCATATAGCTTTATATATATCTCATATAGCAGATCTACAAGCTCACAACATGTCACATTACGTTATGAGCTTGTAGATCTGCAAAAGAAAAAGCCAAATGTGTGCCAAAGAATAGTAGATCATTTAATTTTCTATGCATATTTGGGGAATAATGTGCAGTAAATTCTTCATACATAATGAAGACTGAACATAATGTTTACTGAGCATATACTTACAGTATCATATTTTATATTAGTACCGTATATCATACTTAAAGTACCATACCATTAAAAAAGTGGAAATATGAGTACCTTGTACTCCGTTTAATTGAACCTTTTGGGGATTTTTTTATATACATGTATACTTAATAATATGTTAGTATATTATATTTATAAAACATACTTACCAATCCACTCTTGGCTTTCAGCAGCAGTCAGCCTGGTTTCTTTGGTGGTCAGCTGAGCAAGATGAGCTGAAATCAGTACATTAGTCAGTCATACAGTAAATACTCATGCACTATCACTGTTGAGTGAGTAAGCGCCATTATGGATTATATGGATCACCTGTACAATACAGTAAATATATTCTCTGAGATAAAGTAATTAAATGAGTAGTTCATGCAAAATATGACTTAACTAGAACTGCACTCTGTTGAGTGTATAATTTATTTATTTTAAAGTGTCAATTGATTTAAATTTACTTAATCTTGGACTATAGTGATATTAATACTAAATGCTTCTGTTTATATGTAATTTGTAAGTTGATTAGCGGTATACTGTGGTTACTTTTGATGTGTATGCACCGTCCCAGCAAATGACGTAATAACTACTTGTGCCTGATACGGCAGTGGTGCCAGATTACATACATGTATACACAGGAGCATTACCTTTAATCCTCCCGACACTAAAACATATCGTCATTACGTCACCATCGAAAACCAATTACACTCTGGCATTGGGTCCTTTAATCCACATCTTTATTACGTCATCATTGAGAGCTAGTTATACCAGTTCTACCCTGACGTCATATGCTGGGACGGTGCATACGCATCGAATATGCTGGGACGGTGCATACGCATCGAATATCGTCCTGGGCGAAACTAGTACTTGCGCGCTCTGCTTGCGCAAGTAATTACACACCCTATGAAGCCTTGAATTCATGGACATTTTTGAGGGGTGCTAGCCCCTCCTATGCTCAGCTTTGTCTGTTTGTGTGACCACAAACACGATGATTTGATTGGCTGATCACCCCATAGCGATGATTTAATTGGCTGAGCACAGAATGTGATGATGATGATAAGAGCGCCCCTCACTTCACACATTTTTTGTTTGTTTTTGTCACAGTTTCTGTCACATAATTTGATGACCGGCTGAGTTGTGGTCAGTTCAAGGCTTCGTGGGGTGTGTAAGTGTAACTGATGAGTAATTTTGGGTGAACTATACTAATTAACCCAAAGTCTTTAGGTCGCTTCATATAAGAACTGTGTTTGAAAAATAAACCGACCACCCCGGCCTTTCTGTCAGGAGAGTGTTTGTGTGTCGTTAATGATGTCCATTCATATTTGATACAGTCAGTTTCTGGAGAAAATTGAATTAATGTGGCCGCAAAAGCCTTGAAACTACATATGAAAGCAATGTTACTCTTTGGGTATATTTGTACATTTACACCTTCAGTCGATGAAAAGGCTGGGGTGATCGGTTTATTTTTCAAACAGTTCTTATATGAGGCGATCTAAAATCCCCCTATGGAGATTACAATGCAAATAAAAAGTACATGAACATGGGGACTGACGCCCTCTACTGACAGTGACGTCAGGACTTCGGTGCTCTATAGGAGCAAAAATTTGTAGCAAAACTACTAATTAACCCCAAAGTCCCTTTTCAACACTACACATTTATACTTGCATTCACTGAACACCATCTTGATCAAATTACCTTCGCTTTCTTCCTTCAAGTCTTCAACCTGGACGTCACTGGTGTTGAGTCTGGTCTCAAAGCCTTCAACTAGACTCTCACTAGAACTAAGTCTGGTCTCAAAGCCCTCAATCTGACTCTCACTAGCACTAATTCTGGTCTCAAAACCTACAACTTGACTCTCACTAGCACTAAGTCTGGTCTGGAGAACTTCAACTTCGCCTTCACTGGTGCTGAGTCTGGTTTGGAGGTCTTTCACGTGGCTATTGCTAGCACTCAATTTGGCAGCCATTACTGAAAAACATCACAGAGCAACATTATGTTAAACTATGAAACATTTTAAACACATTTAAGCCTGTATACCTTTACAACTTCTTCCCTCCAGCTCCATTGTGACCATGCTAACCTGTCATGAACACCTTCTGCTTTTTGGCTTCTTCCTCGCTGGTTGCCACCCTGGTCTCCATGTTCCTCACATATACCTCACTGGTGCTGAGTCTGGTTTGGAGGGCTTTCACGAGGCTATCGCTAGCACTCACTTTGGCAGCCATTACTGAAAAATATCATAGGCAAGAGCAACATTATGTTAAACTATGAAACATTTTAAACACATTTCATCATGTATACCTTTACAACCTCTTCCAGCTCCATTGTGACCATGCTAACCTGTCATGAACATCTTCTGTTCCTTGGCTTCTTCCTCGCTGGCTGCCACCCTGGTCTCCATGTTCCTCATCTTCTCTTGTTGCACCACCACCATGTCTCTAAGCTCTTTCAGCTGCCCAGAGAGGTCAGGTGTGAAGAGGGAACCTGGTTCGGCATCGCTCTGTCTCTCGCTGACCGGTCCGTTCTCTCCCGGAGCCGCAGCAGCCTCAGACAGACAGAACAGTAAAACAAGCAAAGCTACACAGCCCTTCATCCTGAAGCAGAGTCACTGTATGATATCGTGCACCTGCTTCTTATATATATCCTCTCCCTGCTCGTCCACGAACACTAGTCACGTCACCGTGCCCAGTGGAAAGTTAGTGTACGGGACACTAAATGGTGTCAAGGACCCACCTGAGAACTGCAACATGTGCTTTGATAAGACATGAATTAATGTCCTCACTCTGAAGAGAGCGGCTGTGAAAATCTTTAATGTAATCAGCTGTTGTTATTTTTAAAGAGTAATAGCGTTGTGTCATGGTGTGATGATCCCCATGAGTTTAAAATGTGTCTTGAGATATTATAGAACTGAAAGGATCAATTAAAATAGATTATTTCTCCACCAGACATAAAGCACAATGTCTCTGTCTCTGTCTAAAGGCGTTTGTGTTGAGACCAGTATTTATTCTGTCCACTGATCTGAGAACACAGAATGTCAGACAACACAAAATGTGCATCTTTTTTTTTAAAGTTCTTTCTGTTTCCATTTCTCAGTCGGTCTGTCTTAGATCATTCCACATAATTTCAAAATCTTCTTATTCAGTTCAAGCATACTTATCGTGCTTCAAATGTCAAAACATCTACAAATCAATGATTTACTATCCCTTCACAGAGCAAAGTAGCGTGCGCAGTGTGCGTGTGTGTGTGCTCATAATTATCAGTTGTTCAGGAAGGAAAGTCATCAGTGATGAAAGAGGAATGTTGTTTGATAGATGGATACCACTATCAGACAAGTTATTATGTAACAGTATAAGTTCATTTATATATATATAATGCAAAACGTTTAATACAATAGTATGATGGATAGCCACTATAAGACAAGACAAGTTCATTTATATAACGCACACAAGTCTTTCAGGGTTCTGAACCAATTAATTGTCAGTGGAAGCCCTCTGAACTGATTCAATATTAATACAAACATTTAATACGAACAAGAGAACCAGTTTGAAATGGAAAGTGTAGCTTTGCTAAGATGTGATGCTGGTACAGTAGTTGAAATAGTTTCTCCTACAATCTTTAATATTTCATGTTATGTTCTCTTTGATACAATGTCAACCAAACACCAAAAATTAAAATGGTATTCAGTCTTGTTTAGTTGTTAAATTTAAGGCTTCAACAGAAATGTTACTTTATAGCACCTTTTGTCATATTAACGGTATCTAAATATGTAAATATTTTCCCCAAAGATATAGTTTGTCACAAGGAAAACTGGGGAGAATATTTGTTGACACTGAAAATAACTTTTATACTTGGTGTTTAACCACTTAAACCCCAGCATTCCTATTCTGGGGGGAACATTCACCACAAATAGCAGATCTACAAGCTCACAGCGTCACGTTTTGGTGAGGCTGAACCCACAGTAGGCCTACAGTTTAACTCTGGTCCTAAGTATAGAAGAACCCACAGTAGGCCTACAGTTTAACTCTGGTCCTAAGTATAGAAGAACCCACAGTAGGCCTACAGTTTAACTCTGGTCCTAAGTATAGTGCTACTCAACCCGCGGCCCGGGGGCCTCATGCGGCCCCTGTTTAATGTACCTGCGGCCCGTCATGGTCATATAAAGATAATTAGTTTATATTTTCATTGTTTTGAACCAGAGTGCCTGTGTGTTTTATAAATGTTAAATAAAAGAAAAGTATTAGCAAGAGCTTGTGACTAAATAACTATTACTACTGTATAATGACTACAAAACAAATAAATGTTTTTGGACAGACATGCAGTTTTTCCGCTTGACAATATCACAGCTGCCACCCCCCCCCCCCCCCTTCATGCGTGCCTCGGCCACAAAATATACTAAAACACAGTTGCACTTGAATCTCTTATTCAATGTTATATTAGATTAGACTTTATCGTCCCAGCCTATTTACTGTATTTCCACATCAGGCCATTCTACACAGAAACACACAATAAACACAGCAGTAACACTACACAGAAACACACAATAAACACAGCAGTAACACTACACAAAAACACACAATAAACACAGCAGTAACACTACACAGAAACACACAATAAACACAGCAACACACAATAAACACAGCAGTAACACTACACAGCAACATATACAGCCTTGTATAGACTATAATCTCCATTAATGCATCCACACTTCATAGCACTTCATTGGTTTAAGACAAAACTTCTACTAAATCGAGTCCCCCACATTTGATAAAGCATCCCAATTGTGGGTCATTAGCTGTTGGTGAAAATAGAGCTTGAAGTCGTGCACAGTAGGGTGGCAGACAGTAGCAGTCTACTGTGAAGTGTGGGGGTGTGGGAATTACATTTTCCGGCTCAATCTAACGTGCAGTTTTTGCATTCTGTCACAAGCTGGTTTTAAGTTAACTATACCCTTTGGTGCAAATAGCAGATCTACAAGCTCACTTGTGCGTGCATGTGTAACTATACAGACTATTATTATGTGTTTCTTTCTTACCTTTTTCTGCTGGTGCAAACAGCAAAGCCAACGCAGACAGCTGACCACACAGACAGCTGCCACCGAGAGCAGAATGTCCACTATCTGGACGTCATGTCCACATGCTGAGCTGTGCTGTTACTGTACTTTGGTCTACCCCAAATATAAATTGACTGCTACAATAACTATAGTAATAGAGAAAATACACCATAAAAAAATACTGAAACCAGATATAATCATTAGGGAAGGTGTATGCATGTACTATGTGTACTATATGTAAACTTAATTTCTATTTTCCAGCCATTCAGTTGCAATTTTTTTCTTTTTTTCTTTTTAATTTGGGGACCCCCCACAATTATTTGACGACCCCCTGAAGTCCAGGGATATAATTACGATGCTTTATATTATAAAACACTCTGAAGTCCAGGAATATAATGATTAATTATGATGCTTCATAAAACACAAGAGTCATGAGATGAATGTTTAAATGTCTCTATGAAAATAAATGAATTCATAGAGCTGCTAATTGTATTGTATTTGCAGCCACTGTTCTGTAAAGCCTGATACTTTGGACTTGGGGGCTATTTGGGGCTTCAACGTTTGGGAACCTGCAATCTAGTGTAAAATCCCTCACTATACCACCACCTAGAGGCCATGCTGCCACCCTGCACACAATATTCTATCACTCCACTTTGTGACATACTATGTACTATGTAGGCTATGCTGTTCTTTATTTTTTTATCTTTTAAGATGTGTTCTGTCTTTTCACTTTTGTTTGCATTAAAATGAGGACAGACAGACAGACAGACAGACTAATGCTTAGATGATTTTCATTTATATTAGGATAAATGTGTGCGACAGAAGTGGGGAGGATACTTCACTTCTGCTTTATCGCATGCTCATAATCAGAGATTCCATGCTCCAGACTGTATGACGGAAGCATTTGAGAATTGCAGGAGGCAACAGTCTGGGCACACGAAGTAGACACCCCCCACAGCCCTTTGCAGAAATACTAAAGCATATTTTTCATGACTTTGAAACCATTTTTATATACTCTATATATTTTTTTTATCACTCTAATTTGGTTGGTTTATATAACATATTATGTGGTCTGATAGTTTGAATACGTAATACTGCTTATTGGCTTACTTCCTGTCTACAAGGTCTTTAAAGGAAGACTGACACGCCCCTCGGGAGCTAATAACTGCTATCAAACAATGCTATCATGATTCTGACGTCAGAGTGGCGAAAGCTTTCCCCAACGACTTCTATGCGGGCTCGCCGGGCTTGGTGGCCGTGGTAGCATAGCAACTTATGCTACTATTTTGGTGTCACATTTAGCTTGAATACTGGGTGAAAGTCTCATTAAAAAAATTATTTTTTCGCAACATTGTTCAGGTGAACTGTGTGTTTATGCTTGTTCATTGTAATAATCAATATCGCTATGATTATTTTATTTATCGCCGCGTCGCTCCGCATGACAACATAGTCTAGCCCGTCTCAGATGCAGGCTGCACACACACGGACGGACGGACGTATAGTCTCTGGTCAGGTCCCCGCATTGAACTGGGCATGTGTGTACGCACACACACACACACAGACACACAACTTTTAGCCGTGGCTATAGTGCATGACAGCGGGGAAGAGATTCCGTGCCATTGCATGTGTGTGTGTGTGTGTACACACATGCCCAGTCCCCCGTAGAGGCTCATGATCTCGTCCGCAAGACTATGCCTCGGCATAGCGATATTTATTATTACAATGAATACAAACATAAACACACTATAGTTCACTTGAACAATGTTGTGGTAACTAACTACGGTATTACAGAGTGAGAGCGAGGGTGTACATGTCAGCCTGCGGCTGAGAGGGGAAAAGAACAGTAGTCGCGCTGCTCTCACAGCGGCCAGACAACAGCAGACCGTCCGTAGTCGCGACTGTCGCGCTGCGGGGCTGAGAGGTCTCAGAGCGGGCAGACAGGGGTGTTGGCGACCGGGGGAACATGGGACTCCAGTCCAAAATTTGCGCTTGTGCTGCAGTTCCCCTAAAAAACCCCACGCCAACCTCAATTGCATTCAAACTAAGCATTTCTGGCGAAAAAATATTTTTTTTCAATTACATTTATAGCCAATATGACGCTAAATGTACCGTCAAAAACGCTAGCCTGACCTATAGCCACTTGTTGCTAGCGCCGTAGCCCCGTTTCAAACTGTTTCAAACTGTTTTCAGTCAGACCACGTGATGTGCTGTACCACCCATATTAATTTCGGGGCATGTCAGCGGACCTTTAAAGGAAAAGATTGTGTAAATATTGTATAGTTTCGCTTCCTGGCTATGGACTCGGAGCCTCCAGCTTGGTCTTGGGCTCCAACTAAGTGTTGGTGGTTGGGAAGCCTTTTCACTGGGGAGGGGAACTTTGGAACCTATAGCGTGTATTTGTAGAATTGCCCCTGTCGTCTAGTTTCCCCTGCAGCCCCCATGGCCAGTCATTTAGGATTAATAGAAGTAGGAAAAAGGGTTATATGTTATGTTTGCCTCAGTACCCCTTTCCCTGACTTATTATTCTCTTTAATATAACTATAACTAGAATATTTTGCTCAGGAAAGCGTAAAAGAAAATGAATGAATCAATGATAGCCCACCTTTCATAATAGAATGTTGAGTTGAGGAATGAATGAGCTGCAGCTAGTGCCTCCTGAGCAAATGTATTTTAAAATGTAACATTTTAGTAAGTACAGTTGAAATGTCGGCAACAAATAGATAGTTTAGAAACCCTGACGACGGCTGTGTGCTGCAACAAGTACAGTATATATTTTTAAATGCTCAGCTATGCATTAGCCATACAATACAATAAAGGCTTTTTTATTTGTTACACAAGAGTGCCCTGGTCGTTCCCTTTCTTTTCCACGTAATTCTGTAACCCAATTATAGAAGAGAACCTTGTTTTGGAATTTTACTTTTTTACTATTTTTCCCCCCTACATTATTATTATTTATAAATGTCGGAAAAATGTGTCTTAACAACTAAATCTTCCTCAACCCTATCATTAAGTCCACTTGATAAAAATCTGTTTAAATAATATGCAATTATTAAGTGTTGCATATGCATTTTTTCACCGCACACGGCGCACAGATCAGCAGGTTCATGTACATTTTGTCAATTGTTTTGCATTCATAACCGCAAAATTCTTAATTATCTCTTGAACTACAACCCCTGTGTGGAAAGTATGCTTCATGCCATGGAACCGAAACATGGACAATGAATAAGGAGTTTCAGATGATGGTAATGATGATGATTGTTATTATTGCTGTGTGGTGCACTAACTGGTTTGCCTCCGCAGCACGCAGAGCGCTGAATCAACGACAGCTGTGTGATCAGAGGGGTGGAGTTTCCAATTCATAAATGGAACTGACAGTCATTTGGGGAGAGAACTGAGAGGGGACAGATGTGATTGTGCAAATGTGATTATGCAGGGTGGCAGAGCCATAAGGAATGGAGCCAGCAGCAGCAAGGGTGGTTCTGCCGTAAGCCGACCCAGGAGCAGAGGAGAAACCGAGGCGAACCAGTGTGTGGAAGGAGCGGAGCTGACAGCCAAACCGAGACGCACCAGTGAGCGAGGGGAAACCAGACCGGTGATTGTGAGATGCTGCATGCTGAATCAACGCAGCGGTGGGGATATCCCCCGCCGTGTGTGAGTACCTTATTTTTTGCTCTTCCTGAACCTACTGTGGATTATACCAGGACTAGTTAGCCTCGGAAACCCAGACGGTGTATTCGTTTGCCTCCCGTATCTAAAAACAGTGTTTTGATGGAATTCGTTTGCCTCCCGTATCTAAAAACAGTGTTTTGATGGAATTCGTTTGCCTCCCGTATCTAAAAACAGTGTTTTGATGGAATTCGTTTGCCTCCCGTATCTAAAAACAGTGTTTTGATGGAATTCGTTTGCCTCCCGTATCTAAAAACAGTGTTTTGAGGGAATTCGTTTGCCTCCCGTATCTAAAAACATTGTTTTGATGGAATTCGTTTGCCTCCCGTATCTAAAAACAGTGTTTTGAGGGAATTCGTTTGCCTCCCGTATCTAAAAACAGTGTTTTGATGGAATTCGTTTGCCTCCCGTATCTAAAAACAGTGTTTTGATGGAATTCGTTTGCCTCCCGTATCTAAAAACAGTGTTTTGATGGAATTCGTTTGCCTCCCGTATCTAAAAACAGTGTTTTGATGGAATTCGTTTGCCTCCCGTATCTAAAAACAGTGTTTTGATGGAATTCGTTTGCCTCCCGTATCTAAAAACAGTGTTTTGATGGAATTCGTTTGCCTCCCGTATCTAAAAACAGTGTTTTGATGGAATTCGTTTGCCTCCCGTATCTAAAAACAGTGTTTTGATGGAATTCGTTTGCCTCCCGTATCTAAAAACAGTGTTTTGATGGAATTCGTTTGCCTCCCGTATCTAAAAACAGTGTTTTGATGGAATTCGTTTGCCTCCCGTATCTAAAAACAGTGTTTTGATGGAATTCGTTTGCCTCCCGTATCTAAAAACAGTGTTTTGATGGAATTCGTTTGCCTCCCGTATCTAAAAACAGTGTTTTGATGGAATTCGTTTGCCTCCCGTATCTAAAAACAGTGTTTTGATGGAATTCGTTTGCCTCCCGTATCTAAAAACAGTGTTTTGATGGAATTCGTTTGCCTCCCGTATCTAAAAACAGTGTTTTGATGGAATTCGTTTGCCTCCCGTATCTAAAAACAGTGTTTTGAGGGAATTAGTTTGCCTCCCGTATCTAAAAACAGTGTTTTGAGGGAATTAGTTTGCCTCCCGTATCTAAAAACAGTGTTTTAAAGGAATTCGTTTGCCTCCCGTGTCTAAAAACAGTGTTTTGATGGAATTCGTTTGCCTCCCGTGTCTAAAAACAGTGTTTTGATGGAATTCGTTTGCCTCCCGTATCTAAAAACAGTGTTTTGATGGAATTCGTTTGCCTCCCGTATCTAAAAACAGTGTTTTGATGGAATTCGTTTGCCTCCCGTATCTAAAAACAGTGTTTTGATGGAATTCGTTTGCCTCCCGTATCTAAAAACAGTGTTTTGATGGAATTCGTTTGCCTCCCGTATCTAAAAACAGTGTTTTGATGGAATTCGTTTGCCTCCCGTATCTAAAAACAGTGTTTTGATGGAATTCGTTTGCCTCCCGTATCTAAAAACAGTGTTTTGATGGAATTCGTTTGCCTCCCGTATCTAAAAACAGTGTTTTGATGGAATTCGTTTGCCTCCCGTATCTAAAAACAGTGTTTTGATGGAATTCGTTTGCCTCCCGTATCTAAAAACAGTGTTTTGATGGAATTCGTTTGCCTCCCGTATCTAAAAACAGTGTTTTGATGGAATTCGTTTGCCTCCCGTATCTAAAAACAGTGTTTTGATGGAATTCGTTTGCCTCCCGTATCTAAAAACAGTGTTTTGAGGGAATTAGTTTGCCTCCCGTATCTAAAAACAGTGTTTTGAGGGAATTAGTTTGCCTCCCGTATCTAAAAACAGTGTTTTAAAGGAATTCGTTTGCCTCCCGTGTCTAAAAACAGTGTTTTGATGGAATTCGTTTGCCTCCCGTGTCTAAAAACAGTGTTTTGATGGAATTCGTTTGCCTCCCGTATCTAAAAACAGTGTTTTGATGGAATTCGTTTGCCTCCCGTATCTAAAAACAGTGTTTTGATGGAATTCGTTTGCCTCCCGTATCTAAAAACAGTGTTTTGATAGAATTCGTTTGCCTCCCGTATCTAAAAACAGTGTTTTGAGGGAATTCGTTTGCCTCCCGTATCTAAAAACAGTGTTTTGAGGGAATTCGTTTGCCTCCCGTATCTAAAAACAGTGTTTTGAGGGAATTCGTTTGCCTCCCGTATCTAAAAACAGTGTTTTGAGGGAATTCGTTTGCCTCCCGTATCTAAAAACAGTGTTTTGATGGAATTCGTTTGCCTCCCGTATCTAAAAACAGTGTTTTGATGGAATTCGTTTGCCTCCCGTATCTAAAAACATTGTTTTGAGGGAATTCGTTTGCCTCCCGTATCTAAAAACATTGTTTTGATGGAATTCGTTTGCCTCCCGTATCTAAAAACAGTGTTTTGAGGGAATTCGTTTGCCTCCCGTATCTAAAAACAGTGTTTTGATGGAATTCGTTTGCCTCCCGTATCTAAAAACAGTGTTTTGATGGAATTCGTTTGCCTCCCGTATCTAAAAACAGTGTTTTGATGGAATTCGTTTGCCTCCCGTATCTAAAAACAGTGTTTTGATGGAATTCGTTTGCCTCCCGTATCTAAAAACAGTGTTTTGATGGAATTCGTTTGCCTCCCGTATCTAAAAACAGTGTTTTGATGGAATTCGTTTGCCTCCCGTATCTAAAAACAGTGTTTTGATGGAATTCGTTTGCCTCCCGTATCTAAAAACAGTGTTTTGATGGAATTCGTTTGCCTCCCGTATCTAAAAACAGTGTTTTGATGGAAGTCGTTTGCCTCCCGTATCTAAAAACAGTGTTTTGAGGGAATTCGTTTGCCTCCCGTATCTAAAAACAGTGTTTTGATGGAATTCGTTTGCCTCCCGTATCTAAAAACAGTGTTTTGATGGAATTCGTTTGCCTCCCGTATCTAAAAACAGTGTTTTGATGGAATTCGTTTGCCTCCCGTATCTAAAAACAGTGTTTTGATGGAATTCGTTTGCCTCCCGTATCTAAAAACAGTGTTTTGAGGGAATTCGTTTGCCTCCCGTATCTAAAAACAGTGTTTTGATGGAATTCGTTACCATCGTAATACCGGTGTGTGTGTGTGTGTATATATATATATATATATAAACAGCCTGTAAATAAAATAAGAGAAACCCAGCTTCTAAATGATCTGAAACCCTTTAGTTTTTGTGGTAAAAGTGCTCAAACTTTCTTCTTTCCTACCTTGATCTCTCCTAACCCCCCCCATGATGGTACTGTATGCACAGAAAATAATTTCACCCACTTTTTTACTTGCGATACTGTGACAAATAAAGTTGATTATGAAGATAATGTGGAAAATGGTTGAAAATATGCTCCATTAACATTGGTGTGGCTTTTACAGTTATTGGGCATGTTCGACAATGTATGCATTTGTGCAAGTTTTGGTTTGTTCCAAAAGTTCCGCCTACCACACCACCGTCATAGGCTAACCGGAAGTCCATATTTGGGCAACGGTTTGTGCTACACCTATGCTCACATCATAGCCAGTTTATATATGAGATGAGAGATTCAATTTATTGTCAATGTACAGTACAAGTACAGCACAGCGAAAAGTATTTTCCCATCTCACCAACAGTCAGTAAGGAGGATACATTAAGTACAGTAGTAACAGTAGTTATTTATATAAATTATATAAATATAGGCATATAACTTTCTACAACTTATATCGTATATCCACTTATACGAATAGTCACTAAAGTCTTGTTTTTCACTTTACTTACATTAATAGGTATAATGCCTGAAGCAACTAAAGTCCAGAGCGGGAGGAGGGGGCCATATGCGGACCGCGACAAGCCTGCCCAGATCAGGTTCAATAATATATCTCAAGCGAAAGCTATCGCAGATGCCATCAGAACCAGCCTTGGACCCAAGGGCATGGATAAGATGATCCAGGATGGGAAAGGTGATGTTACCATTACCAATGATGGTGCCACCATCCTGAAAAAGATGCAGGTGCTCCACCCTGCAGCGAGAATGCTTGTAGAGCTCTCCAAAGCCCAGGACATCGAGGCTGGAGATGGCACAACCTCTGTGGTGGTTATCGCTGGAGCCCTGCTCGACCAGGCCTGTTCCAAACTGCTCCAGAAGGGCATCCACCCGACCATCATCTCTGAGTCCTTCCAGAAAGCCGTGGACAAGGCGGTCGAGGTGCTGACAGACATGAGCTCGCCGGTGCAGCTGAGTGACCGCCAGAGTCTGATCAACAACGCCACCACCTCTCTCTGCTCCAAGGTGGTGTCCCAGTATTCCAAGTTGCTGGCACCCATGAGCGTAGACGCCATGATGAGGGTTATAGACCCGGCCACTGCTACCAACGTGGACCTGCGTGACATCCACATCATCAAGAAGCTTGGCGGGACCGTTGATGACTGTGAGCTTGTAGATGGCTTGGTGCTGACACAGAGGGTGGTCACCAGCATTCCCCGCGTGGAGAAGGCAAAGATCGGCCTGATCCAGTTCTGCTTGTCCGCTCCCAAAACGGACATGGACAACCAGATTGTGGTGTCTGACTACACCCAGATGGACCGCGTGCTGAGAGAGGAGCGCACCTACACCCTCACCCTGTGCAAACACATCAAGAAGTCAGGCTGCAACGTCCTGCTCATCCAGAAGTCTATCCTCAGAGATGCACTGAGTGAGCTGGCCGTGCATTTCCTCACCAAAATGAAGATCATGGTCATCAAGGACATTGAGAGGGAGAACATTGAGTTCATCTGCAAGACTATTGGAACAAAGCCTGTCGCCCACATTGACCATTTCACACCAGATATGCTGGGCACAGCCGAGTTGGCAGAAGAGGTGAGTCTGGATGGTTCTGGCAGGCTGGTCAAGATCACAGGTTGCGCCAGTCCTGGTAAGACCGTAACCATTGTGGTGCGTGGCTCCAATAAGCTGGTGATCGATGAGGCCGAGCGCTCCATCCACGACGCCCTGTGCGTCATCCGCTGCCTGGTCAAGAAGAAGGCTGTGATCGCCGGCGGTGGGGCGCCAGAGATCGAGTTGGCCTACCGGCTGGCAGAATACTCCCGCACCCTGGCGGGCATGGAGGCCTACTGCGTGCGTGCCTACGCCGACGCCCTGGAAGTGATCCCCTCCACGCTGGCGGAGAACGCCGGGCTGAACCCCATATCGACCGTCACGGAGCTCCGCAACAGGCACGCCCAGGGGGAGAAGGGCGCTGGCATCAACGTCCGCAAGGGCGGCATCTCCAACATGCTGGAGGAGCAGGTGGTTCAGCCTCTGTTGGTGTCCATCAGCGCGCTGACTCTGTCCACGGAGACGGTGCGCTGCATCCTCAAGATCGACGATGTGGTGGGGACCGTATATTAAGAGCTTCTGATCCTAGTCAGGTGATGTGGTGGGGACCGTATATTAAGAGCTTCTGATCCTAGTCAGGTGATGTGGTGGGGACCGTATATTAAGAGCTTCTGATCCTAGTCAGGTCCTGTCATTAACCCTTTAACCCTCCCTTAACCCATTTAGAAGTGAGGCCAATTTAAAGAAATATATACGAAAAAATGTGAACAATGTTTGGAAAATGTTCAATAATTTATGCTTTTTTTTGTACATAAATCTTCTCTTTTGGGGATCCCTGGAACAAAATATTCCAGAATTGTCAAAAATATCTGAAATCCTTTGTCAACCTGCAAGCTCAAAATGCTGTGAGCACTTGTACATCAGACTTAAGCCTCCCATACACTACAAGACAACACTTTGACAAGAGTTTTTTTTTATATATTTCTAAAAGCTGGTCTCTTAAAAATCTCAAAAAACCTTGTCCGGACTCTTGTAGTGCATTGGACCGCTATCTGCCTGTCCAGATGTCCTCTTTATTACAAAAGTAAAATAATATACGTTTTGTATTTTGCTATTTAAATAATATAGGAGCACAATGAAGCACAATGAAGGACCAGATTCAACATACAACGCATCCCCTTCAAAGAAAGTAAGCAGTGTTCAGAGGTTTCAGGTTTTTTTTAAAGAGATATTTAGCATTCTTGCGTTCATGTTTCATTCTGTATGTTAGTCATTGTAGAGCAGGTGGTGCCGTTACGAGGACAGACGAGGAAACAGGCTTGTGGCCGACCACGACTGCAGAGCTGAAGTCTGACAAGGAGGACAAGTAGGACCGCATCATGAATGGTAAATAGTGCATTTATATAGCGTCTTTATCCAAGCTTTACATAGATTATGTATTACATTCACCCATTTACACACACATTCATGCACAGCCACACAAAGCACCAACCTGCTCCTCAGGAGCAATTAGGGGTTCGGCGTCTTTCTTAAGGACACTTCCACTCTAACTCTGGGGGAACCAGTGCTCGAACTCGGAACCTTCCACTTTCCAAGCAACCACTCTACCACTGAGCCACTGCCGCCCGTCAGTGCCTAGGGCTGCCGCCACTGCTGGCCCTCTACACTGTACACAATACACATTGAACCAAATGGACCCTTATGGGGCCCATTTGTTTCTGTTTGAACACTCAGTCACAGACCCATAAGGGTCCACTTGGAACCCCCTCAAGGAACCCTGAGGGTCCCCCCGACCCCACTTTCAAGAACCACCCCCGTAGAGACCATCTGAAAGTTGTGCAGAACTGTATGTTCCAGGAGCTCCAGAAGAGCAGAGAGATGGACTGTCATCCCACTCATCACTAGTGTTGTATGAGGGAGATTATAACAGCTAGTTATTAGAGCCATTACGTTGTCTATTTATGTCTTGAGGGGTGCTAGCCCCTCCTATGCCCAGCTTAGTGTGTCTGTGTGTACCCCATAGCAATGATTTTATTGGCTGAGGGCTTAAAAGTTAAAGGTACATTCAGTGATTTCACTTAATTCAAATATCACTTATTTTTTTGTGCAGGATAGAGAGGGGCCAATCATGATCGAGCGGTTGTGGGCCTTGGTATGCATGCTGAATGCAAAAGTGTGGGAAGAAAAGTTAAGGCGCGTCTCAAGATTTGCCATTGACAATGAACGGAGAAATTCGGTCAAAATTCCGCTAATTATGTAGCCTAAACGAGCAAATCAGCTAACCAATCACAGGCAACAGGCATTCTGATTGGCCAGTATGAGATGAAGGAAGGGGACTTGGAGGGGAGCTACAGTAGTAGAAGTGCGTTGAAGTCGAATGCTCCCACAGCAAAGCCACTTAATTGCAGCTCCTGGTGGAAGTTTTATTTGAAATGTTTGTTTATGGCTTTCGTCTTTTTTTATATTTTAAAGAGGGGCGGACAGTAAGTTGACAGGAGTCAGCAGTAGGTCGGCCAATCAGAGCGCGAGTTGGCAGCTTGCTGTTTATGTCGTTGGTCAATTTGACCCTTTGGATCGCCTCCTTGTGTTGGTGGTGTTGCTGTGCGCTCTGCTTATGCACAAGTAGGCCATTCATGGCCAACTTGTGTGCAAAGCGCAAGTTGGCAGCTCGACAGAGTGCATTTCTAATTTGTTATGTTTTGTCATGTTTTATTTATGAGTCAGTTTATAAGAAATGCTGCTAAGTGGGAGCTTATTAATGTTGCATTTGATAGAACAAAACATTTGAGGGCATAGTATTTTGTTAATTATTTTAAAAGTTTTGGTTCAATTTAAGAACCAAAACCAAAAAAGAAAA
Organism: Protomyctophum bolini; assembly: GCF_963924005.1. Taxonomy (NCBI): domain Eukaryota; kingdom Metazoa; phylum Chordata; class Actinopteri; order Myctophiformes; family Myctophidae; genus Protomyctophum; species Protomyctophum bolini. Next base: position 9,185,559 of record NC_137875.1, on the reverse strand, counting down.
CATACGCATACGCATCTGTAGCACTACCTGACTGATAGCATTACTTGCACACTCTGCTTGCGCAAGTAATTATGTTAAATAGGAGCTCCCTGCACTTATACAAGTTTTTTGAGGGTCTATATTCAGCTGTGGTGTAGATTTTTGTCACAAATTCAATTCTGAATTGATTCCATTTTGACAATTAAAACAATTATAATTTAAATGACTCTTTTTTTAAATATCGGCTACGGTCTCTTTGATCACTACTAATTGGTATAGGCCATGACAAACTCATATCGGTTGATTTTGGGGTTTGCACCTGCCTAAAATTATCTAACAGTGCAAAGAATATTATATAGGCTACTTTGCACTGTTGATGTTTGCATAATACTGTGCAAATATTAAAGTTGTCATAGTTGAAATTGTGTTTATTTTCTACATGACTAGAGTTAAATGCTGCAATTTGTAAAAATGTCAAAATATTACTATTGTCATTGAAGTGGGACTCACAAAATGTGGCTGGGCCCCATCTAAAAGACCACCCCTGGGCCCCGGGACCCATTACATTGAAAACCTATTTACATGTCCTGTCCCAGACTCCAGTGGACGGCCGATGTTTGGAAGCAGCTGCTATCACAGATCTACTACTGAAGGGAAAACCTGGGAGGAAAGTAGGGAGCAATGTCTCAAGACACACCTGGTGGTCATCAACAGTGAAGAACAGGTTAGTGGACCTGTGAGTGTGCGCAACCAGGTGTCCATCATTCACATTTTGCATGTGATGTAATTCCGTGATTATAGTGAAAACTACTAACATCAGAGGGCTGATGTGTAGTTGACTAGTTGTCTATATTGCATTACTGTAAACATTTGTGGTTTACAAAATGCCCTGGACTTGACACCCTATAAGCACCACTGTGCCTCGGCACACCGTTGGCACTGTAATGTCTACACTACCAGTGTCACCACCATTTTGCTAACTGTGCTATTACATTGTGTTTATATTTGATTGTATCGATATGAACTGTGCTATGATATTAGGCATCTGGTGTAAGTCAGAGCGTTTATTCAACTGGTGTCTACAATACTACCACTAGGTGTCAGTGTCGGCGTGCGTGACAATGGCCCAGACTTTGATTCTCTGATGGATGAGAGTTCCTGGGTGGTTATATCAGAGCTTTGACCTTGACTCTAGATTTACTCTTACATGTTTTAATGGTGCATAAACTACTAGAACCAAAGGTGGAGGATTTTTCACGAGCGGTGTTGTAAGGACGGTGAAACCACGCCCCTCTATCAAATCTATATAACAAACATAAATATGAATTAGATATACCTACCTTGCATACATAGAACAGAGTGAGAAAATATGTAATGAGTGGCACCAAACATTTATTTTCTACCAAGAAATTAAGCGACACATTTATACCTTAGAGCTGTTGTGTGGAAATAATTTTAAAAAGTGTTGAGGGCTTTGTTAGAGTACCCGTCGTACCGGTCTGCCTTTGGTTCCCATATATGCTCCCTCATGTCCTTTGACTGTCCCTTTTATGTCCATATATGGAGATCTCTTTATAAAATGTCCCCTTCTCAAAGAACTTTAAATTAATCACCATAGCAACGTTCTTATAGCGGCACCATATTTGGACATGGCTCGTGACATCACACTACACTATATATAATGTCTTTATTCAATGACCTTGCACATCATTTGCGCAACATATTAAAGCTACATATAATACATGACTAATCTATGCAATATTTTAAAAACGGCTTGCTACGGGTAGCTTATTAGGAAGACGTCAAATACATAACAGCAGTGTTCCAGTATTTTTTCAGTGTTAGCATTATTATTTTCAAAATGGTGAACATGGAGAATCAGCTCTACGGCCTGAAGTTTGCTGCCAAAGAACTTCAGCGTAATTCAAAGAAATGTGAAAAAGAGGAAAAAGCAGAGAAGGCCAAAATCAAGAAGGCAATCCAAAAAGGAAATGACGACGTGGCCAGGATCCACGCGGAGAACGCCATTAGACAGAAGACCCAGTCACTCAACTACCTGCGAATGAGCCATCGAGTCGATGCGGTTACAGTAAGGGTCCAAACTGCAATCACCATGAACAAGGTCACGAGGTCTATGGCGGGAGTGGTGACGGGCATGGGCGCCACGCTGAAGACCATGAACCTGGAAAAGATCTCGGCTCTCATGGAAAGATTTGAAAGTCAGTTTGAGACGCTGGATGTTCAGACGGCCCACATGGAGGACACCATGAGTAGCACGACGACACTTTCAACGCCACAGCATCAGGTGGAGTCACTGATGCTAGAGATGGCCGACGAGGCGGGATTGGATCTGAACATTCAGCTGCCGCAGGGGCAGACGGCCCCCATCAGCAGCTCTGTGGCTTCTGCAGATCAGGATGAACTGTCTCAACGGCTCGCCAGGCTCCGAGCCCAATTATAGGGAAGAAAGGGAGACTTTGGTCGTTTGATGATAACTAAGAGATACAAGTGAACTGTGCATTGCATTACGTTATATTGTTGAGGCCGGGGCACTAGCCCCTCCAACGTCTGGCTTTGGCAGCCAAGTCTATGGACTTTTAACATTTAAGCAATGATTTCATGTGGCAGCCACAGTGGGTGCGCAGCGACGGCTCCAGAACATTGTGACTGGGGGTGCTATGGAGGTGCTGGCTATTTAGAGGGGGGGCTAATGAATCTTGGTTTACATAGAAGTCAGTAAATTTGACTTGTTTGGAGGGGGGGCTTAGGGGGGGATAAGCCTCCACCAGAGGGGGCTAAAGCCCCCCCTTGCCCTCGCCCCTGGAGCTTCACTTCACACAAGTGATTACTCCATTACAGTTAGTCTGGGAAATGGGGTTGGCCTATATCTTGGAAAGAAGATAAATTATACAAGGCAATTGGTCCCAAATCTGGCAATTCCGACATGCCCGAGCAACTTTACGCCACACCAAGCACTACACTCCCTCTAAGGCCTCTGGCCTTACCAGATGGTTCTACAGACCTGAATATATAGCCTACCGGTATTTGCATCGCAACTTCCCGTCTTTGCATTGACTTTGTATATAATCGCGCCACTCCAACCAACCGAGTCTGAACACACCATAATTATGAATTCTAAGCAAACACTTTTTTTTGTACCCCAACAACACAGACACTTGCGTTTGATGTAGTATTTAGTTACCTTGCTTTCTGCAAATCGATCTGGATAAAGAGTATCTGCAAATGCCTAAATTGTACATTGTACTCTAGTGTCACTCTATACTCTTTCCTTTACACGTTGAGTGGTATGAAGCATGTCCACATTGACTTGGCCAGTGTGTGCATGATTGGAAAAAACACCATTGATTACAGTTCTTCAGTCTGGACATTTCTCCAATCATCATCCTTAACATTAATAAAGCATTGCATTATTGCATGCAGGGCACAGTTGTCAAAAATAAAGCATTGCATTGCATTATTTCATTCAGGGCACAGTTGTCAAAAATAAAGCATTGCATTGCATTATTTCATTCAGGGCACAGTTGTCAAAAATAAAGCATTGCATTGCATTATTTCATGCACGGCACAGGAGTCATACACTGTTTTCAATCACAAGCCTCTTACCTCTTGCATGACTCAAATGTTTGAAAGTGTGCATGGCTATGAATGGCTATGAAGCCCCCACAACATCTGCAGCCTCCAAGAAAAGTAAATTAATAAAGAGAGCAGAGAGATAAAATAAATAAAATACAGTACAATAAGGGATTGGATCGTCTCACTGACCATCACAGGGCTTTCTTTCTCTTCCTCTTTCAATCGGTTTGTTACATCTGGTTTGCAAATTATCTCGCTCTTCAGTCAGGTGTGCATATATAGGAACAATGTTTATCAAATAAACCAAGGTAAAGCACTGCATTTTAATGATTAAAAAAAAATAGCAGACCTACAAGTTCGTAGTGCGCCACTCTGTGGCGCGCTACGAACCATAACGTCCCAAAATACCTACGCTCACAATGTCGCAGATTTAGAAAGATTCCGTGTAGAGGGAAATGAGGAGGGGACCAAGTATACTCCCCCGGGGGGGACCCTATAGTCAACTAATTACATACAGAGTTGGGACAAATACGTGTTTTGTGGTCCTAAAACGCAAGGATGTTCCAACCAGTTCCTTTCCCCTCAATCACGTGCCCCAGCTGACCAATTAAGGGGAGGCCATATAGAGACTAGTAGTTCGATCTACTTTTGATGCTTTAAGCTTTTGTGTGACGCTGTATAATATGATCAAGTATGGCATTCAGATTCATTCCCGAAAAGGTTAGAATATGGAGATGGGAGGTTTCTGCCCGTGAGCAACTATGAAAAAAATCCATTAAAAAAAGATTTAGATTTGTGTGATTTCATGGTTTCTTGCGGCACATTCTATCAGCCTTGTGGACTTCCAAAGTGTTTCTCACAGACTAGAGGTCACAGCAGTGGTTATGTGGACTTCCAAAGTGTTTCTCACAGACTAGAGGTCACAGCAGTGGTTCCAGAGGAATCCACATTCTATCAGCCTTGTGGACTTCCAAAGTGTTTCTCACAGACTAGAGGTCACAGCAGTGGTTCCAAAGTGTTTCTCACAGACTAGAGGTCACAGCAGTGGTTCCAGAGGAATCCACATTCTATCAGCCTTGTGGACTTCCAAAGTGTTTCTCACAGACTAGAGGTCACAGCAGTGGTTCCAAAGTGTTTCTCACAGACTAGAGGTCACAGCAGTGGTTCCAGAGGAATCCGCTGATGGATCTGTGTTCATAATGGGCGTGCTGCTTCATTGGCCGACATCGGTTAGCAGGCCATTTAGCATCAGCCGTCTCTCTCCATTTAGCTGCAATGCTTATCACTTGTCACTGTCGGGCAGAGACCTCATATATCCACATTTCAACTCTCTTTTCCCCCGAAACTTAACGCATTAAGACCTGAGGCCGATTCAATGTATACTAAATCCTAAGAGTTTTATGAAGTACGTGCTGTATGTTTCTATATCATTTTCATGTCAATGACTCCCAAAGTTATAGGACTATGTATTTGGCTATTTTTGAATCGCCAATATATCACTGCCGATATCACACTTTCATTCCCTTTCCCGGAAAGTAAATGGTTTTGGATATATAACGGCGGCTACGTTGTCACAAATGACCCGTATATCCGTAGACTCAGAGCATAAATACAACTAACTCTCACACTGGACTATTAATCGGACTCATGGCCCTTGACCACCACAGAGACACACACCCATCGAACTGTAGTTCCATATGCATCCACAGAGTGTCAGTAAGTCCATGGATGATACCGCAATGTGGTTGCTATTAGGACAAGGCCTTGTCACAAACATGCATGCGCACACGCACGCACACATGAGTCAGACACTGTAGAGTAGACAACCACCAGCACCTCTCTTCTGTTATGTGTTTTGTAGCAGAGGGGGGGATCAGGTGCCACCCAGTGCCATGGCATCGGGGGGGGCCTCAGGCTGTTAACAGAATACCGGGTCTGCCCTGGAGCCACAGATCAAAGAATATCACCATTTAACTTCAGACACGATTTCCTGCTCATTTCACCTCGCCGCGGATTTCATTTAATCAGCCTGGAATTATGTCAAGGTCCCCCACCTTCATCTCCACCGCAGGGTCCCTCTCTCTTTATCTGTCTTTTTCTCACTCCTTTTCTGTGCCTGTCACTCCCTGAGTTGCATCTCTCTCTCTCTCTCTCTCTCTCTCTCTCTCTCGGGTGAATGGGGTGCACTCTCTCTCTCTCGCTTCCAGGATCAGGTATAATTTCTGTTGAGATAAAACCATCCGATGCGGTTTCTTCTTTTCAGTGCTGAAATCAAATCCACCTCGCCGTGGTAACATGGAGTGTCAGTGCTGTCTTTGATCATGGAGCGCATTCCCCCTTTCCAAGCCCCGGCCTAATTTGACTGTTCTTATCATCTCTTCTTCATGCTGCCACTTACATAGGAAAGGCCTGGGGGGGTTGTTGCATTCCCCAGTTAGATTTGGTATATGATCAAATGATCAAATGCTCTCGGTGAAAAATAAAGGTGTGTGTTATGTGTTATCTTAAAGCACTGTCCATTCCAAGAAAAATATAACTAGAAATGCACTCGAGCTTCCAACTTGCGCTTTGTATACACAAGTTGGCCTACTTGTGCGCAAGCAGAGCGCAGAGAAACGCCACCAACACAAGGAGGCGATCCAAAGGGTCAAAGGGGCCACCGACGTATGCAGCAAGCTGCCAACTCGCGCTCGCTCTGATTGGCCGAGCGACGCACCGACGTACGCACGCAGCGCCCTGATTGGCCGAGGGTGTCACCGACATACGCAGCCGAAAACAGTATTTGTGCACGCTCTGCTCACGCAAGTAATTACGTCACCATCAACAGCCAATTAGGGACCACCGAGGACAGGCCTAGATACCATACATACGCAACCGACCACTACTTGCACGCTCTACGTTCGCAAGTAATAATAATAATAGAAAAAATATATATATTGGGTGGTGCACGCCGGCCCACCACAGCGCAGGTTATATGGATTCGAATCCATTGCGGTGCATCTGGCTTTGTCGAGCGTCTAACACGTATTGACCGTGTTCGGGGGAGGGTAGTCGCGGGCAGGGAGAGTGATATTTGTCATTGCACGTACAGTACTCGTACGGGCTGGGGCAGCACCCGTCAGCAGGGAGTGTTGGGGCGGGAGGAGTAGGACGAAAGCTCTACGTCAGGGGTGCCCATAAGGTAGATCATGATCTACCAGTAGATCACTTGACATGCCCTTAAAGAATATTTAAATTAAAAATAAGAAATATATATTTTTTAGCATATGCCACTTAAATTAAGGTTGCTTGATTTATTTACATCAAAAGGGCATATGAGCTCAAACACACTATTCAACATTTTAGTTTTGAGATGTTGATATTGATTTTGTATTCATCTTTAGGACCCCAAATCACACCTTAGAAAACATGAGTGTCTATTTCAATGGTATATATATATTTTCGGTGGGTAGATTTTGTCTAGCTCGTCAATTTGAAAGTAGATCTCATGTCAAAAATGTGTGGGCACCCCTGCGCTACGTCCTCCCGGTGGGGGCTCCTCACTGGCAGGTGAGTCAGCAGGATACAACAGCAGTGACAACACAGAGCTCTCTGGGGAGATTGGCTAAGTTGGGGAGAGAATAGGAAAAAAAGAGTCACTTTCAGAGTGATTTGATGACCAATAGAAACAATGACAGTGTGGAGGATTGATTGATTGATTTATTTAGTGATCATGAAATAAAATATGTCCCATATAACCTACATCCCATCATAATAAAGGATAATTTAACAAAGCTTACAGCTTGTTTCCATTGCTTCCACCTTAGTATGAGGTGTGTATGATGATATGTAGTACATGTGGTGCTGGTGAGTGCATGAAATGTATAGTCCATGCATGATGTGCTTGATTGATTGAATACTTTTTTAGACATTAATGTAAACAGCACAGAGTACAGTCAGTCAAACACGAAAGGATTGCACCAAAAAAAGTAATTGCGGTATTCGGGTCCTATGTACTGTATTCAATTCATTAACATAAGGGAGAAGTGATCATTTCCTGTCCTTTAGGCCTACTGAAAGGTGGTCTTTCTATTTTAAAGGAAGCCAGTGATCTGCACTTTTTAAGGGAAGGGGTCAGGGCATTCCACGCTTGGGTGGCAGTGCTGTAGGAGAATTTTCCCACGTTTGTTTTATAAGTGGGTGGTACCAGATCGTTGCTCTGCTAACGTGTCCTTGGGCACATAATGAAGAATCCATATTACATGGTAGGCCTACATATCTGAAAACTCCATTATGGTCATCTTTATTACAGCCCTTAAGTCACCTTCTCTCCGTCAATCATCCAGAATGTAACGTGTGAACAAACAGCATTTAATAGTACTAAAGTACCCATCATCAAGCTGAACACTGTCACGTTGATAAGTCTGAGGAATGTCACGAGGCAGCCCGTGCCCTATATATATATATATTGTACAAATGACATTGTTATTATTCCACACAATGATTGCAAAAGGTTTAAATATGTTTATATTTGTATTGACACTGAGGTTGCATTATTTGTCACCTGTCTCCCCTCTGCAGGTCTGGCACTCCTCTCTAGATTGGAGGGTGCCAATTAAGTACTGTGGGGGAGGGGGTTTGTGGACCTGTCTACTCCTTGGAGTCTCCGACCATCGGCTGGCATTATCACAGGTACAAAATATATATAATTTTTGTAGACAGACCAGATGAGGTGCGGTAACATATATTCATATATATATATTCAGTGAAAGCTTATAAAAAGTACAGCTGTCATAAGTTGTGAGAACTCAAGCACATGCCGTCAAGATGAAGAGCACGTAAACTGAAGCGCAGTGTTGCCACCTGTCTCCTGGTTACACCTTTCTACAGCTTTCTTCTAATAGTTACAAGTGGATCTCCAGACCCGCTCGCCCAAAAATCTGTTTTGTTAATGTCTTTTTGAAGCTTACTTGTGAAACTCCTGGTAGTTTCTTGCCAAAGCATTTCTGAAGTGTTTCACAACGGGGGGGAGCGTGGCAGCTGGAAAAGTAGGCTGAAAATCAATGCTGTTAACATGATGCTAACATCATTCACTGAGTTTGAGCAACAAGACATGCTTTGTTTCTCCATCCATCATTTAAACTGCAGATAAAATGCATTTTCCTCCTCCTTGTTGATACGCTGTAATGAGGACAGCAGTGTGTGGTCACACATGAACAGCTTTGGGCTTTTTGTTTCATGTAAATCCACTGTAGCAGAACAGTTCATGTTATGCCAGCATTGTCACTGCATGGGACTAGCTTTGCTTAAAAAACCCCATGCTGACGATGCTGGCGTTGTGTATGCCACTGTGCCCTTTCATGTCCTCCATTTTGACATGGAGGGAACAGTCATTTAGGCTACTATTCTCAGCTTATCGTTATGCAACTTGGACTGCGCTGAGTCAGCTGACGTGACTTTGCAGTGCTGTGTGTGTGTGTGTGTGTGTGGCCACCCGCCCGGCTGTTTCTTCCCTGGTTTTACACCGGTATTCCCGAAGCCCGCTATTCCGATGCACCGCCATTCCGACTCGCTCATTACTAACTATGGCCCTCACCGGCATAACCACACTCGGAGGCCACGTAGTCAGAATGGCACTCTGTCCCCTGCTTCCCTATGGGCCACCTCACCTGGCTGCTTCTGACAGTACTCCTCCTGCCTTGTAAATCGCCACTGTCGGGCAGAAACTTTATAAAGTATCTCCATACTGTATGTCAACGTGTTGTCTTTTTGGAAATTACTACCCTGCATGTCGCCGTGCTTTACCATTTCTTGAAAAGTAAAGTTTTTTTGGAAAAAGTTTTCCATCCAAACAACAATGTTTTTTTGTAGCTGTCCACATCATGTGAGAGGCATCACTGGTATGACGGAGAATCCAATTTGAGTGTGCCAGTGTGTTGAGTGCGACAGCCCTTATCTATTATGACAATGTCTTCAATCACAGCATCTGCTGCCGCCATCGTTCTGGGATATAAATACCATTAATCACCGGAGGGGAGGAATGTTATTTATTGCAGCACCTTTTCTGTGGGTTTATTGAAGATCTTGAACCCCAAATCTACTGCACTGTGGAGCCGAGCGAGAGAGGGAGAGAGGGAGGGAGAGAGAGAGAGGGCTGTGTCGTTAATGACTGCTCACAGCCTGTCTTCCAAGGAGAGAAAAGACAAAAACGCTCTCACTAATTTCGATTAAGTGGAGCGGTTTATTACAAAGGGTGTGTGTGGTTTATGCTGCTATGATTAATGTGCCTGTTAGATCAAACTTATTAAAATGCTACTCTCTCGCCCGCCCGGCTTTCAATTGGTGTCATAACGTGGCTCGTTCAGGAGCCAGAAAACAAAAGTTTGTAAATGTCGTTTGTTTGACGTGGTGGAGTGCTATAACTAATACATTTACAGTGGTTGGGGGTGTCTCCCTACACTCTCCCGTTGATAAATGTAGACCCTGGTGCCAGCTAGAGCTGGGAGGCGAATAGGATACTGGTGGACAATGTCAATAAAGCTTTTTGATGCAGACACATAAACCCCTATATGGTTGACCGGAGTCCCTCAGGGTATTTTTGTTTTCTGTTATTGTGGGGAAAGCTTTTAGCCCATCAGAGCTCTCACTCTACATTAAATCATTATCTTTGTTGAAAATGGCAGATCGACATGCGTTGTGAGCTTGTGGATCTGCTATGTCTCTGAAAGTTTCCCCAGAATACGGATGCTGGAGTTTCAGTGCTTAAGCCCCTACACTGTACATCTTTTGTATGTCGACAAAATCAAAATGTCAGATCTACAAGTTACGTATGAGGTTTCCACCCTACAGAGACACAAAACAGTTACAGTTTCAGGATTTAAAAAAGGGGAAAAAGTAGCAGATCTACAATCTGAAAAACGCTCTCCCACATTTCCTGTCTCTCGTTACTGTCACCATCTGAAACCCCCCCCCCCCCCCCACAAAATGCCTTTCAAGTATTTCACTAAAAATGAAGCACATAGTTCATACAGGGACACGTGAGTCGCATGCCGAAGCTGTTAATCAGCTGTCAGTCACTTTCTATTCTCATTCTCATCTCAGCTGATCATTACGTCACTCATTCATTCATACTCCAAGTCCAATCAGAGCTCACGCTCTTAGCAGAGCCGCGTTCCTTTAGATAAAGCTTCTGCTTCCCTATAGCTGCTTCTTGGATCACAGGCAGCTGTCGCGCGGCTGCTGTCAAAGCCTGCCTCCTCCACTCCAACCGTTCCATCTCAAGTCTGGCATATAGGCTCAAATACTTGGGAAATATGTCTGATGATTCAAGCTATATATGAATATCAATGTATTGCTTACGTAATACGTATTGCTCAAACGTGTAAACTGGATGTTGAACTGGAATTCGTGTTTGCATGGCTCTAAGTAAACTAGAATTCAATATTGATAAAGTAATCTAGAATTCAATGTTGATATACAGTAGCTCTAATCTCATTCATGGCTTTAACGCGTTCACGTTGTATGCTTCAAGTTTGCATGATTGGCATTCTGGCATTCTGCTTCGACAAAATTCAGAGAATATCTCCCAGAGCGCGGAGCCTTTAAGTTTAACTGTATATAATAATAATTGGTGAATCTATACTTTGACGTGATTGTTTCTTTCAGTTGTCAACTCAATGTTTTGTAACTTTTGTGAATTCACGGCTGAGTTATTGTGTTATTGTGGGCCTGCAGACTGGAGGTCTGCAGGCCCAGAACAGGCTAGGCTATATCCATATCGTCGTTAGTTTTTTGTTTTTTGTAAATTAACACCCTACTTCATCATACTGGTGCAAACTCTAAACATGCCACGAAGCAATGCGTTTTGAGCTTGTCGATCTGCAACTTTTGCTGCTTTGGAATTTGAATCCTGAAAAGTAACGGTGTTGGACATGTGAGGTTTCCACCCAACAGAGACTATGTGTGTGCGCGCATGTGATATACAGTGTACGTGCATTATGCAAGGAGCATGCATCCCAATATGCAGGCACGTGTGCCTGTCTGCTTCCGTACATGCACACACACACACACACACACACACACACACACACACAAAAGCCTGTGCATGTGACTCTGTTGGCCATATGTCAAGGGAGTGGAGAAGCAGAGGCCACATCAGCCATTCTGTCGCCCTGTGGCGCTAATGTCCGTCTGCTGTGCTGATGTACATAATGGGAGCCACTCAGCCACCACACGCCTGGTTTCTACCCCCTCACTGATGGTACCACGCGCCTGGTTTCTCCCCCCTCACTGATGGTACCACGCGCCTGGTTTCTGCCCCCTCACTGATGGTACCACGTGCCTGTTTCTGCCCCCTCACTGATGGTACCACGCGCCTGGTTTCTTCCCCCTCACTGATGGTACCACGCGCCTGGTTTCTGCCCCCTCACTGATAGTACCACGCGCCTGGTTTCTACCCCCTCACTGATGGTACCACGCGCCTGGTTTCTGCCCCCTCACTGATAGTACCACGCGCCTGGTTTCTGCCCCCTCACTGATGGTACCACGCGCCTGGTTTCTGCCCCCTCACTGATGGTACCACGCGCCTGGTTTCTGCCCCCTCACTGATGGTACCACGCGCCTGGTTCTGCCCCCTCACTGATGGTGATATGAATATCGTTGCTGTCGGGCAGAAAACTCTTAGCTCCTCTAAACTCCATATTATTGTTTTTGCAGAAATGAATGCTCTACTTGAGTCATACAAGTGTCCCACAAAAACATCCAAAATAGCAGATCTACATGCTCGAAATGTTTTTGAGCTTGCCAATCTGCTATTTTTGCTATTTGTTTTATTTGATTCCCTAAATCCGTATAATTGTGCTGTCAACTATTTCCCACAAGACCATCATTTTCTTCTGGACTTTTAACCACTTAAACCCTGTATACTAATAAACAAATAGCCGACTTAGTTGACCCCCCCCCCCCCCCCTTACAGTAGCCTACATTAAATATTTAACTTGCAACATGGCACATTTTGAACTTTTAGATCTGCTATTTGTTGTAGGAAGATTAAATGAAGGGGCAAAGGCCTACCCTCTGTGACGTGTGGAAGTGACACTTCAACACGTAGGCCTATACGGGCTACGGACCGGCGGGGTCAAACCGGTGACCTTCTAAAGATGACCCGGTGGCCGCCTCTAAACTGACCATTAGGACCAATGAATGGAAACAGCTAGCGAGAGGCATTTCAGGCCAGAAAGAGAGAAATGGAACACTTCACAAACAGCAGCTGTGTAGCCTGTGTCTGAGAGACACCACAGGCAGAGGCTCTCTCTCTCGCGCGCGCGCTCTCTCGCTCTCTCTCGCTCTCTCTCTCTCTCTCTCTTTCTCTCTCTCTCTCTCTCCGTATGTTTTCCTTTCACTCACCTCCCTTCATCGCTTCTGCGGTGACAGTGCCGGAGGGTTTTGAGTGTGTGCCGAGGAACTAATGGGCATGACAAAGGCTGTCCATGCAGACGGAGAGAGAGAGAGAGAGATTAGGCGAGTGAAACAGGTGAAGGAGGTGAGTGTGCGAGATGGAGAGGCTGAAATGAAGAAGTTGCCGTGGTCGGGAGGAAACCACGTATGTCAAAAGGCATTGCTTGTCACAAGAGAAAGGAGAAAGAAAATGACCTGCGTTCCAGGGATAGTTCTATCTATTTTAATCACAAGCTCTTGTTAATGCCTTCAGTGGTGGGGGAAAAAATACTCAAATCTTTTACTTAAGTAAAAGTGTCAATAGGCCTACTGCAATATAAAAATACTCTGTTGCAAATATAGGCTTTATAGTCAGAGTGCTGGACAATGGGCAAGCAGATGTGCTTCGGAATCAGGTCTGGAAAGGAGGAAAAGCAGGGAGGGAGATTAAAACTAGGACAGCGAGACGGTCACAATATATTTCATAAACCTCTTAGAGTTTGGGTGACATGGGGACATCCCTCCCTTCCCTCGACACATCCAGACAGATCCTCAGACGAGACAGACACCCAAACAAGGACAAACGTCACCGCCACGACGATGAACGGAAGGGACATGAGGACATGGTCCAGTAGGACTGCTCACATCCTTTTAATTTAAGCCTTATTTTATTTTATACTTTATCGTAATGCACACATTTTGGTCAATTTGATTCAATTTGTACACTCTCAGAGTTATAGGGGTCCTTGCAAATAAAACATTTGAGTATAGTTAGACTCCTAGTATGTCTCAGTAGCCACTATATGCACTATGGCAACAATAGTATATCTATCTACAAGCTCTCAATGTGTTGCCAAGCGACGCACTGAGAGCTTGTAGAACAACTATTTTCGGTATTTTAGAAATGGAGCTTAAGTGGTAATCTATTTTTTGCCACTCCCTATATGTCTTCCTGAAATGGCAGAAACAAGCAGACAGGTCAATGGAAACAAGCCCATAAAGAGTGACAATAGGGCAGGTTGGTCAAACTGTTGGTCTAATGTTTTAGAGCAGTTTCATGTCAAGGACCCCCAAATTGATCCCTTGTCCAATCTGAACATAATGTAGCCTACCCACTGAGCAATAGTCGGATATTACAGGGGTTCTCAACCCGTTGGTCGCGACCCCTCGGGTAAGACCAGTTACTTACCCAGTTTTAGACGGCCATTTAAACATTATTTTAGACGTCAAACGCTCAGTGTGTTTTCAAGATTTGTCTCTCAAAAACATTCCAGATCTTTCATATTCTTTACAATATTTTTATTTTAAATCTACAACTTCACAATCGTCGTATTGTGATGCGGTGTGAGCTTGTACGTATGTTTGCTGTTTTTAAATAGCCGATGTTCGATGTACAGGTATATACGTAGCATTACACCCAAAGCCCAAAGTCGCTTGTTCTAAGCAGACATGGCAACACGGTTCACGGCTCACTATGCTCGTGAAGATCTGGAGCTGATGACGCGTGGTGATATAGCACTTTCCTGCCACATGGCCCGTGGTTAGTTCATAATGCGTAACTTATAACGCTGCTGAACGCCTACCTACCTGGAGACCTCATTCATCACCTAAAGGCCAGCGCTGTCGAAAAGCCTTTCCTCGAGAGAAGAAAGGCCCACAGCCAAAGACTCTCTTAGGCTGCATATCGTCACGGTTGGCAGGAAACCTCATAATGTACTGTATGTCCAAAACTGTTATTTTTCAGGAAACGGGAGGAAAAAACACAACGTCATCCAGGCAAGGCAAGCCTATAGTCTGCCAACAGCTGATTCGGTCTGGCTTATTTGCCAGGCTAAGGCAAGCCAGTTGTATTTGTATAGTACGCCATGGGTGTCCAAAAGGTAGACCACAATCTAACAGTAGACCACATGACATGCCCCTAAAATATAATTGAAATATGAAAAAAGGCTATTTTATACTTTTATAATATACTTTAATTAAGGTGTCTTGATTGATTGACTTAAAATCAAAAAAGAAAGTGGCACATATGGCAGATTATGGCAGATTTTAATTTATTTTATGTGGCACTTGAAAACTAAATGCTGCTTCCCCACTTTTCTTTAGGGACAGAAGTGAACATAATCAAGTGGATCTAATAACTATTCAGTGGCAAGTTGTATACTTGTACTAGTACTTTTCATTGGATAGATATTCATAACATAATCAAATAAAAAACTACGTGAACACTTTCACTTTTACTTTCAAAAGATTTAAAAGATAGCAACAATGGTAGATCTTGTAGATCGGCTATTTTTGCTACTTTGTTGCCAACACTCGGACAATGTCGCATACTAGTAATTTATGAAAATACATTTAAAAAAAGTTTTCTCCCTGACTACATGCTACAAGGGGTCATATACAGTAAATGGAGCAGCTTTTCCACTGGCCTACCGGGAGGATAATGTGAGATGGCAGCTCCCTGAATAGTGGAAAACACTGATTTATCTTTATTTAATACACTGTGAATATTGCATGATGTCGTGGCGGAGTGATCCTGCTGCCTGAGTGAGGCTTCTCTGTGTGACACAGTGTGTGCGTGTGTGTGTGTGTGTGTGTGTGTGTGTGTGTGTGTGTGTGTGTGTGTGTGTGTGTGCATGCGTGCATGCGTGCGTGCGTGTATTCACCAATTACTTCAGAGTCTTCTTGCTTTTATACTGTCCAAAGTCTATAGGCCTATACAAAGGGTTTTATTTTTGACATGCAAGGATTTCAATGGCAGGGTGAAACACAGAGCATTTTATAACAAATAGATTCATAATCCAGGGGTGATTTGAGGCCAGTTGAATGTTTTAGCACAATTGATTAAGTCAACTCCTTGGGTAACTACTGATTTCAGGGGGAAATATTTAAATGCAATCAGGCCACCATTGCCCTCGATACATACTCTGGAGGAAATGAGCAAAAGTCTGTATTACTAAAGGGCAAACATCATTGAATATTAATTTGGTATTTCACTGTGTGGGTGACTATTTCTCTTTGCCTCTTTCCTCTCTCACTCTCTCTTCATCTTTCCATTAAAACAAGAAAAAATAAGAAAAACATACAGTTGGATGTTAAATCTTTGAACAACACACTCAGATCATGAAATATACATTAATACATAAATTATACATTTTCCGGCACAAACCATTTCAGGCGCAGTAGTGAAAGTATACGTAATAAATGCCCTTTTTTGCGGGGCTAAAGAATGGATGTGGTTTTGGTCCATTTTTGTAGTCAAAGCTGATAGCCGGGGAGCCACAGGCCCAAAAGCTCCACGGTTAAGGATTAACCTGTGACTTTTTATTTGTGTTTTCTCTATTCACTTGGTCATTAAGGTCAGCACATTTGGGCACATTTTGGCAAGTGGCTATGACCGAATTTAGGCCAAGGGGTGTTTTTCATGCAAAACTAATCCTTGGAATGGATCCAGAATCATGAATACCCCCTAGTTTGACATGTCACAATTGTCACATGCTACTTAAAGCATGATGACATTTGGGAAATGTTGCCTTACTGTATATTGGTTATCTACAGTATAGTGTGGTATACAAAAATTGCCATACATTTTTTTCGCGATGTTTCCAGCAGAGCAGGCCTCTCATTCTGTGGACCTTAATGACCAAATGAAGAGAAAAAAAACACAAATAAAAAGTACGGAGTGAGATCACAGGTCCTGTCCAATTTTGGGCCTGTGGCTCCCCGGCAATGACCAAGCCATACCAATAACCAGTGGCAAAGAAGTACTATATTACTTATGTAAACATAGAAATAACAATGTAGACATATTCACATATACTTAGTATAAAATGCAAAAAGTAATCATAAACAATCATAATCATAGTATATTACTAAATAAATAAAATGCATCACTTATAAAGGTGCACGGGGCTGCTTTGAATTTCTTCATGCTGCTGGCTAGGTTAACCTATAATAACACACCATTATTTATTATACAGTAGGTTATATTATTATGTTTTGTACTAATAATGATCTAAATTGGCTAATGTACTCTAATTAGTAACTGATGTTGTCAAATAATTGTCGTAAAAAGTACAATATTTGCCTCTAAGAGTATTTAAAACTGCAGCTCATTTCAAGGTAACAGGTGGTGGTGACTATTACTCCACTGATAGGTATTCAACTGGACAGGCTGAAGCCAGGCTGTCCACAGAGGGATAATGAGCTGTGAAGAAACATTTTTGTTGGGGTACTGCCAGTCTGCCACCTTAGTGCTATGACTTTGCTTTGACTTTGGCATGCTGCTACTCAGCATTCTCCCAAGTGTTCTGTTTATATAAGCTATTGTAGAATACTGCAAATGGCTGATGAACTTTGGAATACACAATCCACTTTGGTCGGTTCACAAAAAGGTTGGTTCCCTGTGTCTGTTTTTGAGGATCCTATTGCAGCAATGCCAACATGTATATCCTTGCTATCTTCAATACCTTCAGACTTCGGTGAGCATTGAATTAGTTGTTAGTTGCTGCGAGAGTGAGGATCGCTGCCCTCCACAAATAAATGTCGTATCCAACATCAGGTTATTGAGCTCTTCAGTGTTGTCAAATTGAATTGAGCATTGAATAACGATCTGAGACTATTTTGTTCAGCAACATACATTCTTTATACTCACCTGTTTTGGGGTGTGTGTGAGGCATTCAAGCTTTCTATGTTGTGTACAAAACAGCTAGTGCTGGATTTATAGGAGTTGAGGCCCCAGCTGGGCTAGAGTCATTTATAGGAGTTGAGGCCCCAGCTGGGCTAGAGTCATTTTTGCATCCATCTTCCTAAGGGTCTATAGTGCATTGTTCTCGGCTGGAACCAACAATACGGATACCGACAGACTAACTTACTTACTTCTCATTAAGTGGAAAAGGTATCCTCGTTGCAGATGCTGCATCTCCCATAGTTTGTTATTGTTTACTCACAGTAAACAACATATGCTTTGCATTCATCTGACTTAGAGGGAGGGTCACTCTATCATTGAGCCCTGTGTGCCCGCAATTTCCTTTTGAAGCATTTCAGCTGTCCGTCCTGCTCTGAGGAGATAAGATGGGTGCATTCTGCTTTTGAGAGGATTTACATAAGTAGGCATGATCCTCTCTCCCCTGGCACAAAGAGGTTTGAAGTTTGTTTGCCATACTTGCCCTTAACCCTTCTCAAGAGCAGCTAGTGTAAAGCACAGGCTGTTGTTCCACTCGTCTGATTGACCTTTGCCTCCGACCAAGGACAAGGATATGC